>NC_090446.1:909700249-910008518 GCF_031143425.1 Pleurodeles waltl
CTCGCAGACGGTGTCTGAGACACCGTTCTGCATTGCGAGTTGCAATTTGCGAGTCGCTCGGACTCGCAAATTGCAACTCGCAATTTGCAAAGTACCTACATCTGGCCCTAAGTCCCTTGCAGGTCCTCCAGAGGGGGTGCTTTTCGCACTGTAGGAAGATCTGTTAGGCGAGTCGCAAGCTGTCACAGCAGCTCAGTGAGCGCTTGGGCAGCTTTGCGCTTGCGCAAATTAAGCTCCAAGTACGTTTCCCCTTGAGGATTCCCTCAGTGCTTGCCTGCCACCCCCTGCTGACACCACGTGACTGCATTCTGTAACAGCCTAAACTGGTTTGACGAGCCAACCTCTTGAAACGCACCCAGTTAAACACGGACTCCTTGCCTCTTAAAGACACAAGCACTCGTGGGGGGGGTGCCCAATTACAAAATGGTGTTGACATGTTTATATATATATATATATATATATGCATATATATGTTTGGTGGCATGTGTAGCTGCAGATACACATGCTGTGCATTATCCTGCCATCTAGTGTTGGGCTCGGAGTGTTACAAGTTGTTTTTCTTAGAAGAAGTCTTTTCGAGTCACAAGAACGAGGGTCTCCTCCCTTTCGGCTCCATAGCGCATAGGCGTCGACTCCATCTTAGATTGTTTTCTTTCCGCCATCGGGTTTGGACGTGTTCCTCTTCGATCCGTATTTCGAATCGGGAAAGTTAGCTAAATATCGAAATTTCTACAGTATTGTTCGTGCTCGGTACCGGGTTAGTGTTAGCGTATCAACACCGATAGTAGAAGCGCTCCGGCAGCCCTTCGGGGCTTCCGCTCTTCAGCGGGGCCTGGTCGGCCCGACTGCATCCATCGACAAAACTAATGGACTGGACCCCCTTCTGCTTCTGTCCGAAGTGCCACTCGAAGTATCCCTATACAGACCAACACTTGTTCTCTAATCTGTGTTTATCACCAGAACACAGGGAAGATACTTGTGAGGCCTGTTGGGCGTTTCAATCAAAAAAGACCCTACGTGATCGAAGAGCGAGAAGACTACAAATGGTGTCGACGCCGAGAGAACAACTCGACGTCGAAGAGGAGGAAAGAATTTCCATCCAGGGGACGGACTCTGATGAATCCGAAAGTGAGCGACCCACGACGATGCAGAAAACAGTGAGTAAAACTGCCCCATCCAAAATTCACACAAAGATCGTTAAGGCCAAGGGGATGCCACCGCCAGCAGGCCATGGCTTAACCCATCGAAAAGAAGGTAACCTAATATCGGCACCGAAAAAGGCCAAAGAATTGCCGAAGACATCCGACTCCGGTCGAGATTCAGGCACCGAACGATCTCGACACCGAGAGTTCGACTCACCCAAGGTGAGAAAAGTAACTTCGGAACCGAAAAATACTTTATCGGAAGCATCTGTACCGAAAAAAGCGGCTTTGGAGCCGAAAAGAAGCTCTTACACCGAAGAGCAAGGACTTCCAGCCAAATGCATGAAAAACACAGATTTGAGCAGGAAATAAGTATGGGGGAACCTGACCATACGCAAAGGAGGTTACATATCCAGAAAGAGACTGGAAAAATACAAACTCTTCCTCCAATCAAAACCAAACGAAAGCTGGCAATTCATGAGTCAGAAATGCAGCCGAAGGCGAAGGTGCCCAGAGATAAAACCCCACCACCAAGGTTTTCTCCACAACCTTCCCCACTACACTCACCACAGCTGTCTCCAGTAAGAGCACCTCCAATGCAATCTGTACCTACGCATACAGGGATGACACAGGATGATCCTGATGCATGGGACTTATATGATGCACCGGTATCAGACAACAGCCCAGATTGTTACCCAACAAGGCCGTCACCTCCAGAGGACAGTACTGCATATATGCAGGTACTATCAAGGGCAGCTACGTTCCACAATGTAGCAATGCATTCAGAGCCAATATAGGAGGATTTCCTGTTCAACACCTTGGCATCCACTCACACTTCCTACCATAGTCTGCCAATGCTCCTGGGCATGCTCAAGCATGCAAAACAGGTATTCCAAGAGCCAGTAAAAGGAAGGGCTATCACGCCTAGGGTGGAGAAAAAATACAAACCTCCCCCAACGGACCCTGTGTTTATAACACAGCAACCTACACCAGACTCGGTGGTTGTAGGAGCAGCAAGAAAGAGGGCAAACTCTCAATCGTCAGGAGACGCACCACCGCCTAACAAAGAGAGTAGGAAGTTTGATACAGCAGGCAAATGAGTGGCAGCACAAGCAGCCAATCAATGGCGGAACGCAAACTCACAAGCCCTACTGGCTCGCTACGACAGGGCACATTGGGACGAGATGCAACACATTATACAGCACTTGCCCAAAGAACACCAGAAACGTGCCCAACAGGTTGTGGAAGAAGGACAAGCAATATCCAACAACCAAATAAGGTCCGCATTAGACTCGGCAGACACAGCAGCACGAACAGTCAACACTGCGGTAACCATTCGCAGGCATGCACGGTTACGAAGCTCTGGATTCAAACCAGAAATCCAACAAGCAGTGTTAAACATGCCTTTTAACCAGGAACAATTGTTTGGGCCGGAAGTGGACACAGCAATTGAAAAATTAAAAATGGACATGGACACAGCCAAAGCCACGGGCGCGCTCTACTCCTCACAGAGCAGAGGCACATTTTGAAAGCCACAATTTAGAGGGGGGTTTCGAATGCAAACACCAGAGCCTTCCACCTCGCAAACCAGACCCACCTATCAGGAACAATACCAGAGTGGACGGTTTCGTGGCTCATATAGAGGTGGACAATTCCCAAAAGGAAGGGGAAAGTTCCAAACACCTCAAACAAGTCAAACCAAACAGTGACTTCAATGTCACAAAACCCCAACACTTAACACCAGTGGGGGGAAGACTTACGGCATACTACCAAAACTGGACACACATAACTACGGACGCATGGGTCCTAGCCATTATCCAACATGGTTATTGCATAGTGTAGGAAGTTGGCTCTGTATGTGCTATTTCAAAGTAAGGAATAGCATGCACAGAGTCCAAGGGTTCCCCTTAGAGGTAAAATAGTGGTAAAAAGAGATAATACTAATGCTCTATTTTGTGGTAGTGTGGTCGAGCAGTAGGCTTATCCAAGGAGTAGTGTTAAGCATTTGTTGTACATACACATAGACAATAAATGAGGTACACACACTCAGAGACAAATCCAGCCAATAGGTTTTTATATAGAAAAATATCTTTTCTTAGTTTATTTTAAGAACCACAGGTTCAAATTCTACATGTAATATCTCATTCGAAAGGTATTGCAGGTAAGTACTTTAGGAACTTCAAATCATCAAAATTGCATGTATACTTTTCAAGTTATTGACAAATAGCTGTTTTAAAAGTGGACACTTAGTGCAATTTTCACAGTTCCTAGGGGAGGTAAGTTTTGATTAGTTTTACCAGGTAAGTAAGACACTTACAGGGTTCAGTTCTTGGTCCAAGGTAGCCCACCGTTGGGGGTTCAGAGCAACCCCAAAGTCACCACACCAGCAGCTCAGGGCCGGTCAGGTGCAGAGTTCAAAGTGGTGCCCAAAACACATAGGCTAGAATGGAGAGAAGGGGGTGCCCCGGTTCCGGTCTGCTTGCAGGTAAGTACCCGCGTCTTCGGAGGGCAGACCAGGGGGGTTTTGTAGGGCACCGGGGGGGACACGAGTCCACACAGAAATTTCACCCTCAGCGGCGCGGGGGCGGCCGGGTGCAGTGTAGAAACAAGCGTCGGGTTCGCAATGTTAGTCTACGAGAGATCTCGGGATCTCTTCAGCGCTCCAGGCAGGCAAGGGGGGGGTTCCTCGGGGAAACCTCCACTTGGGCAAGGGAGAGGGACTCCTGGGGGTCACTTCTCCAGTGAAAGTCCGGTCCTTCAGGTCCTGGGGGCTGCGGGTGCAGGGTCTCTCCCAGGCGTCGGAACTTTAGGTTCAAAGAGTCGCGGTCAGGGGAAGCCTCGGGATTCCCTCTGCAGGCGGCGCTGTGGGGGCTCAGGGGGGACAGGTTTTGGTACTCAGGGGTTTTCAGCTAGGCAGTCCTTCTTCTTGTAGTTGCAGGAATCTAATTTTCTAGGGTTCAGGGTAGCCCTTAAATACTACATTTAAGGGCGTGTTTAGGTCTGGGGGGTTAGTAGCCAATGGCTACTAGCCCTGAGGGTGGGTACACCCTCTTTGTGCCTCCTCCCAAGGGGAGGGGGTCACAATCCTAACCCTATTGGGGGAATCCTCCATCTGCAAGATGGAGGATTTCTAAAAGTTAGAGTCACCTCAGCTCAGGACACCTTAGGGGCTGTCCTGACTGGCCAGTGACTCCTCCTTGTTTTTCTCATTATTTTCTCCGGCCTTGCCGCCAAAAGTGGGGCCTGGCCGGAGGGGGCGGGCAACTCCACTAGCTGGAGTGTCCTGCTGGGTTGGCACAAAGGAGGTGAGCCTTTGAGGCTCACCGCCAGGTGTGACAATTCCTGCCTGGGGGAGGTGTTAGCATCTCCACCCAGTGCAGGCTTTGTTACTGGCCTCAGAGTGACAAAGGCACTCTCCCCATGGGGCCAGCAACATGTCTCGGTTTGTGGCAGGCTGCTAAAACTAGTCAGCCTACACAGATAGTCGGTTAAGTTTCAGGGGGCACCTCTAAGGTGCCCTCTGTGGTGTATTTTACAATAAAATGTACACTGGCATCAGTGTGCATTTATTGTGCTGAGAAGTTTGATACCAAACTTCCCAGTTTTCAGTGTAGCCATTATGGTGCTGTGGAGTTCGTGTTTGACAGACTCCCAGACCATATACTCTTATGGCTACCCTGCACTTACAATGTCTAAGGTTTTGTTTAGACACTGTAGGGGTACCATGCTCATGCACTGGTACCCTCACCTATGGTATAGTGCACCCTGCCTTAGGGCTGTAAGGCCTGCTAGAGGGGTGTCTTACCTATACTGCATAGGCAGTGAGAGGCTGGCATGGCACCCTGAGGGGAGTGCCATGTCGACTTACTCGTTTTGTCCTCACTAGCACACACAAGCTGGCAAGCAGTGTGTCTGTGCTGAGTGAGAGGTCTCCAGGGTGGCATAAGACATGCTGCATCCCTTAGAGACCTTCCTTGGCATCAGGGCCCTTGGTACTAGAAGTACCAGTTACAAGGGACTTATCTGGATGCCAGGGTCTGCCAATTGTGGATACAAAAGTACAGGTTAGGGAAAGAACACTGGTGCTGGGGCCTGGTTAGCAGGCCTCAGCACACTTTCAATTGTAAACATAGCATCAGCAAAGGCAAAAAGTCAGGGGGCAACCATGCCAAGGAGGCATTTCCTTACACATAGAATTCACAAATTTCCCGCCAGATGTGCCCCCAAGGGCACACAATATGTCCAAACAACACTTAGACCTATTACAACTAGAGGTCCAAGCATTATTACAAAAACAAGCAATAGAGCTAGTACCCAACCATTAGAAAGGAACCGGCGTCTACTCACTATACTTCCTAATTCCAAAGAAGGACAAAACGTTAAGACCTATATTAGACCTCAGAACACTGAATCTCTTCATCAAGTCGGATCACTTCTCCATGGTAACACTTCAAGACGTGGTTCCCTTACTAAAAAAGGAGGACTACATGTCAACGTTAGATCTCAAGGATGCCTACTTTCACATACCCTTCCATCCTTCTCACAGAAAATACTTAAGGTTTGTAATACACGGTGTACGCTATCAATTCAAAGTGTTACCGTTCGGGATAACAACAGCCTCAAGGGTATTCACAAAATGCCTTGCAGTAGTAGCCACTCACATAAGGAGAGACAGCACATGCACGTATTCCCATACTTAGACGACTGGCTAATAAAAACCATCACTCAAGAACAGTGTCTTCTTCACACACAATACGTTATAGAAACTCTACACAAACTAGGGTTTTCTATAAATTACCAAAAATCACATCTGCAGCCATCCCAAATACAACAATACTTGGGAGCAACACTCAACACACAAAAAGCGATTGCCACTCTAAGTTCACAAACGGTCCAAGCGTTCCAAAATATAACATCAAGCATACAGCCAAACCAACACTACCCAGTAAGGTTTGTAATGAAACTTCTAGGCATGATGTCCTCATGCATAGCCATTGTCCCAAATGTGAGATTACACATTCGGCCCTTACAACAGTGCCTAGCAAAACAATGGACACAAGCACAGGGTCAACTCCAAGATCTAGTGTTGATAGACCGCCAGACACACTTCTCGCTTCAATGGTGGAACCCTATAAATTTAAACCAAGGGCGGCCTTTCCAGGACCCAGTGCCTCAAGATTTGATCACAACAGATACTTCCATGATTGGGTGGGGAGCACACCACAACAAGCACAGCATACAGGGACAATGGGACAATCAATAACAACAACAACTCCACATACATCATTTAGAACTGTTGGCAGTGTTTCTAGCATTAAAGGCATTTCAACCACTGATAGCCCACAAACACATTCTTGTCAAAACCGACAACATGACAACAATGTATTATCTCAACAAACAAGGAGGGACACACTTGTCACAACTGTGTCTCTTAGCCCAAAAACTTGGCATTGCGCAATTCACAATCACACTCGCCTAATAGCACAATACATCCCAGGCATTCAGAACCAGTTGGCCGACAATCTCAGTCGAGATCACCAGCAAACACACGAATGGGAAATTCATCCCCAGATCCTACAGGATTACTTCCTACACTGGGGAACACCAAAAATAGACCTATTCGCAACAAAAGAAAACGCAAAATGCCAAAACTTCGCGTCGAGGTACCCACACCCTCAATCCAAGGGCAATGCGTTATGATCAGTTGGTCAGGGATATTTGCTTAAGCTTTTCCCCCTCTCCCACTCATTCCTTATCTGGTTAACAAACTAAGTCAAAACAGACTCAAACTAATACTCATAGCACCAACCTGGGCTCGCCAACCGTGGTACACAACACTGCTGGACCTATCTGTAGTACCTCACATCAAATTACCAAACAGACCAGATCTGCTATCTCAACACAAACAACAGATCAGACACCCAAATCCAGCATCGCTCAATCTAGCAATCTGGCTCCTGAAGTCTTAGAATTTGGACATTTAGACCTTACACAAGAATGTATGGAGGTCATTAAACAAGCTAGAAAACCTACTAAAAGACATTGTTACGCAAACAAATGGAAAAGATTTGTTTATTACTGCCACACTAATCAAATTCAACCACTACATGATTCCGCAAAGGACATTGTAAGCTACTTATTACACTTACAAAAGTCTAAGCTAGCATTCTCTTCAATTAAAATATATCTCACAGCAATATCTGCCTATCTGCAGATAACACACTCAACATCGCTTTTTAGAATCCCAGTCATCAAAGCATTTATGGAGGGATTAAAAATAATTATACCCCTGAGAACACCACCAGTACCTTCGTGGAACCTTAATATTGTATTAACACGACTCATGCGACCACCATTTGAACCCATGCACTCTTGTGAAATGCAATACTTAACTTGGAAAGTAGCCTTTCTAATAGCTATCACATCACTTAGAAGAGTAAGTGAGATACAAGCATTTACTATACAAGAACCGTTTATACAAATACATAAACATAAAGTGGTTCTCTGTACAAATCCCAAATTCCTACCAAAGGACACCATTCCACCTAAACCAAACAGTGGAACTCCCAGTCTTCTTTCCACAACCAGACTCAGTAGCCGAAAGAGCCTTACATACATTAGACATAAAAAGAGCACTAATGTATTACATTGACAGAACAAAACAATTTCGTAAAACAAAACAATTGTTCGTAGCCTTCCAAAAACCTCATGCAGGTAATCCTATATCCAAACAAGGCATTGCCAGATGGATAGTTAAATGTATTCAAACTTGCTATATTAAAGCAAACTGAGATCTACCTATTACACCAAGAGCGCATTCCACTAGGAAAAAAGGCACCACAATGGCTTTTCTGGGGAATATACCTATGACAGAAATTTGTAAGGCAGCCACCTGGTCTGTGCCTCATACATTCACGAAGCATTACTGTGTAGATGTGTTAACAACACAACAAGCCACAGTAGGACAGGCTGTATTGAGAACATTATTTCAGACAACTTCAACTCCTACAGGTTAAGACACCGCTTTTTGGGGAGATTACTGCTTATTAGTCTTTGCACAGCATGTGTATCTGCAGCTACACATGCCACCGAACGGAAAATGTCACTTACCCAGTGTACATCTGTTCGTGGCATGAGACGCTGCAGATTCACATGCACCCTCCCACCTCCCCGGGAGCCTGTAGCCGTTACGAGTTGGATGAAAATTGTAAATTTGTAAATAAATATTATTTCAATACACATTATGCACATACATACCTACTCCATTGCATGGGCAAATTTAGTATATTCACAACTCCTACCTCACCCTCTGCGGAGAAAACAATCTAAGATGGAGTCAACGCCCATGCGCAATGGAGCCGAAAGGGAGGAGTCCCTCGGTCTCGTGACTCGAAAAGACTTCTTCGAAGAAAAACAACTTGTAACACTCCGAGCCCAACACTAGATGGCAGGATAATGCACAGCATGTGAATCTGCAGTGTCTCTTGCCACGAACAGATGTACACTGGGTAAGTGACATTTTCCATATACACCACGAATAGGCAGGGGGAAGAAGGCCAAGAAGCATGACGTGGGGCACCTCGAGGGTTGCAATAAACAAAACCTTCCTTAAGAGTGTGCGCATGCTTAAACAGGCACCCTACAGAGCGCAGGATGTACCCAGGGAATTTGGCGACCTGGTAGCCCCAAATTGGGACACTGGCCCTAGGGATTCCACAAAGAGGGGAAGGAGAGACGGAGGGGAACATGTCATCAGATGATGAGGGTGACTCTGGTAGGCGTTGGCACCTGGGCTCTTCGGCATCGTACTCCCCTGATAGGGAGACCGGACACTTGGACATGTTTGATCCAGAAGGATCTACCACCCCATATCCTCTGAATGGACTCCGGACACGAAGATTGGCAGAGTATGTAGGGAGCAAGGTCTGCCAACCCCTTGAGAAGGAGGTCCGGGCACACCTATGAGTGGAATGCCCTAGACCTATATTGGCTGGGAAGGTGGCGGCCACGCCTGATATAGACCCAAAATGTGCACCTTCTTCAACCAGAACAAGCCATTCCGGAACACCTAGTTCTACCGACAGTAGCGGGCTGAGCCCATAGGTCAGTCTGTCTTCCGGGCCACGCTAACTGTGCCCTGGCATTGGAAAGGAGGAGGTCGTTGCTCATACAAAATTGATCCCAAACTGGGAGAACCTGCAACATCTGAAGCCGGCACGGTGGCACAAGGACACCTTTTTGGCAAGCCCTCTGTTAAGAAACTGGGGAAGTTTGTCTCCACGTTCTCCACTAGTTGATGAAGAAGATCTTCCCAGGGAAGGTATTTGCAGGGGCTGGAAGAGGCAGGGGACGCTTCGCTGGCCATCCACTTGTACACGGTCCCCATAGAAACCAAACTAGGCGAAATAACAGCTGGAACGATAAAAAAAACAGGGCCCATTGTATCCGAACCAAGGAACTGGAAGATGCAAGTCCTATCGGGGGGCAGAGGCGCCAACTCTTCTCAGAAAGGACAATCTGGTGAGCACTGCCCCTTTCTTTCCTCCCAACCATGCACCCCCCTCCCTGGGCTGATTTCGGCCCTGGGGACCCCATCCCCCAAGCCTCAGCCAGTCAGTGATGGGTGCGCTGGCCCCAACCAGGGCACCCAATTTGACACCTGTTGGAGGCCACGGGGGAGCCTCAAGGCCCCGCGGCCCCAGCCGGCACCCCGCCTCAAGCGAGAGCAAGCGCTGCTCCTGCACTCAGGGAGCAGCAAAAAATGATGCTTCCTGCGTGTGTGAACATTTTTTTCATCTGTTTCCCTGCCAAATTTCCTGCTCCTGCCTGCTGGGAACGGACTTTCTGTTTGCTCTCTCTTAGCAGGAGCTTTACATTGCTCCAGCCAAGATAGAGCAATCAGAGGTTTCCCTGCCAGCACTAGTGTGGGCAGGGAAACTACTATGTCCCGGGGGTAGGCACCCCAGGACATAGTAGGAGTTTGGCCCTGGGGGATGGGGTCCCCATGGCCATTAATGGCTTCGAGAAGGGGGGCCACATTGGCTCCCTTCCCTTTGCATTGCAGGGCCGGCCCCGGGGATGGGGTCCCCAGGGCTGAACGTACCCTGGGCGTGTGGGGTGTATACCCCCCCCCCCATTTGTGCATATTAGCCAGGCCAGAGGGATGGGGTCCCCAGGTCCAAAATCGGCCACCGTGGCCCTGTGGCACTCCTTGCCATTTTCAGACATGGCTGGGCCCCGGGGGATGCAGTCCCCACCCCATGTTTACTATCAGCTGGATCCCTGGTGGTGACGGTACCCGAGGCTGTAAGTGGCCAGCAGAGGCAGGCCACATGCATCCCCCTCCCCTACATTAGCAAATATTATTTCCCCAGGACCTAGCCCACTAAAGGGCAAATTAAAATACAAAAGTGGTGGAACCCGATTTAAAAAAAAAAAAAAAAAAATGCGGTGGATTTGCGTATTCTCCATGAAGTTGCGGCAAAACTTAAAACACATTTTTTTTGCCCTGGCAGGGCCATGTTGGGACCTGTAGTTTTCCCCTGACTCCTTCTGTTTTTCTTTTTTTACTTTTTTCTTGGGACTCTGAGGTGTCCAAGTCCCAAGATGACTGCCAACACTTCCTGATTGAAGTGTTGGCAGCCAGTCAGATCTCAGCATGAGATTTGTTAGATCCCAAAACGCCTGGGGCCAAAAATGTATAAAAAAAAAAAAAATACAGTCAAATCGTGGAGGACCTGCGAATCCCGTAAAAGTTGAAAAAAAAAACATGTCTGCAGTGGTTGTTTTCTATATGCCTCCCCATGTGGGTCAGGTTCCTGGTGGGTATATTTATTTATATAATTTAGGGAGGGGGCCACGTCTGCCCCCTCCCTAAATTAAATAGATAAATACACTGATTTTGGCCCAGAGGGCCACCACCTCCCTGGGGCCAGGCCATTACCTTAAATGAGGTGACCAGGCTGTCCCCCTCCGGGAGCCATTTGAAGCTGCTCCTTGTGGGCACAAGCAATGCGGGATCCCGCAAGAGGTGGGGAGCTGGCTGAGGCCAAAGAGGCCTTTGGGCTCCCCCTGCGGCCTCCACGTAAAAGCCATTGGTTGCCCTGGATGGGCTCCAGGGGACCCACCATGTAGTTTGCCAGGCCCCGTGGGAAGGGGCCAGTACTGGCCAGGGAGGGGAGCTGTGTGGCCCTCTCCCCTTTAGTGTCTGGCCAGGCCCAGAATGATGTGCTCCCTGGGGTCAATATTGGCCTGGGGAGGGGATCTGCGTGCACCCCTCCCCCTTTAGTTACTGGCCAGGTCCTGAGGAATGGGGTCTCTGGGACAATATTGGCCCAGGGAAGGGGGTTGCATGCCCCTCCCCATTAGTGTCTGTCCAGGCCCCGGGGCCAATATTGCCCCAGGGAGGAGGGCTGCGTGCCGATCCTCAACAGGATTTCCGACAGACCTTATGCTGGGATCTGACTGATTGCCAATGCTTCCACCAGGAAGTGTTGGCAGCCTCTTGGGACTCCTCTGAGCCCCAAGAAAAAAAGTGAATAAGAAACATAAGGAGGCAGGTTCGGAATACCCTGACCCTCTAAGCCTGGTGGTTGGGTCACATAAGGGACCAAGCCAGGGGCCAAAAACATTTGTTTTTAAATCTTTGTTTTGAAATCGCGATGGATTCACTGCAAACATTTCAAAAAAAGGTTTAGCTCTTCCTGTGCTGCTGCATCGCTTTTGCGCCTGTCTTCTACTTGCTTTTCCCTCCGTTTTTTGAGTGCTTTCACCTTGGCTTTTCCCTCGTTCGCACAGGTTTCATCTTGCTTTTTCTCCCCTTTTTTGTGTCCTCTCCTTGCTTTTTCCTCCTTTTCACTGCTTTCTCCTTGCCCCCTTTTCTGTGTGCTGCTCCTTGCTTTGCTTGCTTTTTCTTGTTTTCACTGTTTTCTCCTTACTTTTTCCCCTCGTATTTTGTGTGGCTTCTCCTGGCTTTTCCCTCATTTTCCTGACTTTTTCCTTGCTTTTTCCTTTGTTTTTTTCAGTTCCTTTTCTTTGCTTTTCCCTCGTTGTCACTGCTTTCTCCTTGCTTTCCTTCAGTTTTTTGAGTGCCCTCTCTTGGCTTTTCCCTATTTTTTACTACTTTCACCTTGCTTTTTCCCCAGTTTTTTTGTTTGCGCTCTCCTTGCTTTTTCTTCATTTTTACTACTTTCTCCTTACTTTTTCTCGTAGATGCTAAGATTCTGGGGAAGATACTGGCCCATTGCTGAGCTAAGTAAGCAGGGGACATTATACACCCAGACCAGGCAGGATTTGTGGGAGGCCGCACTATTACTACCAACATTAGGAAAGCATTTCTAATAATGGAGCAGATTGAGTTGAGATGGGGAGGAAGCCCTGCACCCTGGTGAGTCTAGATTTACACTGGTAGTTGAACCATTGGCTTGCATTATTCAAACCAAACATGATGTAGAGGGTGGGAAACAAAAGGGAAATTATTTCCCTTTATGCAAACGATATCTTGTTGACCATCCGGAATCCAGAGATTACTTGGCCGCAGGTTTACAATACAATCTCAGTGGTGGGGATGCACTCAAGGTTCCAGCTCAACATAGAGAAATCAGTGCTGTATCCATTGAAACATGGCCAGGTGGTGGACAGGGATCTATCTGACATAATACTTCAAATGACCCCCAATCAAATACTTAGGCATATATTTGAACTCGGATGTGATGGAAGTATACGAGTCAAAGGTGGGAAATATGATTGCTTCATTAGAGAGAAGTGTACATAGAGGGTTAAAGTTTCCGATGTATGTAATGGGACGCATAGCGCTGAGGAAAATGATCACGTTGTCCAGAGACCTATACATATTGCAACATATGCCTTTCCCTATACTGGATGCCTGCTTTTGGCCCCTGGATGAGCTTCTCCGAATACTTTATTGGGGAGAGCACGCATCATCTTGGAGGTACTGAGATTGCCATGGAATGGATGGAATGGAGGAGGGCTGCATTTCTGCATATACTACTGGGCATCTCACCTACAGCATGTGGTGCCACGGTTTATTAGGAAGGGGCACTGACCCGGTGACCATGCTTTTGGCCAGGTTGATTAAACCATGCAAGACACTGGCATTGCATCTTGCTTATAGGAAGAAACGGGCCCTGCTGTCATTACAGGTTAGGGCTATTTTGGATATATGGGGACAAGCTTCTCAGCAAGAGGGTGACGAATATATCTATACATAACAGTTGATTCCATGGTACACAAGGATTAGTCCAGTGCTGCCCCTCTTCCTGCGATGCAGGGAGGAAGGAGCCGTCCCACAGACTTTGGGCAACCTATATGAGGATGGCCGTCTGAAGAGCTATGCAGCCTTCTGTTACAGATGGGATTTGACAGGGGCTGCTTTCTGGCCTATGCGGGCCTAGCGGCGGCGATTCATAAGGCTTGAGCAGGGTTTCCTCAGGAGCCAGATAATCACATACCGAACCAGGCTTTACCAGACATGGGAAGAGCATGTAAACTGACTATGCATTATTACCACAAACTTCTCCACGCATGGATGCATTGAAATTGCAATGGGAAAATGACATTGGGGATGGAATATGGGATAGCGAGTATCTGTCTATTCTGAGTAACTGCAGAAAGGTGATATGCAATGCAAAATTGAAGTGGATACATTATAAATGTATGCATAGAGATTATGTCATGGACTGGACCACGCTAAATTTGAAACCTGTTCCAGTTTCAAAATATCAATAGGTACATACATACACATGTGGTGGCTATGTCCAGGAGTGAGGGGATACTGAGAGGAAGTGATAAAGGTGCTTGAGGAAATGATAGATTTAACGTTGAGGCCAGAAATCGAACTTTGCCTATTGGGCCTAGTGAAACGGGGTAAACACAGTAAACAGGCAGAAAAAATACTGGAACTGCGATTAGCTTTGACAAAGAAATGCATAGCTGTATGATGGATAACAACTCGTCTTCCAACACGCAAACAGTGGCTATGGGAATTTGGGAAATGGATTTATATCGAATGTGGGGTGAGAGATTGATTTATACTGGCTTGGGACAGGGAGGTAGGGTGGTGTGGGACAGGGCAAAGATCTGAATAAAGAAGGAAATGGAAGAGGATACGGAGACATAAATTGATGGGACGTTGGATGGATGATAAAATGCAATGATGTCCCACCAGAGACCAGGGAAGATTTTTTTTTTTTTAAAAGAGGGTGGGGGTACGGCCATACCCCCACCCCAAATAAACGGGGACAAAGTTGTTGTGCCCACCAGTGGGCAGATGGGGCAATTACCCCCGATCCACTCCCGAGGGGGAAAGCCTACTAGATGCCAGGGAATGAAAAAGAAAAAATAGTGGGGTGTTAGCTAACAACCAGAATGGGCATGGTTATGCCCCCAACCCAACTGAAGGGGGTAACAGTCTTTCAGCTCTCCCCCTGCACACTAAAAGATCTTATCCCAATGGCAAGCAAGAAAACATTTGATCATTTGGGGTTTTGGTTTTATATTTGGGCCATAAGAGCTTGTCCAACTCTCAAAAGTGTCCCACTTGGAATGGTGAGGGCTGCACTTTTTGGACTTTGGGACGCTGCCATATAGAAAAATCTATGAGACCTAGACACATCTGAAAACTAAACAGCTGGGTGAGCCCAGGGTGGTGTGCCTCACATGCACCCTGCACCATTTTCTTACCTACAATGCCCTGCAAACCTCCAACTTTGCTTGAAATCGCACATCCCCCCCTCCATTATTATAATGCAACCTTCCAGAATCTACAGGAATCCACAAAATTCCTACCACCCAGCATTGTCGTATCTATACCGATAAAAATTCTGCCTCCACTTGTCAGCATAAAAACGTTTTTTTCCAAATTGCCCTTTTGGCCCCACTTTGGTTCCCCCTCAGTTTCAATATGTTTTAGGCTCTTCCCTGTCACAGGCACTTGGCCCCCCTACACAAGTGAGTTATCATTTTTATCGGGAGACTGAGGAGAATGTGGAGTGGTAGGATATTTGTGCCGGTGCAATGATCCCACACAGAAATGTGGGAAAATGTGATTTTTGTTTTAGCTAAATTTGAGGTTTGCTGAGGATTTTGGAGAAGAAAACACTGAGGGATCCACGTAAGTCACACCTGCCTTAACTCCTTCAGATGTCTAGTTTTCAGAAATGTCTGGGTTTGGTAGGTTTCCCTAGATGGCTGCTGAGTCCAGGACCAAAAATGAAGGTGCCCCCCTCAAAAACAGGTAGTTTTGTTTTTGATAATTTTGATGTGTCCACGTAGTGGTTTGAGGCATTTCTTGTCACGGGCACTAGGCCTACCCACACAAGTGAGATACCATTTGTATCAGGAGATGTGGAGGAATGCTGGGTAGAAGGAAGTTTGTGGCTCCCCTCAGATTCCAGAACTTTGCAGCACTGAAATGCGAGGGAAAAGTGTTTTTTTTTGCCAAATTTTGAGGTTTGCTAAGGATTCTGGGTAACAGAACCTGGTGAGAGCACCACATGTTACCCCACCTTGGGTCCCCCTAGGTGTCTAGTTTTTAGAAATGTCCAGGTTTGCTAGGTTTTCTTAGGTGCCAGATGAGCTAGAGGCCAAAATCCACAGCTAGACATTTTCCCAAAAACAGGTCAGTTTTCTTTGGGAAAATGTGATGCGTCCATGTTGTGTTTTGGGGTATTTCCTGTTGCGGGCACTAGGTCTACCCATACAAGTGAGCTACCATGTTTATTGGGAAACTTAGGAGAATGCTGGGTGGAAGGAAATTTGTGGCTTTCCTCAGATTCCAGAACTTTCTATCGCCGAAATGTGAGGAAAAAGTGTTTTCTTTGCCAAATTTTGAGGTTTGCAAAGGATTCTGGGTAACAGAACCTGGTGAGATCCCCACAAGGGCTGGCTGAGCTAGAGGCCAAAAGACAGCTAGGCACTTTCCAAAAAACATGTCAGATTTCAATGTTAAAATGTGATGTGTCCATGTAGCATTTCCTGTCGCTGGCATTCGGCCTACCCACACAAGTGAGGTACCATTTTTATCAGGAGACTTGGGGGAAGACAGAATAGAATAACAAGTGTTATTGCCCCTTGTCTTTCTCTACATTTTTTCCTTCCACATGTAAGACAGTGTGTAAAAAAGACATCTATAGCTCACTAGGGTTAGAGAAGAAATTAAGCACATAGCACTGGAGTCAGCAAAGCATATTTGGAGGGCCTCAGCAGCGCGAATATATGGTTGGGGGGAAAACAAAAGGGAAACTCCTGCACTGGCTGGCCACCCGCCCTCTGGCCAACAGGGTCATACCTGAAATCATGGAGGACTCTGGTTCCCTTTCCAAAACTCCTATAGAAATTGCGCAAAGGTTCGCCTCCTATTACACGCATTTATACGCAGAACACCCCGACCCACTGCCGAGATAGAGTCCCCCCTTTTAAACGACATCACTCTTCCCAGTGTTCCTCTGGCGATAAGGGATAGACTAGACGAACCTATTGACCTTGCTGAGGTCATAAATGCGATCACCAGCCTGGCGCCGGGCAAGACCCCCGGGCCAGACGGATTCCCTGCGGAGCTGTATAAAAGATGCAGCGACATTCTGGGCCCCCACCTGCTCAGCATGTATGAAGAAGCCGAAAAACAGGGCCGCTTCCCCAATGAGATTGACCAAGCCAGAATTGTGGTGATCCCTAAGACCCAACCCCCATCGCGACACTGCTCGGCATATCGGCCCATCTCACTTCTAAATACAGAGATTAAAGTGCTGTCTTCGATCCTAGCTTCTAGACTAAGGGAGGTGATACCCACCCTGGTGCACCCCGACCAGTGCGGCTTTATGCCCACCCGCAGTACCCGACACTGCATCAGACGACTACACCTAGCCTTGGCACATCACACGACATTGTCACACACTCCCCTGGCGCTACTCCTACTTGATTTTGAAAAAGCATTCGACACAGTGGATTGGTCCTTTCTGGACCAGGTGCTACTAAAAAATGGACTTGGGCCTAAATTCCGAAGACTGGTGAAGCTCCTCTATTCCAACCCGACGGCCCGGGTACAAGTGAATGGGGTGGTCTCCGACCCGTTCCCCATTGGCCGCAGCACCCGACAGGGATGCCCGCTATCCCCACTGCTCTTTGCACTAATAATAGAGCCCTTGGCAATATTGCTGCGAAATGACCCCCTGATTGAGGGTTGGCCCTGGCCCAACTGCCCAGAGGACCGAGTGGCGCTATACGCGGACGACGTTCTACTGTACATTTCCAACCCGGCCAGAAGTGGTCCCCGTGTCCTACAACTTCTAAGCCTCTTCGCGGAAGCCTCAGGACTGATCCTAAATCCTAATAAATCCTTACTGGTCCCTTTACACCGCTCCCGGGACTGTGTAGACGGGCAGCAGAGCATCCCAGTGCGAAGGAACAGCTTTAAATACCTGGGAATATACATCTCACTACTTCCCGAGCTGACTTGGGAGCTCAATATCACACCACTAACCAGAAGAATTAAAGCTGACCTACAGCGCTGGAGGGCTCTCCCCTTAAATCTGCTTGGCAGAATAGCTCTCTACAAAATGATGATCCTCCCCAGACTCCTATATTTACTGCAAAACTTCCCACATCCCATCCCCAAGAAATGGTTTGGTGAGATGGATTCACTGGCGCGTCAATTTATGTGGAACGACGCCCGTCCGCGACTCGCGCTTAAAATCTGTCAAAGAGACATCTACGACGGGGGGCTGGGCATGTCCAACATCCATTATTATCTCCATGCAATGCACCTGGTCGTGATCAATGACTGGGTGGGGGGCGGGTGGTTGGACCCGGCGTATCGGCTGGAGCTCCGGTCGCTGGGCTACCCGCGGATCTTCGACATCCTGTACGGGGGCCCGATCTCACGGGACATCCCAGACGTGACCAAAGTGACTTTACTGGGTTGGCGGGTGGCCCAGAGACTGTCGGGGTGGTGGGGACGCCTTACCCAGCAGACCCCACTGTGGCAGGAGAGACACCTAAGGGAGGTGGCGAATCTGGAGTGTTTTCAGAAGTGGGATAATATAGGCATCTCTACTCTGGGTGACGTATGGGAGGGGTCACATATGCGATCATTCGAAGACCTCCAAAAACTCTTCTCCTTAAACAGAACGCAATTTCATAAATATCTCCAGCTCCGCCATGCCCTTCTAGTACATGTACAAACTGGGGACAGCATACCCGAATATAGCCCCATGGAGGCGAAGGCACTGATGGGGAATCTGGGTAGGGAAGGTGTTTCCCAGATATATCGCGCTCTGATAGCCAATACCACCTGCCCCCTAGAGGGGCCCCGCCAGATATGGGAGGGATGGGTGGGCCCCATGGATGAGATGGACTGGAGTGAAGCACTGATGGCCCCCCGTACCCTGACAATGGCCACCCGCTTCCGGTTAATTCAGACCTTTTACCTCCATACAGCCTACCTCACACCAGCCAAACTGCGTTGGGCGGGCCTCCAGTCCTCAGCGGAGTGCCCGCGATGCACGAACCCTGCAGCCGATTTTTTTCACATGGTATGGACATGCCCAATTATATCGGCCTACTGGGGAACGATCGTACACGAGATCTCAGGAGTCCTACAGGAGAACATAGAAAGGGAACCACTACCTCTCTTATTGGGGATTATGGGAAACACTGGGCTGAGAAGATCAGATCGAGCATTTCTTGGGATGGCATGCCTGGTAGCTAAGAGGGACATAATGGCGGACTGGAAAGCCAGATGCGCCCCAACAATTACCAAATGGAGGCGGGGGTTGGACTGGTGTGCACACCGGGAAAAACTGGTATACGAGGCCAGAGGATGTCCAAATAAATATGATAGGGTATGGGGGAAGTGGGAGGCCGCAGCAACCACTTAGGCGATGTGTGACTCTTATTTACAATATGATGCCTGGGAACCAAGACTTGAGACCGTCTACTGTTAGGCGCCATGTTGGCACCTTGTTAATAAGTGTATGTTTTCATTATCTTTTTCCTTCTGCAAAATCAATAAAATATCTTTATCAAAAAAAAAAAAGACATCTATTTGAGAAATGCCCTGTAATTCACATGCTAGTATGGGGACCTTGGAATTCAGGGATGTGCAAATAAACACTGCTTCTCAACACCTTATCTTGTGCCCATTTTGGAAATACAAATGTTTTCTTGATACCTATTTTTCACTCTTTATATTTCACCAAATGAATTGCTGTATACCCGGAATATGATGAAAACCCATTACAAGGTGCAGCTCCTTTATTTGCTCTGGGTACCTACGGTTCTTAATGAACCTACATGCCCTATCTACTCCCACAATCAGAAGAGTCCAGCAGACTTAACAGTGTATTGCTTTCAAAAATCTGCCATAGCTGGAAAATGTTATAGAAGAAAACGTGGACAGAACTGGCTCTTTTTTCACCTCAATTTCAATATTTTTTATTTTAGCTGTTACTTTCTGTAGGAAAAATCTTGAAGCGTCTACACAAATGACCCCTTGTTGAATTCAGAATTTTGTCTACTTATCATAAATGTTTAGCTGACCGGGATCCAGCATTGGTTTCTGTCACTAACTGGAAGGAGGCTGAAAGCACAAAAAATAGGGTATGTCCCAGTAAAATGCCAAAATTGTGTTGACAAATGTGGTTTTCTGATTCAAGTCTGCCTGTTCCTGAAAGCTGGGAAGATGATAATTTTAGCACTGCAAACCCTTTGTTGATGCCATTTTCAGGGGAAAAAACACAAGCTTTCTTCTGCAGCCCTTTTTCCCATTAAAAACAACTAAATTCACTGTATTTTGGCTAATTTCTTGGTCTCCTCCAGGGGAACCCACAAACTCTGGGTACCTCTAGAATCCCTATGATGTTGGAAGAAAAGGATGCAAATTTGGCGTGTGTAGCTTATGTGGAAAAAAAGTTATGAGAGCGTAAGGGCGAACTGCCCCAAATAGCCAAAAAAAGGCTTAGCACATGAGGGGGGAAAAAGCCTGGCAGCGAAGGGGTTAACATGAGTGCACTGGGGTTTATATTACATAGGTGCTTAAGTACACAGGTGGTCTACAAACTTTTACTTCTATTTTGCATCATTTTTCCCTTTCACCATCACCTCTAACACAATTTTTAAAAATAATTTCACTCCTTATCATTTCCCCATCGTCTATTAACATAAAACCACTGATGTCATTATTGTTATGGCATGTAAATGGAATATACTGGCCACACCTCTGGTACAAGGCAACTCTCCTTTTATTCCATTTATCATCATTCTCCAGCACAACATGCTACTTGTGAACTGACCTGACCATAAAGGGTCCACAATACTTGGATAGTCCCACCTCCAGAAACTTCTTCTAGATCTTGACCCAATCTCCAGCCTTCATTTGGTTTTTCTCAGTGCAACCATTTCTTTCTCCACCTGATCTATACCACTCTGCATTAACAACCATGCAAAAAGAAATTTAATTCCTGGCTTCCTTCTTCTCATGCACTCAAAGGGAGTCATAGCAATGGCAGTATTCTTTGTTGAGCCCACACCATATCCTCAACCATTCATTCAACATCTTTTCCTTTTTTAAGTCACATTAGGATGGTAAATATCATCAACCGATTTGCCCTGTTTACAAGGCCATTTCCTTGTGGGTTGTATAGAGCTCGGCGTCTGTGTTTGATGCCACACTTTCTGAGAATGCTTTCATCTATGACAACGTAAGTGTCACTTCCTTCATAAATTTCATAGTAAGCCACTTAAAATAAACATCCATCATTACTAGGGCATACCTCAATTCTGGTTTCAAGTCTTGCATGAGACCTATAAAATCCATACAAACATTACACCATGGTTTTCCAGGGTCATCAGTGTGACCTTCTTCTGATGGATACAACTACCTGTGGATTCCTCACCTCATGAATACTCCCATGGCGCCAGCATTCGACGGAAATCTTCTTACTAGTCTCTGCACGTCGACGAGGACGTCACTCTAGCCCGCGCGACGCCATCTGACGTCATACAGGCAATAAGAGGTCCTCGACGACGTGCGGACGTCAGTTCCCTTTTTTCCGTGCATTCGAAACGGTTATCTTCGAGGGAGCAACTGTTACTCTTGCGGTTACAGTGTATATCTTGCTGCGTAGTCTTTCGCTGTGGAAATAATGTCGCAGAGGAAGTCTGGATTTAAGCCTTGTCGTGAGTGTGGAGGCAAGATGTCGGTGACGGATCCTCATTCCGATTGCCTTTGGTGTTTGAGCTCCGACCACGACGTCTCGACTTGTGATTCATGTCAGCACATGAATCCAAAGGCCCTCAAGGAACGTGAGGCGAAGCTGTTTATGGCCAAGTCAAAGGGGAAACATCACAAGAAGTCTTCTTCCCCAAGACATCGGCATCATCGAGACTCCCGGCGCCGTAGAGAATCTCGGCGTCATTCAAAGGAGACTCGTTCCAGGTCTCCGGATCGGCGCCGAAGGACATGGGAGGTCAGTCCCACGGTTACGCCGCATCCTTCGACGCCGTTGCCCTCTCCGGCGTCTCCAACTTCACCTGGACAGGCGTCGTGATTGAGGTATTGGAGCCTCAAGTGTTTTCTCCGGCGCAGACGCCGAGGCCGGCGTCGGGGTCGCCTCCGAGACAGGCACCCCAGTATCCGGCTTTTCCCACCCCTGGAGCCGATAGTTCCGCATTCTTGAATGCGATGTACGCCATCTTCCAACAGATGGCTCCAGGGGGTGCTCCGGCTGGGCCTTTGGCCTTTTCTTTGGGTGATCCTGCGCCTCTTCGGCCGGCACCCTTTATGCCCTTTCTCCCGTTTGGGAACGTGGGCTCGGCGCCACTGTCGGCGCCGGTGGCCGCTCCGGTGGCTTCAGAAGGATTGGCCCCGGGGATTTCCATCCCGTCGACGTCGGGATTTCGGCCTGTGACTCCGGTGGGTCCATCTGCTTCAGCTGCTCTTCCGTCGGCGCCGAAGTTACCTGTGGCGCCGGATGCGGCGTCGGTAGCTTCTGAAGATCGGCGCCGATCTTCGACTTCGGCGGAGGCATTGTCGACTCCGCGTATTGAGCAACGACTTCATTCAAGGAGACGTGCTCTCCGTGTATTAGAAGAGCAGGAGTACCAACGAGCCCTAGAGGAAGGAGAGCTAGAGGACTCGGGTGATGGGCTGCGTGGACTGGAGTCGGCCAGTGGGCTGGACACTTCCCCTGAGTGGGACCTTTCGTCCCCGGGGGAATATACTGAGGAGGCTGCTTCCTTTCATGCAGTGGTACGGAAGGCAGCTAGTTTTTTGGACCTGCCTTTGCCGGTGGTGGAGGCAAAACAAAATCTTTTGACAGAGGTGTTACATCCGGCCTCAGCCGCGGCGGAGCCTCTGTTACCATTTAATGACGCTCTGCTGGATCCGGTGTTAGAGGTGTGGAAGAGGCCGGCATCTTCCCCAGCAGTTCACAGAGCCGTGGCCAGGAGGTATCGGACGGCTCCAACTGACCCTGGTTTCCTATCTAGGCACCCTACGCCGGAGAGCTTGGTGGTGCAGGCCTCCTGTTCGTCCAAGTCAGCGCCTGGTTCTTTTCCGACGGTGCCTGGGGACAGAGATTCAAAGAAGCTAGAGGCGCAGTCGAAGAAGATTTTTTCATCCTGCAGTCTGGCGTTAAAAGCCACCAATGCAACCTGTATCCTGGGGAGGTATATTCATGCTCTGATGGATGACATTTCCTCTTCGTTTACAGAGCTTCCCCAGGGTCTTTTGGATCTTGTCTCAAATGCCCAGGCTGCTGCGACCCAAATTATCCAGATGGGACTGGATACCACCGACTCGGTAGCCAGGGCAATGGGCACAACTGTGGTGGCAAGGAGACAGGCCTGGCTCCGTAACTCGGGCTTTTCGGCAGATGTACAGTCCACATTGCTGGATCTCCCGTTTGATGGGGACAAACTGTTTGGGGCTAAGGCTGATTCGGCCTTGGAACGTTTTAAAGAAAGCAGGGCCACGGCTAAGTCGTTGGGGCTCCAAGCTCCTTCTTCCACGGCCTCTTCCAGATTCTTCAGGAGGTTTCGTGGATTTGGGCGTGGCTCTTCCTCCTCTTCCTTTCGGGGGAGATATCAGCAACCTGCTTCTTCCCATCCCTATAGATCTTTCAGAGGGAGAGGTAGGGTCCGCACCAGAGGAGCCTCTCAGCAGCACTCTGCCTCTTCCTCATCCTCTGGCGGGGTGCAGCAGGGGAAGCAGCCTTAGGCTTCCACCATTTCCCACTCACTCCTCTCCTGTAGGGGGAAGATTACAGCATTTTCTCACCAAATGGAAGACTGTTACATCGGACACTTGGGTTCTCAGTGTTGTGGGAAAAGGCTACACCCTTCCCTTTCGGGAGTTCCCGCCCCTCATCCCGCCCCGCCCTTCGTATTGTTCAGAAGAACACCTCCTGTTGCTAGAACAGGAGGTGCAAGTCCTCCTTTCAAAGGGCGCGGTGGAGTTGGTCCCGGAGCAGGAAAGGGGTCGAGGAGTTTACTCAAGGTATTTCCTGATTCCCAAGAAGGATGGTCGTTTGAGACCAATTCTGGACCTGAGGATCTTGAATTGGTTCCTCAAGCAGGAAAAGTTCAAGATGCTGACCCTAGCACAGGTGCTTTTGGCGTTGAACATGGAAGACTGGATGGTGTCTGTCGACTTGCAGGATGCTTACTTTCATATCCCGATACTCAAGTCACACAGGAAGTATCTCCGGTTTGTGGTGGGATCGCAACACTATCAGTTTGCGGTCCTTCCGTTTGGTCTTACTTCAGCACCTCGAGTCTTCACGAAGGTGATGTCGGTGGTTGCGGCGGAACTCAGAAGGAAGGGGATAGCAGTATTCCCTTACTTGGACGACTGGTTGATCAAAGCCAAGTCCCCGGAGCTTGTGTCGCATCATCTGCAGTCAACAACCCAGTTGTTGTTCGACCTGGGTTTTTCGGTGAACGAGCCCAAATCTCACCTAGAGCCCTCTCAGCGCCTCCTGTTCATAGGGGCAGTACTGGATACAACATTGGGTCGGGCCTTTCCTCCGCCTCAGCGGATTCAAGATATTCAGGATTTGGTTCCAATGTTTCGAAATGGAGCGGTAGTTCCAGTCCTCAAGGTCCTTCGTCTGCTCGGTCTTTTTGCCTCCTGCATTCTGTTGGTCACGCATGCTCGCTGGCACATGAGGGCTCTTCAGTGGTGCCTCCGAAGGCAGTGGTCTCAACACAGAGGGGATCTAGAGGGTACTGTCAAGATCTCCAGAGATGCTGCTGTGGATTTGAAGTGGTGGATTGCAAGCAACAATCTTTCACAAGGAAAGCCGTTCCAGCAGTCGCCACCAGTGACCACAGTCATAACGGATGCTTCCACTCTAGGGTGGGGAGCTCATCTGGTGGATCTGGAGATCAAAGGTCTTTGGTCTCCAGAGGAACAGATGTTTCACATCAATCTGTTAGAGTTACGGGCTGTACGTCTGGCTCTCAAGGCCTTCCTCCCTTCCCTTCGTGGTCAGTCGGTACAGGTCCTAACGGACAATACTACCACGATGTGGTACATAAACAAGCAGGGAGGAGTGGGGTCGTACCTTCTCTGCAGAGAAGCTCTTCGACTATGGTCCTGGGCAAAGGACCATCGTATTTGCTTGATAGCAAACCATCTGGCCGGAGTTTTGAACGTGCGTGCGGACAGTCTCAGTCGCCACTTCTCGGCAGACCACGAGTGGCGTCTCCATCCAGATCAAGTCCGTTTAATCTTCCAGAGGTGGGGGTTTCCTCGGGTAGATCTGTTCGCCACTCGAGAGAACGCGCATTGTCCGTTGTTCTGCAGCCTTCAGTATCCGATGCAGGGAGCGTTGGGGGACGCGTTTCAAATAACCTGGTGCGGCCAGTTGCTTTACGCGTTTCCTCCCATACCCTTGATTCCTCGAGTATTGAGGAAGATTCGCCAAGACCGGGCTCTAGTAATCTTAATAGCTCCGGATTGGCCAAGGAGGGTGTGGTACTCCGACCTTCTCCAACTCTCAATGTGCCCGCCGCTCCGTCTCCCTTTCAGGGCAGACCTCCTCTCGCAGTCGCAGGGGCAGGTTCTACACCCCAACCTCCAGAGTCTGCACCTACATGCCTGGAGATTGAACGGGGCAACCTGAGTTCCTTCTCTCTCCCGCCTGAGGTAGTGGATGTTATATTAGCGGCCAGGCGACACTCCACTAAATCTATCTACGCTAATAGGTGGTCTAAATTTGTTGCGTGGTGTGGAGAGAGGCAGATTGATCCTTTGCATGCTCATCTATCGGACGTTTTGTCTTTTGCTCTATCTCTGGCGCAGAAAGGTTGTGCAGTGGCTACCATTAAGGGTTATTTATCGGCCTTGTCAGCCTTCATATGTCTTCCAGACCAACCATCTTTATTTAAATCCCCTATTGTTATCAGATTCTTGAAAGATCTTCTAAATCAATATCCTCCAAAGCCATTCGTTATGCCGCAATGGGATTTGTCCTTGGTCCTGACTTTCCTTATGGGGTCCCCTTTTGAACCTATGCATTCTTGCCCCTTGAGGTATTTGGTTTTAAAAACAGTCTTCCTGATAGCTATAACATCAGCAAGGAGAGTGAGTGAGTTGCAGGCCTTATCAGTAAAGCCCCCTTATACAACTTTTTTATGGGGATAAGGTGGTGTTGAAGACCAAGGCTGCTTTCCTCCCGAAGGTTGTTTCACCCTTCCATTTGGCTCAGACAATTACTTTGTCCACGTTCTATCCTCCGCCTCATCCTTCCAAAGAGGAAGAAAGACTGCACCGTCTGGATCCAAAGAGAGCGTTGAGCTTCTTTATTGATAGAACAAAGGATTTCAGGCTGGAGGATCAGCTGTTTATTGGATACGTGGGCAAGAGGAGAGGAAAGGCAGTCCACAAGAGAACACTATCCAGGTGGGTTGTTCTTTGCATTAAAATATGTTACTCTTTGGCAAAGAAGGATCCTCCTGAGGGCATTAGAGCTCATTCCACCAGAGCTAAGTCGGCCACTTCGGCCTTGGCCAGGGGTGTTCCTGTGGTCGACATCTGCAAGGCCGCAACTTGGTCGTCCCTTCACACTTTTGCAAAACATTACTGTTTGGATTCTGAGGTTAGAAGGGACGGCCATTTTGCACGGTCAGTGCTGCAGGATTTCTTGGTTTGACCATTTAGGCACCCACCGCCGGGCGTGGTACTGCTTTGGGACTCTATTCATGAGGTGAGGAATCCACAGGTAGTTGTATCCATCAGAAGAACGAGTTACTTACCTTCGGTAACGACTTTTCTGGTGGATACATTAGCTACCTGTGGATTCCTCACGGTCCCACCCGCCTCCCCGTTGCCTTTCTGGTCTTGCCAAGTAATCCTTGAGTGCGCTCCTCTTGGTCTTTGAGGGTGCAATAGATGTGTATATAATATATATTTATATATATGTATATATGTATATATCTTTGTGTATATACTTGGTGTGTGTATATATTTTAAAAGAGAAAGTTTTATATATATATATTTATATAAAAAGATTTACAGTTATTCATACAATGTTGTGTGTTTTTGCAATATAATGGGATGTTGCCTTGTTCTTTCATTGCATTGCCTGGTTGTTCTCATGCACGTAAAAAATGATTGGTACTGACGTCCGCACGTCGTCGAGGACCTCTTATTGCCTGTATGACGTCAGACGGCGTCGCGTGGGCTAGAGTGACGTCCTCGTCGACGTGCAGAGACTAGTAAGAAGATTTCCGTCGAATGCTGGCGCCATGGGAGTATTCATGAGGTGAGGAATCCACAAGTAGCTAATGTATCCACCAGAAAAGTCGTTACCGAAGGTAAGTAACTCGTTCTTCTGATTGTGCACCAGTCTTAAGTCTCTTTTCATTTTCCTTGCAGTCCTGGCAAATAACAACCCAACTTGTCACTTCCTCATAAATTCCAGGCCACCAATAATTCTCATGTAACCATTTCGTAGTTAAGGTTTATCCAAGATGCCCTTCATCAGTCCTAACAGACACACAAACCTGTCCATTCTCATTATCACTTTACATCCCACAGTGGCAATTCGTCCAGTACTTTGATATATACGGTCTACAGCACTTTCTCTCCTGCTGCCTTGTAAAATCATTTATTTTACTTTTGTCAATACCTCATCCACCTCTATCCCCTTCTCCCTCTCCTCCTTGGTAAACAGTCCCTTACCATCCATTTCAATATCTGCTAACCAGGCTGTAGCTCCTTCCTGTTCTCTTTTCATTACTGCTTCCTTACCCACACCTTGCCAATCAAATGAAAGCTATAACAAGCAATCCGCTTTAGCATTCTTCCATCCTGAAATATATTCTGAAGTGAATCGTTATTCTTGCAACCTTGCTGCTAAGCTTCCCAGTCTGGCAGAATCTTTCCCAGCTCCTCCCTGTGTCAGAACCTTCATTAAAGGTTTTTGGTCAGTGCAGATCACAAACACCAAACCCACAGCTAAGTTCGAAAATATTCAACACTGCAGGACGCTGCCAGTTCCTTGTGCTCAATCCGAGAAAAATTATGTTCCGTGTCCTTAAGAGAGCAAGAGGCAAAGGCTACCTGTTTTTCTATTCCACTGTGTACTTGAGACAAAATGGCCCCAATACCTGAGGCCCTGGCATCAACGGGAATAATTGTCTTTAAAGAGGTGTCAAAAGGCACAAGTATGCCAGCCTTACAAACTTCTTGTTTGATGTTATCAGAAGTGTTCCGTTGCTCCTTACCCCATTAAAAAGTGCAGCTTTTCTTTAATAATCCTCTCAAGCTTTTAGTCTTTTCAGCAAATTTGTTAACAAATTTGAACTAATAATCCACAAGACCTATAAAAGAAGTCAATTAGTCCTTGTATCGAAGAATAGGGGCCATTCTTATAGCCTTGACACCCTCACCCATTGTAGTGTGCCCCAAATATTCTATTTCTTGAGCTTGAAATTTGCATTTGTCTTGCCCTAAAGTGAGACCAGTCTCAGATAATCTCCTCAATTCTTGTCTAAGAAAGCAATTGTGTTCTTCTTGGGTCTTTCGAAAAACTAGGATATCATCTTGAAAATATTTGATATTCTTCAATCCACGAAATACCTCTGGCATCATCTGCTGTGAAACACTGTCAGCTGAGGATAAACCAAACGGAATCCTAGTGAATTGAAATGTCCACTCCATTGTGATGAACACTGTTATATTTTTAGACATTTAGTGAAGGCAAATCCGATGAGATGCGCTCTTAAGGTCCAGTTTTGAGAACATTTTTGCCCCATTTAAAGTCAAAGTCATCTAATCTTTATTAGGTAACAGAAAACTATCAGTTGCTATCTCACGGCTCACACTTCTCAAATCCACACAAAAGCGCAGATGACCATAAGCTTTCTCACTGATTACTACAGGTGACACCCAACTCGTGGCTTCTGCAGGTTCAATTATTCCCTCCTGCAGAATTATACCAAGCATTTTCTTCACTTCACTTATCAAGGGTACTCTCCTGACTTTATGTTTGACAGGTACTGCTCGTTTTCTTAATACTATCTAATGTACATATACCTTCAATTGACCTAATGCATCTTTGAAAACATCTTTAGTTTCCTCTATTATACTATCAATGCCTACTTCCTCCACCACCATAATCTGGTTGGGCACTCTGGGATTTATAATTATGTATAGGTGATATTGATGAATCCACCCTAGAATTGGTAGACCATCTTCCGCCTCAAACTTTTCCCAGCACCTCTCTTGATTTGAACTGTATAGATGCAGAGAAATATATTAAAATGTCAGTATTTTCACCTAGATGACCCACAGGATTGATGTCTTTTGAAGAAAGAGTAATTTCAGGCCACATCTCAAAAAATATTTTTGGGGGAATGATAGTAAACATGGAACCAAAATCTACCATAAGGTCAACTCCCTTCTCATGATACAAAATCTGGCTACAAGGCACCAGTTCCTACCTACTTCACTCATATTGTCATTCCTCACACTCAAAATGTGATCCTCAGTACTATTCTTAGAAAAACCAGCTAAATCTGTTACTGCAAATCTTGATTTGATATTACTTTTGCATACTCTTGCTTAATGTCCTTTACGACCACAATTTAAACAATCTTTGTTGATGGCAAAACAGGATTTAGGATCACCTAAATGGGAATTACTACCACACCTAAAACACATTTTTTCTGCAGATTGTTGTCCACTGGCACTTTTTTCTTTTGAAATGTCTTTGAACTTTTACCATAGTTATTCAAAACACCCACCATTTCTTGTTCTCCTTCATCCTTGCTAATTACAGACACTCCGGCCCCTCTGCTATTTCTCTCGTTCATTTCATGTATACAAAATTCAGATTCTTCAACAACTTTGGCAATCTGTGTAGCATCCTTCAAAGAAGGGTTTTTTGCTGCCCATAACCTTTCTTGAACTTAGTTACTTTACCATTGCACAACTGATGTCTTATTAATTTGTCAGTCATTTGCCCTATCTGGCACTTCGTAGACAACTCTCTTAACCTAAATACAAAGACATAAATGGATTCATCTCGACATTGTGGGTGGGTGTAAAACTTATGCCTTATTGTGGTGATGTTTGTCTTTTTGCGAACCTACGCTCCAAACGTAATTTTGCTACTTTCAAGAGTCTTGTATTGGATAATTCTCAGCATTAAGTATCACAGGCAGACATTTGAAAATATGCTGACCTTCATTCCCCAAAATGCTTAAGAGTAGGGCTTTTTTTCCTTTCAGGTCTGACATTTGGCCATCCAGTGCTTTTAAATAATTCTCAAAAATGTCATTCCAATCTTCCCAAGCGATTGGAGGTGGGTCCTGGTCAGATAAAAATAATGGTGGTAAAGTTATTGAATTGGAAGCCATTTGTGAGAGTCATACAAAAATGCAAGGGCCTTTACTTTAATAAAAGAACATCAGCGGATACGTAGCAAGGGTTATGATTTCCTGTATCTCCCCCCCCCACTAAAATACTGTGGAGATGAGAAACAAGCTGAAGGAAAAGAAGTGCAGCCTTTTAAGTTCCAGTGTTTTCTGTGTGTTCTTAAAATTTACGGTGGTCTCTCAGATGCGTTACTATGTCTGCTGTAATTTGTTTGGCTCCCCAAAAAGGCCTTACCAATCTCTGTGAAATACTCCTGGAAGCATTCCTTTTGAATGCCTTGCTTCCAAGTAAAATTGCTGAGGCCTTTGATAATTAACTTCACTGCAGGAGGTGAAAGTTTCTGTGAGAAAACCACTCTAATTAATTCAATGCACATGCTCCTGTTAGTAGGTTTTCTCACCAAGAGTCACGTGCTTTGAAAACACTCGTAGCACAGCTATGCGCGACATCTTGTTTTGGCAACCGCTCGCAGAGAGAGCAGGTCTACACGGAGGCCGTAGCTCAGGCTATGACCACCGCAGGGAGGGCTTGTTGTCTAGGAAATGTTTAGTGTTCAATATTGCACTTCTAATTGGTTTTGTGTTGATTTCTATAATGATACCAAAATGAGTAAAATAAATAAAAATTAAAAAAACATTTAGAGCTCACAGCTCATAGCACATATCAAAAGACACAGTGATAACAGTTCGCACTATGGCCTGCTTGCTGTAAAAAAAAAAAATATTTAACTGGGAAAGTTAAACTTTATCTATGCTGAGAAAAAAGAAGTAACAATTCATAAACGTTCTGGTCCTACATGCACGTTAAAACTAGGCTGGCATTGCTGCATATGGTACCAGTAACAGGAGACATCTGATTTCGATATCCTTTTAAGAGAGAACCCATATAACACTGATGAATTCAGAAACCACAAGGCAGGCAGGGAGTTGGGAACTCGTCGCCAATTTGTAGTGAAGACTCCTACACCAGTGGTTCCCAACCTTTTGACTTTTGTGGACCCCCACTTTATCATTACTGGAACTCGGGGACCCCCACTGAATCATTATTGAAATTTGGGGACTCCCAACTGAGTTATTACTGTAAGGTGGAGACTGTGGCCTAAATATTTTACAAAAACTACACGCAAAATACAGAAACAAGTATTAATCAGATACACACAAATGATAACACATTATTTAATTTTAAAACAAATATAAATGAAAAAAAGCTTTTAATAGGAATGTTGGAGCTTTGCTAAATTCAATTTTTGCCACACGTCGTCCATATTATATTTTGTTTGTTGCACCTATACTGCTCCCATGAATCAAAATTAGGATACTAACTTCATTTTTTCCCTCCAGTGTCACATTTCTTGACATTTACAGTACTTTTTAATTTTTTCAACAGTACATATAGCCATTTTATTTATATACACTTTATTAGTCTGTTAATATTTAATTTTCTAAGCAGTTGTAGACCCCCTGAGGAGGCTTTGCAGACCGCCAGGGGTCCAGGGACCACAGGTTGTGAACCACTGTCCTAGACAGTTCGAATGGCGGAAAGAAGCTTTTGTTACTGCCTGCCTTAAATGTTGCTCTCCCTCCTGCATGCACAGATCCAACTGGCAAACGTGGAATCCACACACAACAAGACTCTAAATGACATCACTATGAGAACATTCAAAAGGTTTTTTTTAAAGACACAACATTTCCCTTGATTTTCCCTCATTATTACTGCTTTCTCCTTGCCATTTCCCTCATTTTTTGTGGGCCTCCTTGTTTTTAGCTCTTTTTTGTGTGCTTTCTTTTTGCTTTTCTCTCATTTTCACTGCTTTCTCCTAGTTTTTTCCCTCATTTCTGGTGTGCCTTCTCCATGCTTTTCCCTAGTTTTGACAGCTTTCTCCTTGCTTTTTTCCCACATTTTTGAGTGCCTTCTCCTTCCTTTTCCTTTGTGACATGGGGTTCGATGCATGCCCTGCAGCCAACCCCCACGTGCAACCCCCCGCATGCAGCCAACCCCATGCTGCATACAGTCTTCCGCCGTGCATGGCAGGGGTATGGTGTGTAAAAGGGTGAGGTGCTTTATTCTCCATTGGGCTTCAGATCCAAGGATCCATTGTGGCTCTACACTGGGGGGTTGCATTGTGTGCTGCAGCAGATCCATAGATCTACCCCCCTAAAAAAAAAGGGCAATGCTTTGCCCAAGAGGAGTTCCTTAGAGACCCCTCCATGTGTCCTATGAGATCAGGATGCCTCTATCCTATTCCCACATGTGTGTTTTTATTTATGTTTTCTCCCCAGGGGCTCAGCCAAGAAACAAAGTAGTGGGCGCAACTTTCCTTTGAGTTTGCTGTCAACCAATCAGATTCCCACAGAGGATTCATGACCATAAAGATGTGTATTTTTTCTCTATAATAACTCAGAAACTACTGAACAGATTTACACCATATCACAAAAGCACGACCTGTGGACCAAGATTTGGTTTCTGCCAAATCAAGTGAAATTCCATCCAGCGGTTCAGCCTGTAGCCATGCCTAAAGATTGCAAAATCCCCATGACATAGCATGGGGAAACATCATTTTGGGACCGCCCACCCCTTTTTTCACAGCCCCTGCTTGACGGACTTTGAGACAGCAGCTGAAGTAACTGCTACACTAGTTCTGAAAATTTTGTGAAGATTCGTCAAACGGCACCAAAGTTATTGGCAAAAAAAAAATGCTTCTTCTATGGGAAAACTTGGTTCTAACTATAACTACCTAATAGCTAGCAATAGAGCCACTCGCAGCCAGACTGCGTACAGAGGCAACACGCTGGGGCATACTAGATGGAGAGAACCACGGCATTATTTCCCTATATGCGGATGACGCATTAATATTCCTCTGCAACTACCCCAAATCCTTACCCGACCTGCTTCAACTACTGAATTCTTTCGGGCAGCTATCTGGACTGCATATGAACTGGGCAAAATCATGCCTGTTTCCAATGAGACTGCAACCAGACCGTCAAGACAACCCAGACACAATACATGGCTTACAATGGAGAAATACCATTTTTAAATACTTAGGTGTGCATATCTACCACAACGATGTAGATTTAAGAGAAGGAAACTTAGAACGAATTATCAGATCAGTAAAAAGCTCACTGCCCTTCTGGTGCTCCTTACCATTATCACCGATAGGTAGAGTCGCAGTGGCTAAGATGATAGTACTCCCCAGACTACTATACTATATATATCACTGCACTACCACTAGTACTACCAAAATCACTCTTTGTACAACTAACAAGAATACTGACCGACTTGATATGGGGAGGGAAACGACATCGTGTGGCCCTGGCCAAAGCTTACCTTCCTCTAGAAAAGGGAGTGATGGGTGTCCCACAATTCAAAATGTATTACGCAGCGGTGCAAATACACTGGATTATGAAGTGGCTGGAGGACCCATACGGCCCAGAAATCCGCGCTCTAAGCACAAATATAGGTCACTCGGATATACTAAGATGGCTCCTGGGCCACGAGGTCATCCCCCAACACAATAATGTATTGCTAAAAAAGCTGAACGCATATGGCGTCGATATGTAGACATAGGAAAAGGAACTCCGCTATATTCACCCAAAATATCACTACAGGCCACACCAGGAGTAGATAAACTGCGCAGCAGACTAGATTTATCTACCTGGGTCACGAAAGGAGTTAAGATGATAGGGGACCTCTTCTCGGAGGGACAATTCCTCACCTATGAAACGCTAGCTGAAAAATACAATCTAGGCAGCAGCTAGTTTATCACATACGGGGCAATACAGCGGTTGATACGAAACACATGGAGAAGCAGTAATAATGAACCACAAATATCACCAGTCCTACACGACCTACTCCAGGGATTGGGAACACAGTCAGATATCTCTTGGTTATACAGGACCCTACAAGCCAACCCAGAAGTACCACAATCACAGGCCAAGATCAAATGGAAGAGGCAATACATACACCTCTGAGCACACAAGCATGGACCATGGCTCTCGCAACTACACGCGAGATATCACGCAATGCCCACTTCCGTTATACACAATTCAACTACCTACACCAAACGTACTTAACACCAGCCAGAATACAACGCATGTTTCCGCAAGCAGGGTCTGACTGTCCAAGGTGCAGTCACTCACCAGCTGATTTTTACCACATGATATGGGATTGCTCACCAATACTACACGTATGGCAAGATGTAACCAAACAAGCCACACTCCTGACCGGGCTGCCCCTATCCCCAACCCCCGAGTCCTGCATCCTAGGGATATGCAAAAGACGCAGTAAAGATAAACAGAAACAGAGATTCGCAGACCTGGCGTTCATTATATTAAAACGACTTATCGCGACGCATTGGAAATCGCCGAGTGCTCCCAGTGTACGCCATTGGGCATCAGACTTACTACGATGGGTGGTGGCAGAGATACAAACGCTGCGCGCGCTCTGTGGCAGGGGAATAATAGTAAAGGGAGTGGAAACATGGGAAGCATTCATAGAACAACTGGAAGAGAAAGATGATATCCGCCCCCCCCTGAACTACACACACACATTAAATTAAACGGCATGATTCTTACCCAATAAGAGCAATAGCACAATTATACCGAAACAGAAAACCTACCCTGACATGGAAAATGCGCGAAACATGCACAAATACCATAGCTGCAACACACAGAACTACACAGACCCCCCTTACTCCACACTAACACTCTCTACCGGACAATAGGAGCAATGATCAATACCTCACCTCTCTCCAACAGCCACTCTCCCTGTCCTGACTAGCATCCCGATGCCTCAAATATATCTTCAAGGTGACCCTTCTTTTCCTTCTCTGTTTTCCCCCTCTAGTCGTTATTGCAATACAGAAACGAAATGTTTACTCGTCTGAAATTTGATAAGGCGATCAACCTACCAAAGTATTAAGATGTACACAAAAATGACTAAAGCCAATAATGTAGCCACCTGTACTATTATGATCATGCTTGTAAACATTGCACTATATATAACAAAAGTAAATAAACACATTTAAAAAAAAAAAAAATATATAACTACCTAATAGCTACCACCAGTAGTCTCATGTTGGAAACACCCTTTTTGAATGGTTATCCCCTGTCTTTCTGCTTCTAAGCTCCAGTTTTTGTGCTAAATTTTGTTTTTGTTGGCTTTAGGACTCTGGGCACTTTACCACTACTGACCAGTGCTAAAGTGCAAGTGCTCCCTGTCTAAATTGTATTGGTGATTTGTTTATTCATGATTGGCATATTTGATTTACTAGTAAGTCCCTAGTAAAGTGCACTATGTGTGCCCAGGGCCTGTAAATCAAATGCTACTAGTGGGTCTGCAGCACTGATTGTGCCACCCACATGAGTAGCCCTGTAAACATGTCTTAGAACTGCTGCTGCAGTGTCTGTGGGTGCAGTTTTAAACTGCCATTTCAACTTGGCGAGGGGATCCTCTTGCCAGCCCTAAACTTTCTTTTTTATTACATTAAGTCACCCCTATGGTAGGTCTAAGGCAGCTGTGTGGGCAGGTTGCAGTGTATTTCTCCCATAGGGTACCATGGGGCTTGCCTTGAAATATATTTTAAGTGTAATTTCCTATTGGGAGCAGATAGAGATGTGGACTTTGGGGTCTCTGAACTCACAATTTAAAAATACATCTCTTGGTAAATTTGTTTTTTGAATTGTGAGCTTGAAAATGCCACTTTTAGAAAGTGGGCATTTTCGTGCTTAACCATTCTGTGCCTCTGCCTGTCTGCTGAATACATGTCTAGGTCATGATGACAGTTGGGCTGTTTGTGCATTCACTCTAGACATTCACACAAAGGGAGGTGAGGTGTGCTCTGAATATCCTGATGACCCATCGCCAGGCTGACAGGACTTAGTGAGCTAGAGAGGTGGGAGGAGCTGACATTTGCACCTGAATGGGGCTGTGCCCGTCCTCACACAAAGCAGTCTCCAACCCCCTTGAATGTGGCTGAGGCCAGGGCAGGGAAAGGCAGGGTCTTGTGCATTGCAAAGACTTTTCTTTGAAGTTGGCCTACTTCAAAGACAGGGATGGGTATAAGTACTGAACCTCTGACACCACATAGTTAGAACACTTCCGGAGTGAGGACATTCTTCCAGGAAGAACAGCTGGATGCTGTAGGAGGGACTGCCACTCTGCCTGTTGCTTTGGTGTGCTGCCCTGCTGCTTGCGGCTTCTGTCCTGGAAGTGAAAGGACTGAACTTGGCATTCTACATACTGCTTCCAAAGGTTCTCCACGGGCTTGGACTGAGCTTGCATCCTGTTAAGAAGTCTCAGGGACATCAAAGATTTCATCTGCCAGTGCCTGGGCTCTTCTGCTGAGAGTCCTAACTTGCCAAGTGGTGCCAACTCCAGTCCCTGGGCCCTTGGAAGTGCAAGCTGGTGATCTGAAGGAGAAAATCAATGCACCGCCCCGGAAGAATCAACGCAGTGCCTGTCTCATGGCTGGAGAATCAACAGAGTGCCTGTTTCACCGCTGGATTTGCTACATATGGTCCTTGGGCACCCATTTTTCATCAACCCTGCACAGCAGTAAGGAACCAAGGCTGCGTGTCCAGAAATCAACACATTACCTTTCCTGCCAGTAAGAAACAATGCATCACCTTTGTTTATGATGCATCCCAGGTTCTTTGTGCTAAATAGATATAGCTATTGATTCCTATGGATTAAGGCTTGCTTAAACATTAAAAGGAGATATTTTGACGTGTGTATGTTGGATTTTTGTTGTTTTGTTCTTGTTTTACTCAGATAAATATTGGCTATTTTTCTAAACTGGTGTGGAGCCCTCTTGTAGTATTTTCACAGAGAGAGAGAAAGGGAGAGAGAGTGTGTGGGTCTGTGTGTGTCCACAAATACTTTCAACATTACTCTGAGATAAGCCTAACTGCTTGAGCCAAGCTACCAAGGGGGTGAGCAGGGGTTATCTTAGCTGTGTGACTCATTTACCCTGGCTAGAGTGAGGAAACCCATATCTAACAGTTCTCTCTCTCTCAGGCAGGAAAACAGATGAGAAGTCTGTTCCCAGCGAGGGGGAGCACTTTTCCTGCTCCTGCCCGCAGGGGGCAGACTTACAGTTTGCTTCCACTCGGCAGAACTGTCAAAGTTTCCGCCAATCAACAGCAAACATGTTTTTCCCAAGGGTAGGCATCTCAGGAGATAGGGAGTCGACCCTGAGGGGTGGTGGTCCCCAGGGCCATTAATTGCTCCAAGAGGCCTTTAGTTTGCGCTGGCTGACCGTGGGGAGGTGGTTGACCCAGGCCGTATATGGTCCTGGGGAGAGGGGGCTTCCCAGCCCCCTTCCCTTTTTTGGCATTTCTGGCCCCAGGAAAGTGAGGGTATCTGGGGATGCTAAAAGCCAATGGAGGGGGGTCCGCATGGCCCCCCTCAGATATGCTAAAAAAAAAAAAAACAGTTAGGTGGTGATCCCTTGGGCTCAAAAGAGCATTAGAAGGGGGGCCAGATACGGCCCCTCCTTTTTTAGGTCGAGCGTAAGTGTACGGCCTCCTGTATACTTTAGTATACTTACACTTATGTGGGCTTAAAGCGATTTCATTTGCTCGTTTCAGGGTCATTTAAAAATCCTTCCTTGCTTTGTCCTGTTTATCTGGTCTTTAGGGGACTTTTTTTTCCTTCATTTTCTGCCCCTGTTCAGCGAAGCTTCCTTTTACATTTGTAGATCAACCTTGGTCTCAATTAGCTAAGCTGTAAACAAGGATATAAATCAGGCTGTTATCTTGTCACATTTGGTCTTTGCGGGCTCTCTTTGCCCTCTCTCAGCTGCCTGGATCCCACCCTCCCTGGGCATGGATTCTCTTCACCAAGTGTGCCTGCCTGTAGTCCCCAGTGGTGAGAGCGAGGGTGGAGGCCCACTTGTTTGTTTAATTACGTATTTATTTAATTATATTTTTAAACTGAACATAGTCATTTTTTTAATGCACAGAGAGATTAAATGATGTTGAGCCGATGCAGTGATTCAAACTCAGGTCCTTAGTTCCAAAGTCACCAGCTCTAGTCATGGCATCACACCTACTCCCTGTTTTGATTTAATTACTTTATCTGGAGCACTTGAAAGGAATGCTTGTCGTTTCCGAGCTCGGCTGTAAACAGGTAACTTTTGCTGTGCTTTCAGAGACCAAGATCGTGTTGCTTGTTTACTTCTCATTGCTGGCCAATGGCTCCCTCTGTTACAGTGTGTAGTCAGCAAAGGCATTTCACTTTTTTTTTCACTTTAAACTCAACTTGATTGTAAGAAATATCTCTCTGGAAAACAGATGTGCGTGATTTAACACTCTGTTGCTGTTTCCTTTTTCCCACAAGCGTACAAAATATCTCTTTGGAAAATACATTGGCGCTCTGGTTTTTATACTTCGTTGCTGATTCCTTTTTCCCCTCAAGCCTCTGGCTCCTGCTGCTACAGTATAAATTTAACTTTTTCGTAAGGCAAGCAACCAAGTTATCTCCGGGGACATCACCCGACATGAGCTTTGCGAAATGTTTTCTTTTAGCTGGGCCTCCATGCTCACATCGGTGTGAGTTTTTTGTGCTGAATTTGCTTTCTATCTTGAAAGCACTCACAGTGAGCTTCCTTTCATATTATTTCTTGTTTTAAAAGTGACTCCATTACATACAATTCAAATCCTTAAACAAAGTTCTCATTGGATGTGTGCTTGTTACTATATGGCAATTTCTAAACAATTGTTTTATTATATTGTGACCAAAAAGCACTCACCTTATGTGAACTTTTTTGCTGTGAGTTTGTGCTGCTATTGGGTGTGCAATTTTTGATCTCTGTTTTCTGCCGAAAAAACTGTCACTCAAACTACAACACACGTAAAAAATGTTTTAATTAATCCTAGTTTACACAGATCTTTTGTTTGTTTATACTTTAAATATTTTTTATTGGAACGTAACAAATGTTATTCTTGTAAACACAGAAGTGCTTGTGCAATATCTCTTTTGCAAACTCAAAGCGCTGGTACTATTACACTCAACGACTGTTTCTTTTTTCCCCATGCGTAAGAAATATCTCTCTTTAAAACACACAGGGCCTGATTACGACTTCAGCGGAGGGAGGGGATTACTCCGTCCCAAATGTGACTGATATCCCTCCCGCGGTATTACGAGTTCCATAGGAGATAATGGGCCCGTAATTCAGCAGATGGGATATCCGTCACATTTGGAACGGAGTAATCCCCTCTGCCGAAGTCGTAATCATTCCTCAATCTCTCCTGTTTTTCAAACTCCATTGCTGTGCTCCCCTCCTCAGTCTGCTGCTTCCTCTGTTACAGTGCATAATTGGCAAAGGATTTTTTTTTATTTTATTGTAAACTCAATTTTAAGAAATATCTCTCTTCAAAACAAACGTGCACTCGGGATTTAACGCTGTTGCTGTTTCCTTTTTCACACAAGCATAAAAAAATCACTCTGAAAACTACACAAGCGCTCATGTGTTAACACCACATAGCTACTTCTTTTTTTCCCAATCAGAATATATCTTGTGTTACAGTATAAAATTGTAGAGCAGGCAATAAAAATATCTTTACTGATCATTTTGTTTAGAAAACAGCCTATTTGTAGAGGCGCCGACAAACAAATAGCTTTCTAAAGGCTGTATAATGTAAGACTTGCTGATAAAAAGAACTGGAAACTTCAAGGATTCCTGTTGAGCCTAAAAATTCAACGTAAAACACACTTTTCTGAAAAGCCTTATATGGTGCAAAGCAAATTTTGCATTACAATTGTAATAACATTAACTATTTATGAAATATTACGAAACAAAGGATTCAAGTTTATCTTTGATTGTTGTTAGTGAAGCATGTTAAATTTTGTTTTTAAAGAACAGACATCTGAGTAGTTTCGAGGCTTTTCGGACGAAGACAGATTTCTTTTTATTTTTTTAATCTGTTTATTAAACGAGGTGAAAAAACAACAGTGCATTACATTTATTACAGAATATTATGCAGTTTTTACTTTATATATTCACTGATATTAATAAGCTCTGTGCTGTACGATTGTAGTTTGTCTTATTGATATGCAACTGAAAAGGGGAGAACGAAGACAGATGTTTCAGATCTGAAACAGGTTGTTTACTGCAGTTATGCCTACCTTAGTTGCTTTCAAATTTTACAACCTATCACGAGATACCAGCCTAATTACTGGTTCATACAGAAAGCAGCATGTTAACCAGAGGCAGCCTCTGAACCCTCTGCCCCGTAACAGCAGGGCTGTCTCCAACCTCCATACTTTTTTACATGGAGGTAAACGTGTAACACAAAGTGTGCTTTACATTGCCAAAAGGCTTGATGCCACACAATGATCACATGCAACTTCCTGCTCCATCTTTCTTCCCCTGTTGCAATAACAAGAGGGCTGTCCTTTACAAAGTGTCATCTGCGCCCAGTAGATGCCTTTGTAAAGGGAGTGTTTTTCATTCCACCACTGTCGGCCACAACATTGTTTATATTTTTCATTCATTATTTAATATCTGATACATTTTAGTTCCTCAGGCTTTTAACATTATCCAATTGTGTTTCAATAGACACTACTTATGTGTACACATTGTGTCCCCTTTTCAGGATCTACAACCCAGGGAAAACACAACTGAATAAATCTTTATTAACATATGAGTTTGGAGGTGGAAGAAGTACGAAGCCAACTAGGGGATCTTTCGTTTGTATTTATTATAAGCACTTTTTAATGGTGTATAATGAATTTTTCTCTAATAAACACACAAGTGCCCGTTTTTTGATTCTCTGTTTGCTGTTGCCTTTTCCACCCCGAGGCTACTGCTTAATTCTTTGTAGAGCATGGAATCCAGTTATCTTCGGGGACATCAACCTACGAGAGCTTTGCGAAATGCTTTAATTTTGCTAGCCCTCCATGGTCACATCAGTGTGCTTGCTTTTCTAACTTTTTATTTATGTTAAAATACAGCAATTTCTTAATAATTGTTGTATTATATTGTGACCAAAAAGCGTTCTCCTAAAATTAACTGGGAAAAAGGTTTTATTTGCTGTGAGTCCATGCTCATGTCGGCTGTGCAATTTTTGGTCTGATATGTTTTCGGCCAAAAAAGCAGTCACTAGCCCTACAACACACAACAAATAAATCAGAATTAATCCTAATTTGCAGGGAGTCTTTTGTTTGTTTATGACATCCAACATGCATCATCAATCCGCAAAACATCAAAGCCTATTTTATTGTCAAAACATACAATCTACACTTACTATAAACAAACACTACTGCAGAACAAACAACAAATAAAAGAAAACCTCTTGTAAAAGTGATCCCTGTTTCCTCGGCTCAAACATGTCATAATGCAAAGCACAGTTGGCAAAACACATGGGTAAAAGACGTTGTCATTTACAGTGCCAATAGCTCTAACTCGCGCAAATGCAAGACCAATTGCATTGCAAATGCTTGTTTAATTTTACTGCACACGCACCAGGACCTGTTCCACGCGGGTGCTAAACTGTAAACAAGCACAGGAGACCGCACTTGTTGATTACATTTCTCATTGGAGTTGCAGACGATTGGTGGGAAAAAAATGCTTTTTTACCCTGCCAGGATCCCTGAAGGACCCCAGCAGCAGAGCTAGACAGTCAGGGTATTCTTACCATGTCCCTTTTTCATATTCTTTTTATTTTATTTTTTACTTTGGCTGCTAATACTTCCTGGTTAAAGTGTTGGCAGCCAATCAGATTTCAGCTTGAGATTGCTGGGACCCGCAAAGTCTCTGTGCCCCTAGATATTCAAATTTGGTTTTCCTTTAATTACTCTAAAACTACTGAACGGATTACACCAAATGACAAAAAGGGCTCTTTCTGGCCCAAGAGCTAACTTTCTGCCGAATCTGGTGTAATCCGTCCAGCCGTTTGGTCTGTAGTCATGTCTAAATATCCTTATGGAAATTGCATGGGGGGGTAAAAGCGTTTTGTGATCTCCCCCCAACACACAACTTTTCTCGGCTCTCTGCTTGATGAATCACCCCAACATTTTCAACACAGCAGCTGAACTGACCGTTGTACTACTTTTGAAAATGTTGTGAAGATTTGTCAATCCACGACAAAGTTATTGGCAAAAACAAAAAAAACGCTTTGCCTATGGAAACTAGGTCCTAGCTATAGCTACCTACGGGCAATAGATAATATCTATGTATATATACCCTTTCAGGCTTAGGGTGCTGCATAAGTTATGCAAAAAAGAAGCTGACAAACTCTGGGTAGTTACCAATTTCTATTGTCATTACAGCTCTTTAGAGAGGTTTAGCTTTGTCCAGGCACAAGAGAGAACTCTGTATTGGTCAAAATAATGCCCTTTCAGGCTTATAGTGCCACACTAATTATGCAAATAAGAAGTAGAGAAATCAGGGTACGTTCCAAGTTTAGGTGGAGAGCAGCTCCTATATAGAGCATCTTATACCAGCTACACTCTCCCGAGGTCTCTCCTTCTTTTTGCATAATTTATGCAGCGCTCTAAACCTGAAAAGGGTATTGTCTTCTACTGCAACCAGACCTTGGGTCTGATGACAGAAGCCCTCTAGGGGGGCACTTCAAGGCAAAGTTTCCTTGCACCAGAAACATGACAAACTCATCCTGTGCATATACTGGGTGGCATCAAGGAGAAAGCCATATAGTCCATGGTTACTCATTATTCAGCCCGTGTGCTACCTGGGGACCAGCAGACCTTTTTCTGTGATATTGCCATAAAAAGAAGCATTTGCTTCTTTTATTGAGCTGACCGCAGATGATCACAAGGATGTAAGACAACATGGGCAGGCTTTGAGGAGCTTTGCGGAAGAACTCACATAGATCTGCAAAAAGTTCTTGTGAGGAGTCAGCACTTCTTTAATGTTTACTGAAATTAACGTAAGAAGGTCAGCACAGAAGTGTCCTTTTGAACCAAGCTCACTAGCAGACCCTAGTTTGGACATCACCTTATCTAACTGGGGAAAATGATGACATTTAGATGGGGGAGATGGGACTTGGGAAGCTGACCAAGGGAATGGTAGTGGGCCTGTCCTGAAAAGACTGTGAACTATTTGTGGTGTGCCATATTATACTCTGTGTTTGTAAATAAATACTGTCTTTTATAAATACGCAAGTACTTAACTGGACAATCATTTATAGGAGATTGCTGTATATATTTTGAGTTGTAAGCCTGCATTCACCTTACACCTATCTCCTTCTTGAGAAATCTTCGACTGCTTGACCTGTGCTATCACTAACAGTCAAGTGCAGAATTGGTACTTGGCCCAGTTGTTCAAAGCTCATAGTAAGTAGGGCCCTGGGACATCAGGAGTAAAAGGCCTCAAACCACCACAGTTGGGTCCAGTAGCTTCTGATTGTCGCATGACCCTCTAAAAAGGGTTTTTAAAAACAATCATATTGAAAGACTTCAGCACATCCAGGTAAGTTTTGCTATTCGTGTGAGTAGGTGATAGAGGCTTCGCACAACCAACAGAAGTGCAACTGTGACTGATTTTCAACTACTTTCTGTAGTGAATTGATTTTTCCCTTATTATACTGTTGTCTGGATGTGGGCGAAAGAGACTGAAATGCTACATATTAGGAAGGTCTTCAGTCTGCACGGAGACTCCCTAACACACACTATAGCCATGTAAAAAGAGTTGCGAGGCAATCTTTGAGGGTTGTAGTGCAACCATTCCAATAATAACACAAGAACTTGCTTCATGCCACAGCTCCTTTTTGGAACCATAGCTGTAGGGTACTCAGAGCCTTGGTCTTCTAGACTGTTGGTTATGAGAGTATTATTGTTAGTTCTTCATCCCTTTGGCCAGCCCACATTTCTTCACCCTGGGCCTCCTGTGAAGTTCTCCATCATTCCTCGACTCCTCCACTCTACCAGTCCCGTTCTGCTGCTCGCCAATCTCCAACTCGCCAAAACAGTGTTTTAGTGTTTCTTTTTGTGGAAACCCAACTGTTGATTTCAAGCCGTACAGCTGTTGACTGTGTAGTAGTCTCTCCCAACCCCTCTGGTGTTTAAAACCTTGTAGGGGGACATGATAAGATTCCCTGGTCAGATGGCAGCTTCTGTGGGGTCAACAATGTGTCCATTGTCAAGGACAAGACCTAGTCATCTCTGAGGATAATGCCATCTCTCATAAACCATTCTTGTACCCTGCCATACTGTCTTTGTACTACTGACACCCAAGGATGATGATTTCGCCAGCATGCTATTCACAGAATACCTTGCAAATGTGAAACCGTACCTACTAATAACAGTTTCTATGTGTGATGGCTACTGTATTTGTGCCTGGTCAACCAGACCTGAGGGAACCCAACAAACCAGAAGCTATTTGAAAAACTACAGACCGAGTAGTATCCAGGCAGTGAAGCTTGGCTGAATCCCATCATTGCACTGGAAGTTAGAACATGATGACTAAAAAGTCAGAATTTTGTCTGTCTCCTAAGAGATGGCAAGTGTGCTATTTGTGATTGCGATCAGCTGGCATCCTGTGAGGACTATCGACCTTGGTCATTTCAGATAAATTCAGACTCCGGGGACTCCAGGGTGGTGTGGCTTATGGGTATGTAAGTATGCTAAGTACCAAGAATACCCTCCAAATGTCACATCTCTGCCTAATTAAGACCCAATTTCCTCTCTGTTTTCGTGAAGGATGGCTGCAGTATTTGAACTGAGGACCAGCTTGCCCAAATGTAGTCTACAAGTGTTCATTATTTTAAAACGTGAGAGAAATCCAGATTAGTGTGACTTGCATGGATCACGATATGTTTTCTTACCCATAATACCCTTCACATGTTCGCATTTTTGGGCTTTTCCTGTCCTGCGCCAGAGGCCCACACATACATCGGCAATACCATTTTTATCAGGCGTAGTACAGCAACGCAGGATGGTAGGACATTTGCTTGTATATGTTGAATATATGTACATTTCTCACTTCCTATTTTAAGTCAGTGTCCACAAGAAACAACATTTTATGCGTAGTCCTCACAAACATCTAGTATTATCGGTACTGCAACTTTTGGAGAGGTACAAATAAGCACTATCACAAAACTCCATTTTTTGGGTATATTTCAAACAGGCTGTTCTTCAACCCAATTTTAGTTTTAGTTGTTCATATTCATGTTATCCATCATCGGTATAGAATAAGAAATCATTGGATGCCATAGCTTGGTTGTTACTTCTGGGTAATGTGGGTTTTTGGAAAACTAACACTGTACATCGCTGCGACCAGAAAGATTTGGTGGACGTAAATGTATATTACTTTCACAGATTTGTTTTATAGTGTGCAGTTAGAGATAAAAACGTTTTGTCTATTCTTTCCCCAATTACAATCTTTTTTTAAATCCTACAATTAATTTCTTTAGGAAGATTTTGACAGCTCTACACAAATGACATCTTGCTGAATTCAGAATGTTGTATACTTTTCCAAAATGTATACCTATCTGTGTTCACCCATTGGAATTTGCTCCCATTTCCCTCCCTTATTGCAGCAAGGTATCAATTGCATAAATAGGAAACAGCCACCACTTAAAAAAACAGACAAAATTTGCCTATTTCTGAAAACGGGGGCTCCGTGGCCCACAAGAGGGGAAGCCTGATGGGTTGTGTGGTGACCTGAGGCCGCATCCTGAGACAGAAGCCATGTGGCTGTGGCGTCACTGGTAAAGCCGATCCTGCAGGGGGGAGAAGAGGTTGAGGTGCCTGTTGGCCCCTGCTGCACCTGGAGTTGGATGTCACGCCTCCCCCTCTTCTACCCGGGCGGTGCTGAGGAGAGGATGGTGAGAGTGATCGGGAGTGGAGGCCGGAGGCGGCCGGCTGCACCAGGAATGATGGCTCCGGGCTGGGCGAGCTGGGACCCCTGGCAACTCACAAGGTGAGGCGCAAAGTGTTACAACTGGCAGGGCCAGGCCAATCGTGTGAGGCTCGCTCAGCAGCAGACACAAGAATGTCATGGGTATGTGGGCTACATTCTTGTGATTCATGCAGAAAACTTCAGTCTACTTAATTAAACAAAAGAGGTTTTTTTGTACTGCAGAAATGTTGAGTTCACATGTTTGAAGGTACAATTGTTGCATAGGCTCTCATTATTCTAATGAGACTACTGGATTTGAACGACAGAATCACTTGCGGTGTGGGGGACTGAGTCTCAACCCACTACAGGTGACACCTGTCGGCCTAATCCAGGTTTTGCTCCAGCTAACTAGCAGTGCCTCATCTCCACCCAAGAGCAGGGATGATTGGGCAGCTGAGCGCATGACACAATTTACTCCTCAGGGAAATCGTGGTCACTCAGATCATATACAAGGACAATCAGAGGCAGTATATGTTTCAATAAGGTTTTAATGAAGCAACTGCATCTTAGATAATAAAGCATGTACTGCAATAACCAGGACGACGAAACATGACAGGATTAAAATTGTGACAAGGAGAGTAAAGCATAAAATAACTCTACCATTTTGTCACTAAAATCGTTAAAATAATTTCTGCCTAGGCTATGTTAGAGCACACCATGTTAAGATCTAGTTATACCCTTCAGGTTTCCCTGGGAAGACATCATCCCTCAGACCTGAGCAAGAGGCCTGTAGTCTACATAAGCAGCTGTAGTGAACTGATCAGCAATCAGCATACAGTCGTAGTCATCTGGCTGGAATCTCCCTCTAACGTGTATGGGACAGAGAAGTGTTTTTTAAAATAAAACAGCTAATGTTCTGAGAAAATGTCCCTACGTAAGGATGTGTATGTTTCTATGAACACTAGAGACAAAGCGTTACCTTGTTTACCGGCAACTTACCTTACTGCAGCCTTGAGAAAAGAACAGAGTGAAAGAAATGTCTTGTTTAAGAACGCAGTGCTGACCTAGGCAAAGAACAGTTAGAGAGAAATAAAACAAGACCGCAAATGCGGCTATTGTTAAAAAAATAAAAAACAAAGCTTAATAAAATATATCTAGGTTAAAGTGCACAGCTACAGGCCTGGTTCGCTAAATTAACATGTATTAAGCTATAACTAAAATGGCTACACAACACAATCATATGTGAGAAGGAAATAAAAGGCGACTCTGTAAACTATTTGCCTAGGATCACACAATTTGAGACCCGTTTACGGGTCTAGTACATTACAGTTAGTTCGAGTAGACTATTTAAGTTATTCAATCTGCAGGTATAGTAACATTTTTATGATTTTTCAAGCCCTGGGGAACGGACAGCACACCACTTTGCACGTTTGCAGATGCTATGGGTCTCATAGATCTATGGTGGGAGCATAGTTCAGCGACACCTTTACGATACTAGCGACAGAGGCGGCAAGTCTTTGGCCTGGGTAGATAGGTGCAACAGAGATGGTAACTGGGTAATAGAGATAAGGGATGCAAAAGGGGAGATGCATGTTACTGGGGAGGCCATAGCTGAGACCTTTGCTGGGTATTATGAAGACATATATGCTGCTACTGCCACCTATCCGACAGAGGATTGTGCTGATCTCCTTAGAGACATCACCCTCACAACTTTGTCTGGGGATGACAGGGGAGCTCTGGATCTTGACTTGACAGTGGAGGAGTTTGGGAGCTGCAGTCTGGGAAGGCACCAAGACACAATGGCCTCCCTGTGGAACTGTACAAATGTGTGTCTGCCAAAGCCACCAAATAAATGCTAGAAATGTTCAAGGCAGCCTCCTTTCAGTGGACCAGGGAATGGCTACCATTGTCGTAACCCCTAAACAAGGCAAGCCCCCTGCTGAGTGTAGCTCATATCGATCAATCTGACTCCTGAATGCTGACGCCAAGGACCGAGCAAAGTTTTTGGCAAATAGATTGCAGAGAGTGATCACTACAGTATTCCACCTGGATCAGTCTGGGTTTATGTCAGGCAGAGTCCAAGACTAAATTTCTTGTCACCTCTTTGGAGTCCTACACATGACCAAGCCACCATATGACTCAGACGCGGTACTGTTCTCGTTAGGTGCGTGGATTGCATTCAACAGCTTTGAGAAGCCATACCGATTTGCAGTCCTCAACAGGCTGGGCCTTGGCCCCCAATTCTGTGCCTGGGTGGGGTTGTTATACCTGGATCCACAAGCGAAAGGTAAATGGAACACTGTCCCGTTCATTCTCTCTTCAAAAGTGCACTAGGCATGGTGTCCTCTATCCCCGATGATTTTCCCATTAGCGCTGGAGCCATTGGCAGCGTGGGATGACAGGACCTCCTCGTACGGGGAATTCCTGGGATTGGAGTCTGGGAAGATAGAATTGCTCTATATGCGGATGACGTTCTAATACATGGCACGCGTCCTGATGCCACAATTGACAGAATACTCCATATTTTTCAGGTATTCGGGAGCTACTCCTGATATTGCATCAATTGGGACAAATCCCTTATTTTCTCCATACCGGGGAGAAGGCCAGCCCTCCCTCCCAGATGTGGGGCCCCAGTGGTGACAGAACAATTTCTGTGGGAAAACCTAACTCCCCAGCTGTAGCGTTTCTGTGGTGATGTTGCTCACTGGCAAACCCTCCTGGTGTCTTTGATGGGATGAACATTACTTTTTAAAACAATGATGCAAATGGAGCCTATTTGGAATCGAACACCTCAGGGATGTCTGGAAGTGGTGGGGGGATTTATATCCTTTGAGCACTTACAAAGGGATTATGATATGAGGGAATCAGATCTGTTTACATATTTACAAATAGGCCATGCATTGTGATGCCATGTGATGAAAGGGTAAGAACTCCCGGAACCTGCCTCTCTGGAAGACCACTTACTGATAGATCCCATGCTGGACAAAGCCAGTTCATTGACATGTCAAAATGTAATGAACAATTCCCCTGACCCTCGGTGTACACTGAAGGCAGCCTGGGAGGGTGACATAGGGCGACTCGAGGATGATGACTGGGTAGAGGCGACTCAAGAGTCCAAGAGAGATAACAATAAGAGTTTGGTCCCTCCATATAGTACATTGGGCATACTACTCTTGCACGCTATTACACCAACTGGGGCAATGCATCTCTGCCCTCTGTGTTAGAGGCTGTAGAGGGATGGGGTCCTTTTTCTACATCCTATGGCACTGTCCCATAATTCAAGAGTACCGTCAAAAGGTGACACACATTATGACTAGAGTTACCAGACACACAGTGCCGTTGGAAGCCTGGGGCTTATCTTACATATAACAGGTGAGGAGGTGTGGCGCAGGCACAAGAAGACCTGGTTAATGTTGGCAGCGGGGATTGCAAAGAGGAACATAGCGAAGTTGTTGGGATATAAACCGGCCCCAGAGGTCCAAGATTGGGAGCGGGACTGGGATTGGTGCCAATGAGCTGAGCAAGTAATCTATAAAAGCTGAGGCTGTCTTAGGAAATCTGAAAAGATTTCAAATTCATGGACAACTTACAGGGAAGAATGAGGAGTGTTAAAAGGGGGAGGGGGGGGGGCAAGGATCTCTAGCAACCCCCCTAATTGCTTGGGGCAAGGGTGGGATGGGATGGAGTGTACGTCCAATAAACGTTGTTGGACGATAGCAGAAGTGATGAGGATTGGTGCAGTGATCTCGCTCTCTACTGTATCGATACATTGGTTCATGATGATATCAACTTTGTGTACCGAGCAAAGGTTAAATAAAAAGATTTATAAAAAATAAAAGTTTGAGCCTAGTTATTTAGTTTGCATTTCATTGATTTTTCATCTTTTGTAAAGGAAAATTGTTGCACAGCTCAGTACCGGCCCTTTTCTACGTTTGTAGCATTTGCAATATTATTTTACTATGTGGCCTAGATTTCCAAAGTGCCATCTAGCCAGTAGGCCCAATATTATTGGTAATCGGTGCATTAAATAAATATTTCAGCAGTATATGTTTTTAAAATTTCATTTAGGGCAGGGATGGCATTGGATTAAATTAGAAAGCATATATGTTGTGTGGGTATATCTGATGGTATAGGGTGTGTACTGTTATTGTGAAATGTTTATAGCTCAGCTAATTTTCGTGTTTTGCATTGTTGAATTAATGTAAGTGTTTTTGTCAGTGATACCACCAGGCCGCCTTATGGCCAGTTTGTGTGTGTGTGCGTATTTGTGTTTGTCATAGTCCACTATTTGTCTTTGTTCTCCTTCACCTGAAGGCTACAGGCCATTTTGTGTAGTCTATGTCCATAGGCTTCTTTGTTCTCCATGCCTCCTTGTTTGCAGTTGTTGTTTGACTATTGTGCTTGCAGCCAGTGTTCCTTTTCCATAGGCTTGCATGTGTTTTTTCTTTGTTCCCCGTGCCTTTTTGCTCCTTGTTATTTTTGTTTGGCCATGTGGCTGGTGTGCCTTTGCCATAGGCTTGCATGTGTTCTTTCTTTGCTCCCCATGCCTCCTTGCTCCGTGTTGCTTGGCCATGCAGCTGGCTGCCATTTTGTCCATCCAGCAAGTGTCCCTTTGCTATAGGCTTGCATGTGTTCTCGGTTTACCACGCCTACTTGCTCCCTGCTGTTGATTTACCACATGGCTGGCAGTCATTGTGTGCATCCAGCCACTGTCTTTGCCATAGGCTTACATACAAACATCGTTAATTATTGATCATTTGTGTATTTTAAGTTTATATTTTTATTATCTATTTAAAATGTATTCTAGATTTCAATTCAATTGTTTATTTCATTTGTATTTATATTTAATTTTTATTTATTTTAATTCTAACTTTTCTTTTTTTAATTTGTTTTTGATTTTTTTTTAATGTTTTTATATTTTTAAATTTTAATTGTATTTAACTCTGCCTTTTGCCTTTATCCATCCAGATCCATTCCTCCATCCACCAAAGGCGCACAGCCGCACTAAAGCATTCACTTTCTTTAGGTGTAGAATAATTCCATTTGCTCCTGGACACCATGGCTGCAGAGCACTGCAGACAAATCAGCATCTTTCATTTTTTAATAATTATTTAATTTTCCCTAGACCACCTTGCTGCCATAGGTTTTTTTAAAAAGGATTATTCCATTTACCCATGTACCTCTTTCTGACTACCACAGGGGTCTCCTTTACAGATGGAGATAAATCAAAGAGCTGTAGCCGCATGTTGTGCTGCCTGATTTGAAATGAAATATTTATGATATGGTTTGACTTTACAATGTTTGATTAAATTGGTATTTATTACATAAGTAAACAACTGCACTGACACTGCATTTGTCTGTACTATTTCAACCTGCAACAATGCCACATTTCACTAACTACATGTTTTTCTTGCTTATTTGCTTTTAGGTGCACAAAAGAAGAGACCTCACTTCATCCGCAGTACTGGCAAAGAGAAGGTCTTACAGTTACTTCAGTCTTCTCAACTCTTTCGCTTGTGCATCTTAGTGCTACTGTCAACTTAGAGCTTAAGATGGCCCCAAAGAATGTTGCTCCCAAGAAAGTGGCCAGTGAGAATAAGCAGCTTTCAACCAGTGGCATACCAACCGCAACCTTTTTGGGGTGACCTATGCCTGCCACACCGACCTCCAGGAAAGAACCTGGGAATAGCACTTCCGCATCAACAGCACCACCCCCAGCCTAAGCTCAAGACGATGTCTGTCAGTGAGGCAACCACTGCAATCTTGGCAATGCCAACGAGCAGTGATGTTGAATTGGATTTGTCCCTTTCGCAAAGTAGTGCCCAATCGTTTCAGTAAACAGAGCAAAGTGGTCAACAGCATCAGCCAGCAATAATAGATCTACCCGAAGTTGAAGCAGAACAGGAGGTCAAGCTTTCTACCAACTAAGAACCTCCTCTTTTAGAATCAATGTCTCTCAGATCCCCAGCAAGAAAAAGGACGGTTATTACTCCACCATCTTCTCCAAGCACCACTCTGATGACGATGATAGAAACAAGGAGTCTTCAGGAGACGCCAGGAAAGGTAAGGGAAAAGAAAAGTTCTAGAAAGCCTTAGAATTATGAAATGGGAGGTGGAAGATGACAACAAGCCAGTCATTGTGGGAACTGGCACAGGGAAGTCCGACATTACTATTCAACATGCTCCATGAGATGTGGTACAGGCAGCATCGCCAGCTCCCATATTTGTAAGGCCCAGCAGGGACCTGCACCAACCCCTACCTTAGTAGAAGCATGCACTGCAGAGAGACAATTGACACACCCACCTACCTCCAGTTCTTCTTCAGGCATTGGCAGTGGCTCTACAAGAAAGTACTTCTCCCCAGTTTGGGACTTTATTACGATTAGCAAACAGGAGGAGAACATTGCGATACGCTCCATTTGCCACACGAGTGTTCGTCAAGGTAAGCCTGGTTTACATTTTGGTACTGGAGGATAGACGACCCATATAAAATAATATCACACAATCCGGTGGGAGGAGCACCTTAAAAAAATGGTTGAACGTGGTTGCAGTGGTGAAGGTGAGGAGAGCCGGTAAACATCAGCTATACCTGATCAAATCATGGTGGAAGGTGAGGAAGAAGAGGGTAACATCTTCATGCAAAGTAGCCCTGCCCCGGGCAGGGCACCAGAATCACCTGCCTCAGCGACCTCACAATGACACAGGTAGATTCAGAGTCAGATGGAAACAACATGGCATACGGTGACTGCACCACAACGCACATTGAGTCTACCACCACCTACATCTCAAACGTTGTCAGTGGCCCCCAAAAAAAGAAAATCCAGGCTACAATCATGGGCATGTTTAGCAGGAGGGGCCCTATGACCGCAACCACCCAATGGCACGTTTGTACAATGGGAAGCTGGTAAAAATGTTAGCGTTGGACCTCCTCCCTTTTTCTTTAGTGGAAGGAGTGGGATTCTTGGAGTTTGTGGCAACCATCTGCCCAAAATGGAAGGTTTCAAGTCAGACCTATTTTGCCAGGGTTGCTGTTCCAGCACTGCATCACAATGTGCTGCAATTGGTTGGACAAGCTTTGCAGCAAAGTGTTGTTCACACTATCCACCTGACGAGACATGTGGATCAGTTGTCAGGTGACTGATTACATGTGCATCACTGCACACTGGATCTCTTTGTGGGGGTAAAGCAAAAGCTACCTACAGGTTTTCGTCCTGAAGAAAGTTTTAAGAGCGTTCTTCAGCATGCAACAATAGCCATGTTAGCCATGGAGAAATCACACACAGCTACAAACATCTTTAACAAATTTTAGAGCAAGGTGTCTGAATGGCTGAAACCCATAGGTCTTCGAACTGGATTTGTTGACACCAACAAAGCAGTAACATAGTCAAGGCCATGGCAGTCAGTGGTTATTTCAGGGTCTTGTGCTTGGCGCACTACATCAACATGATTGTTCAAGACTTTCTAAAAAAAGAAGACATAGTCAGCAACATACTGACCACCTGCAGGCTGATCTGCACTCATTTCAGCCATTTTTTAAAGCCCGGAAACAGTTGCAGATTATTCAGTGTGGTAACAGAGTACTAGTTAAAGCCCTGATACAGGAGGTGTCAACACATTTAAACTCAACCTGCTATATGTTGCAACTGCTGTTTGAGCAGTACAAACAGATCAATGACTATGTCATTCTAAGACGAGGTGATGCAATTGGGAAAGCTATGACCATGGATCCAGACAAATGGGACCTAGTCAAATGCCTGACACAGATGTTGCTTCCGTTCCGAGGTTCTTACATGGGAAGTTAGCAAGGAGGACAGTACAATGGCTCAAGCTATCCTGTTTAACCTGCTACTAGACCAGCTAAAAAAGGTGCCTGAAAGGCTCGCACTTGGAGGTGTGAACGAAAACCCAGGAGCGCATGCCCAGGTTGAGAGCCTAAGCTATTGCTTGACTTGTAATGCAACGCTGCAAAATTACATTATCTTGTCCAAAGAGTACATCTGTGCCACCCTACTTGATCCACACTACATACAAAATATTTTTCTTCATTCCTTTTTCTGAAGAGGACGTTTAAAAAAAAAATACAAATAAAAGAGGTGGATTGTTGAACAAGCCGGAGAACTGGAGCTGGAACTTAAGAGTCCTACTTTGCAGTTCTGGGGTGCTGTATTCAACTTCCAGAGGGTAGTTTTGCCTCACAGCAGCCAACACCGGCAACAAGAGCATCAGAAGAATCAGACCAAACTTCTGCATTGACTTGGTTTCAAGTGTCAGGTCTTAAGTCCAGTGCAGAGGCGCATGCAAAAGAGGTCGAGCAAGTGGTAACACCAATGACACTTCAGAGGATGTTCAAGGAGTATCTGGATGAGGTGTGTATGGATCAAAATCCATTGGTGAATTGGTATGGGAAGATGTTCCAATGGCCAGAGCTCAGCAGACTGGCAATAAAGTATCTGGCTTGTCCTGTAGCCAGTGTGTCTGCTCAATGTGTTCAGTGCAGCGGGTGCAATTGTTACAGTGAAAAGGACCAGTCTCTTACCTAAAAACGTGGTGAGATTAACCGTGATCAAAATGAACCAGCATTTTTTACCACCTGGTTACACTGTTCCCGAAACACCACAGGAGGAGGAGGAGGATGATTGGTCAGAATCAACTGTGTTTGCTGACCAAGTTCTTGGTGACCCACCTGAGTTTAAGGACAAACTCTACTGCCTGGACTGAGTATGCCAGTGCCACTATAAACTTTTTAATTATTTCTCATTGAACTTCTTTCTTTGCAAAAAAAAAAAAAAAAAAGTTGCTAGTGGAACATGTTTGTGTCTAATTTATGCTGCCCCGCCATTTTTTTAGTCACATATTACATGACCGAATTGTGTGCACTGAAGAAGCCCCCACATTCCCTTGAGGACATTGGAGATGATGCCTGCCTCCCTCACATGCCATTGCCTACCCTCATTTTTGTTTTCTTACATCACATAGCAGGGCTGCCCCAGAAGACCATTAAACTGTAAACTTGATTGCAATATTTGGGGGCTATGTGATAATGTTTTCCTGAAAGTGATTGACCTTTCAAACTTTGTGAAATTTACCAGTATACTCCTTTTTTCTGGATACTAGTTACTTTAGTTAGCAAACACTTATCAACACAAAATACTTCAGTTCTGTTTCTCTAGTTGTTCGTCAACAGCACTGCACTCAACTACAGAGAGGTGTATCTTGCTTGGTTTAGGACTTGGACGGAGTTCCCCAGAATCAGGAGGAGGAGGAAGTAAGGACTCAGCGTGGGATTACCTCAACAGCTAGAAGGAGAAAGTTATCAGCTTTAAGGAGAAACTATGATGATGGTGAAGAAACTGAGGCCTAGTACTCACTCAGCTCTGTGGACTGGAAAGAGGTGCTTTGATTTGGGAAATCTGCTGAGTGTGTGTTTGCTGCATTGCTGGCTCAACCATGAAACTCCTCTTTATGTTCTTGTACTACCTCTGAGTCTTCTTGGTACACTCCTGACTCCTCATAAAGATTACCTTGCTCCCTTTCATCCTTGTCCTTTACTTTATAAAACAGTTACTGCTTTTTTCAATATGCAGGCCTTCTCCTAGTCCTCTCCTGCATGAACAAAACATGGTGAAAGCTCAAGACTCCAACTTACCTACAGGATAGGCTCATCCAGGCACCCAAGAGAGACGGACATTCCAAGAAGACTAGAGATGTACACCCTATTAGGAAATACAGCATAATTTTCCTTTGAACAATCATGATTTTTTAGAACTGTGTAGGTTAACTTAAATCCTCCATAATTTGTATTTTCCAAACCTAGAAGACATAACATTTAGAGGTATAGCATCTTGGGTCTCAATGGGACAGAAGGACTGTTTGCAATGCATTTAACTGAACTGTATCATACATATCCCTTCATTGTTTCCGTCCACAACAGACTAATGATGGTGTGCTGCTCAGCGCCCCGATGAATATTGTCATGGTTTCTTTTGTGTAGTGTTTGTCTTTGTCGCACCTTTACCCTAACCCTTTCCTGCCCCCATTCATTCATTCATCAAGCCCCCTAACCTTCTTCCCCAGGGCAGTGTTATTTACTGAGGTGTGACTTAATTTTACACCATATATGTATCACACACATGCTAGGGCGGATGTGGTGAAAGCGACACCAACTTTCTGCATGACCTTCTATTCCCTGAGCAATATTCCACACCGGCCCCATCAACATCATCATTAAGGCCTTCTGTTGTGTGTTGCGTAAACGCTTAACCTTGTCCAACCACACTTCTCCTGATTCCATGATTTCATTTCCCAAGTTTAGTTTTTTAATATTACCTCCCCACCGTTGCTCAGAAGAAGTTGATATTGCTAGGTTTTATTATCATATCAGGTCTTCTTTGTTGTGTGTCAAATACTGTCATTGTGGTACCCTGGTCTCAGCCTTCCTCAAGTTATGATATTATCTGACCCACTAACTCGGTTTTCTTTCGATCCAGTTGACAGTGATGGATAACTCTTTGATTAATCCTGAAGTTGGAGTTCGCATAGGTGGGAGTGGCACCTTCTGTCTTCCCTGTTAGCCACTAGCCTGCTACTACTACTATTACCTACCACACCTTTAAGATGCCACCTTGGGAAAAACCCTGCAGTAAGAAGACTCCCTTGCTTCATCTACTCAGGTAAGAGAAGAACTATGGATTGAAGTTATCTTGTTTAGTAATTAACTCCTACTGAAGAAGTCGTCTGTCTGTATCTAGGTTTTTGTAGGCAATAGCAACCATCGCCTAGTGGTCAAAATAGTTGCAGAGGGCAGTAGAGCAAGGGTATAATAAAATGACATACACTTTTTTTTTAGCAGATTTAAAAAAACAAGTTACACTAAACAACAGCAGTTCAAACTAAAACATCAAAATAAACATTTGAGGCATAAATCAAGTAAAGTAAAATAATTTGTCCCCATTTTATTTTTAACAAACACAAAAACCCATCCTTTCCACCCAAAACAGGCCCAACCCCTCCCCAAACAAATAGCCCATCCCCAAAAAGTCCAACAAAAAAGTCCAATATGAAACATTTTTGAAAACCCCGTCCCAACTCCCTGAACACCCTCTTCACCCACATTAAGTCTTTCCCACCAAAACAAAAAAAATCCAAAAGGGCTCGGAACATGGCACTGTCTATATGGTTTCGGAGCTGGTCCAGGCTCTGCTTGATCCTAGAGAGTCAGCTCTCCACCAGGTCCATCCTCTGCAGGATACAGTGGAGCAATGCCCTGTCAGAGTGGGAGGAGACAGCAGTAGGTGCAGTCAGGGACCCTGACAGCTGGCGCTGGTGGCGCCATGGATGTAATGGCCAGGAGGCTGGAGCTGATGTGCTGCCGAGCTGGGTCTTGGGTCCAAGGCGGCTATTTCAGCCTCTTCCTCCTCCAGGACCACGAGCCACTGGTATTCAGCTTGAACGTTCTCCAGCCTCTGCCACCTTAGATGGGCTGCTGTCTCCTGTCTGGTTGTTGGTTGTCCAGCAGGAGTAGCTATATTGAGAAAAACAAAAATAAAAAAGACAAATTGTAAACAGTGCTCTGAACAAACATTTCTTCAAACGTAGGTAGTGGGTGGCACAGTAGCACTACACTGCTGGTCCCCTAGGGACATTGGAATTTGGTGTGATTATGATTAGGAGAGCCACAGGGCCAATTTTCTTTATTTCCCCACACATGCCTCATTAAAAAGCACTGATTGTCAGGTAAAAAAGAATTAAGGCAGAATAACACCAGATTAAAAAACAGCAATTTAATTTTTTCCTTTTAAATGGTTTTCTAGTAACTAAAGAGACACTTTTAGTGGGAAAAATAAAAATGAATTACATCTCAGTTATGAGTAAAGCATTATCCATATTGAGAACAAGTTGTTGTACCACATTAAAGGAGGCATGCTAGCCAGCGATTTGATTACTTTGCTACTGTCTATAGCTGGGGCAGCTTTAAATGAATAAAGATACGTCACACACGTCATGTATAAAATGTGGATATATTTATCTTGTCTGCCATAACTAAACAGTGGGGAAAACGATGCACAGCACTACAGGGAAAGGAACAGGCTATAAAGATTGGATTTGGCACATTCGTCACAGAGTATCTTTAATGCTGAACTTGAAAGCAAATTGGGCACTTACTAGTCCCACGTTTCTCACTGGCCTCGCCAACCACCACAAATTCTTTCCAACAAATTCATTTGCTGGGCAGTAAGCAAAGGAAACTTGACTTACTCTACTGTAGAGTAAGGCAGAGGGATTAGGAGATAGGTAAAGATTTTGCTGTAGGATAGATGGATGTCTCTGATCATCTGTTCATCATGTGCCTAAGCTTTGGCTTATTCAGTCACTGTATAGACAAAAGTCCAAAGGGAAAAATCTGAACAGGCGTAAGATAAATCTCTTATGGGAAACCAAGAAATTTATTTTGTAAACACTTCACATAGCCATAAAAATGTGGCACATGCAAAGAATGGATTTTTCAATTTGTTTGGTGGGCTGGGACGGAAGAACTTAGGAAGGAATAAAGGAGTGAAGTACTAAGAGGTGAATGAGAGGGCAAAGGGAAAACAAAATTCCTTATGTGTTCACCTTGCAATGCATTGGAAACTTTGTAAATGCTGCATTTACTGAAGAAGACACACTGCACAGCCAACAGTGCAGGCACAAATTGAACCAAACTGCACCTCTTCAGTCATGGGTGGCAACATGTCATGGACAGGGAGGGGGTTGATGAATGATGATGGGTGTGATACATATCTGCCTCTTAACAAATACAGTGAGTCAAGGAATTACAACACAAATTTAAAAAAACCCACTTTGAACCATGGTTTTGATAACCATAAAACACAAAGTGAAGTGGGTGAGCAGCATGCCCCCCTACAGAATAGCTCCCTCGTTTATTCATGCAAACAGCTATTCAATCATCCTTTTATTCTTCCTATTATAGTCATCCATAACCACCATGATTTAAGCTTTACTTTCTCTCAACCAGTCTTTCACCAAAATTTACAATCCATATCCATCCATTCAGTATCCACTATATAGCATTTCTTTCAATAATCCTTCCACCCATCCATCCATTTACCCAATACTCGCCCACGCATCCTTTCCTTTCCCTCATGTCACCCATCCTTTCTTTTAACCTTCGTTCTTTCTGGTTTCTATCAAGCCATCATTCTTAACATACATTATCTGTGCTTTTGCTGAGTTGCAATTAGAAGTGGCTATAAGTAACTCAACAACCGCTGTAGCTGTAACACCGGGGGTTCATAATCAGGATGACATCCTTTTAGCCAGTCAGTAACAGAAATTGTAAAATGCAATCAATGTGACTTACCACCACCCATTCCTGCCACATCTTCTACCCCTGCTCCTGCTGCTCCTGCAGCACAACTCAAGCCGGCTCCACTACTGGTCTGTTTGGCTAGAAAAAAGAATTACACTGTTTTTAGATGCCAGGTACACCTCTCCTCAAACAAATGCAACTGCAATACATCATTTCAGTTCGGTTAGTACTGCAGTATCTTCTATCATAAATATCACTCTGGGCTTTTTGTTAGAAAAGTCAGGTAGTCAAGCCAACCAAAAACGTTGCGGAATGGAGGGCCAGAGCTATAGCCTATGATGATGATGACTCGGAATCATTGAAGTGTAATGCAAGGGGTGGAATACAAATAGCCAAAGAAAGACAGAAAAAAAGATAATGCAAGGATAACAGGAATTAAACAAAAATTGGATAGGGGAGTTGAAAAAAACAGAGAGAATATATAAAAAATAAACAAGGCAAAATTAAAAAGTACTATAATAGTGGGCAGAGGTAAAAGTTAGGGAAATCATAATATTAAATAATAGGATTTACTGGGATGAGCAGAGCAGTCAGCACTGGTGCTGGTTGTCGGCACCTCCCCAGGTCCTGCCAGTTCTGCCTATGTGGTGCCCCTCTTCTTGCCCTTGGGTGCTGATGTAAGAAGTAAATAAAATAAAAAAATATATATTAGTGATACAGTTAATCTCCACAAAATTATAACAAACAAACGCAATAACACTGTACTTAAATCAGATCGCCTATGGTACTAGTATGATCAGCTATCGTTGAGTTGGCTATACTCCTAAAATCCCTATTCCAATTTTTTTTAAACAAAATCTGCATTTGGAATTAATGCACTGCAATGAATGATATTTAATTCTATTCTCATTTCGCAACCCCCTTGATGGGCCAACTCAGTCTCCCTTTTTTGCAATTTAGTAGATACATACTAGTACTACTCACCACTGTGAAATTGCTTGGAACTATACGAGCTACATAAATAGTCAAAGAGAATGCTAACTCACTGGTATCACTAATTCACTATGGTGACAGGAGGACAGAGGAATCTGCATTGCAATGGCTTCTTAAATAATCAGCCAAAGCGAGTGCCTATGAGTACGATGATATAGTGCCGATCACCTGCCTACCTCTAACTGGATCACATAATAAATATTCTTAAGGTGAACTAAATTTAACGTACCTCTGAGTGTGGACAGCATGCTGTTCGGAAATAAAAGCATTGTGGAACACAAACACAATAATATAGTTAATACTCACCAAACCCTGCAATTTCCATGCCTAGCAGGTCAAACAGGTCCTGCTCCCGGTCGATGATATCCACCCAGCGGCGTGTCAGCTGCTGGGTGGTGTGCTGGACCTGGGTGGTACCTCGAACACATCTATGCGCCGTAGTCTAATGCAGGGGGTAACGGGGGTAACTGCTGCCATTGGTTCGCCGGTGAACTTGGAGATGTGCTTTCATGTGCCTGCCAACTCGGGGTGCTTCGAGAAGATTGTGGCTTACCCTGATCGGGCGACAGTACCATAGGCCCAAGCTCTTGAGCTGAACCTGCTGGCAGGGTTGTTTCCCGTACAGTTTCAGGACTGGACAAGTGTTTCCGTAGGTGTTTTGAAATGTGAACTGTCCCCAGGGATGGATTGTCCAAGACGATGTGTCTGTTTTCTGTCTTCGCTTCTGCTCAGCCAATACCCAGTCTCCTTTGACAAAAACTGGCTCTTGGGCATGGTGACGCTGACCGGTGTATGTTTTCATTTTTCACTTCAGAGCTGTGTCTTGAATCTTGTCAGTATTCACGGATCAATCTGGAGTCCACTGAGATAGTTTTGTTCTGATAGCTCTCCTAAATAGCAAGGTGGCTGGACTCTCACAGGTTGTGGAGTGAAGAGTCGATTGACAGACCCGCAGGGCCAGACACATGGCTTGATTCAGATGGATTCTCTAAAAGGACGCTTGTTGAATGACTCTCGAGAGTGCCCATTAATTGTTCAACTATGCCATTGGCCTAGGATCAGAGGATGGACTCTTTTGGTGTTTGATGTTGGGACAAATGAGGAATTCCTAAAATTCTGTGCTGTGAAAGGGGGGGGCCATTATCAGATTTGAGAATTTTGGGGATACCTCACGCTGCAAAAAATTTCATCAAGCTGTTCAATTACTTTGCCATGGGTTGTCAAGGATACATCTTTCACCAAAGGGAAACATGGATATTCATCAATGACTACCAGGAGACTGTGTCCATTTTCTAAAGGCCTAAAAAAGTCAGCTACAATCCTCTTCCAGGTATGGGCAGGATTTGTCACTAGATGTTGTGTCTCTCTGGGTGATAGTTGCAAATGTGGCATGTCTTCAGCTCTTTCTCTACTTTCTCATCTCGCCGAGGGAACCACACTAGATCTCTTAGTGCTCTTTTAGTGGCCACAACACCACAGTGTCCTTGAAGGGCCAATCTGATGACCCCGCTGTCTGAGGCCTCGAGGTATGACAATTCTTGAGCCTCTTAGTACGCACATCGTCTCGAATGACTGCTAACTCATCCTGTACATTCTTGAACTTTTGGAATTCAACACCATTGGTCTGGAGCAGATTCTTTCTCCTCCAGGGCTGCATGGTAATCAGTTCTTTAATCATGTTCATGTATTTTTCTGTATTGGTCACAGCAATGATCTGATCCACTGATAGAGCCCCTGGTATGCTGGAATGCACAATAAAGTTGAGATATGCTTCAGCTGTCTTGTATGTCAAACTGTTGCGATGCAGCAGCACTTGTGAAAACTAGTCTGCTGGGTTTTGATCCCTGGTTTGTATACAATTTCTTAGTCATATTGTTGAAGTCTTAACCCCCACCTCTCTATTCAAGGGTTAGCCTTCGGATTCCTAAAAATTGTAAGCAATGCCTGGTTGTAGGAAGTTGGCTCTGTATGCACTATTTCAAAGTAAGGAATAGTATGCACAGAGTCCAAGGGTTCCCCTTAGAGGTAAGATAGTGGCAAAAAGAGATAATACTAATGCTCTATTTTGTGGTAGTGCGGTCGAGCAGTAGGCTTATCAAAGGAGTAGTGTTAAGCATTTGTTGTACATACACACAGGCAATAAATGAGGAACACACACTCAGAGACAATTCCAGACCAATAGGTTTTGTTATAGAAAAATATATTTTCTTAGTTTATTTTAAGAACCACAGGTTCAAATTCTACATGGAATATCTCATTTGAAAGGTATTGCAGGTAAGTACTTTAGGAACTTTGAATCATTACATTAGCATGTATACTTTTCACATAAAACACAATAAGCTGTTTTAAAAGTGGACACAGTGCAATTTTCACAGTTCCTGGGGAGGTAAGTTTTTGTTAGTTTTTGTCAGGTAAGTAAATCACTTACAAGTCTCAGGTTTGGGTCCAAGGTAGCCCACCGTTGGGGGTTCAGAGCAACCCCAAAGTTACCACACCAGCAGCTCAGGGCCGGTCAGGTGCAGAGGTCAAAGAGGTGCCCAAAACGCATAGGCTTCAATGGAGAGAAGGGGGTGCCCCGGTTCCGGTCTGCCAGCAGGTAAGTACCCGTGTCTTCGGAGGGCAGACCAGGGGGGTTTTGTAGGGCACCGGGGGGGACACAAGTCCACACAAAAAGTACACCCTCAGCGGCACTGGGGCGGCCGGGTGCAGTGTAGAAACAAGCGTCGGGTTTTCAATGGAAATCAATGAGAGATCAAGGGATCTCTTCAGCGTTGCAGGCAGGCAAGGGGGGGGCTCCTCGGGGTAGCCACCACCTGGGCAAGGGAGAGGGCTTCCTGGGGGTCACTCCTGCACAGGAGTTCCGTTCCTTTAGGTGCTGGGGGCTGCGGGTGCAGGGTCTTTTCCAGCCGTCGGGAAATGGAGTTCAGGCAGTCGCGGTCAGGGGGAGCCTCGGGATTCCCTCTGCAGGCGTCGCTGTGGGGGCTCAGGGGGGACAACTTTGGTTACTCACGGACTCGGAGTCGCCGGAGGGTCCTCCCTGAGGTGTTAGTTCTCCACCAGTCGAGTCGGGGTCGCCGGGTGCAGTGTTGCAAGTCTCACGCTTCTTGCAGGGAGTTGCAGGGGTCTTTAAATCTGCTCCTTGAAACAAAGTTGCAGTTCTTTTGGAGCAGTGCCGCTGTCCTCGGGAGTTTCTTGGTATCTTGGAAGCAGGGCAGTCCTCGGAGGATTCAGAGGTCGCTGGTCCTGTAGAAAGCGTCGCTGGAGCAGGGTTCTTTAGAAGGTAGGAGACAGGCCGGTAGGACTGGGGCCAAAGCAGTTGGTGTCTTCTTTCTTCTTCTGCAGGGGTTTTCAGCTCAGCAGTCTTCTTCTTCGGTAAGTTGCAGGAATCTAAATTCTTAGGTTCAGGGGAGCCCTTAAATACTAAATTTAAGGGCGTGTTTAGGTCTGGGGGGTTAGTAGCCAATGGCTACTAGCCCTGAGGGTGGGTACACCCTCTTTGTGCCTCCTCCCAAGGGGAGGGGGTCACATCCCTAATCCTATTGGGCGAATCCTCCATCTGCAAGATGGAGGATTTCTAAAAGTTGGAGTCACTTCAGCTCAGGACACCTTAGGGGCTGTCCTGACTGGCCAGTGACTCCTCCTTGTTATTCTCATTATTTTCTCCGGCCTTGCCGCCAAAAGTGGGGGCCGGGGCCGGAGGGGGCGGGCAACTCCACTAGCTGGAGTGTCCTGCGGTGCTGGCACAAAGGGGTGAGCCTTTGAGGCTCACCGCCAGGTGTGACAGCTCCTGCCTGGGGGAGGTGTTAGCATCTCCACCCAGTGCAGGCTTTGTTACTGGCCTCAGAGTGACAAAGGCACTCTCCCCATGGGGCCAGCAACATGTCTCTAGTGTGGCAGGCTGCTGGAACCAGTCAACCTACACAGATAGTTGGTTAAGGTTTCAGGGGGCACCTCTAAGGTGCCCTCTGGGGTGTATTTTACAATAAAATGTACACTGGCATCAGTGTGCATTTATTGTGCTGAGAAGTTTGATACCAAACTTCCCAGTTTTCAGTGTAGCCATTATGGTGCTGTGGAGTTCGTGTAAAACAGACTCCCAGACCATATACTCTTATGGCTACCCTGCAAGGCCTCCTAGAGGGGTGACTTATCTATACCTGCATAGGCAGTGAGAGGCTGGCATGGCACCCTGAGGGGAGTGCCATGTCGACTTACTCGTTTTGTTCTCACCAGCACACACAAGCTGGCAAGCAGTGTGTCTGTGCTGAGTGAGGGGTCTCCAGGGTGGCATAAGTCATGCTGCAGCCCTTAGAGACCTTCCTTGGCATCAGGGCCCTTGGTACCAGGGGTACCACTTACAAGGGACTTATCTGGATGCCAGGGTGTGCCAATTGTGGATACAAAAGTACAGGTTAGGGAAAGAACACTGGTGCTGGGGCCTGGTTAGCAGGCCTCAGCACACTTTCAATTCAAAACATAGCATCAGCAAAGGCAAAAAGTCAGGGGGTAACCATGCCAAGGAGGCATTTCCTTACACTGGTGATCTGTGATGATGGGGAATCATTTTCCGTAGAGGAATACATGAAAGTTTTGCAGGCCCACACCACAGCCAGACTTTCTCTGGCTGATAGTAAGCACCTTCTGTGTCCGACAGGCTTCAACTGGCATATTTATTTTATTTAACTGAAACATTTATAAAGTGCAACGGCCACCTGGCAGGTATCCTGGTGCTGATGAGCTTGTGTAATGCAAAAAGTTAGCTGCTATCATGTTGTAACTTATTAGAGGGTCAGGAGATCTCGTCCACCTTCTATTCGTTGTAGCTGATGTAGCTTTTCGGTTGTATGTGCGTGGTCCAAATGTTTCTGGAACATTCCCGTGGCCATTTTCTCTTGCCGTTGTGAGGCATTCCAGTTTTTGTTGGCCCAGCACAGTTATGAAGTGGTTTTCTCTTCCACAACCTTTGCAAACCTGTCCCATAGCAAGACATTTACCTTCATGGGGAAATGAAAATCCACATCAGAAAAAAAGTTTTGCTTTCTTTGATGGCGTCGATCTGCGTGAGTCCTGTTTATACTTGTGCCCGCTTTTTCACAGTCAACGCCAATTCATGGTGTGCTTCCATGCCAGTAGTTTGTTAATCCACTCATCGTTCAGTTCTTGCAGCCACCAGCATTTTCTATAGACTCTGTTTGTTAGCTTGCGCCTTATAAACAAGTCCAAAAGGCAGCTATCCGTGATAGCCACATGACTTCATCATCAGTGAAGTTGCAGAACTTGCAAAGTTTAATAAGTGTATTCAGTCTTTCAACAAACTCATCCATTGTTTCACCAACCTGTTCTTGTGCTTGGTTGAAGATTTACCTTTCATAGTCCACGTTCTACATTGGATTGAACTTGGCCTCTAAGGCTTCTTTTACCTTTTGGTATGATTTTGCATCAGTCTGAGATTTTCATTAGCTTTCGTTTTACTCAGTCACTTAAAAGGTTTTAAAAAAAATATTTGACAAGCCTCTTGTCATCCTATGAAGTCATCAAATGTTTCAATCCATGTGACCTACCTGGCACTGATGTTTCGTTCTTAGAGGGAAGGCAGTGGTGGCTTCAGGAATACAGCTGCATTATATTTTGCACTCCCTTCTGCTGACTTGAGAGCATGTGCTGTTCAGACAGCTTTTCCACGCAGGGTGGCCATGACAACTTCTGCAAGCACAGCTTGCTGCTGTAGCCTGTGCTGCTGTGTGCTTCAATTGCCCTTGCTAGTGAGTACATGTTGTTTCGTACCTCGCTGAGGCCATTATTCATGCTTCGTTTGAATAATTGTTCTGTATTTGATGCACATAGCAGCATCTCTATCAACCACTTCCTCAGGGGTTTTGTCTGGCATTTTGAAATGTCCTCATTTGTAGGTTCTTCTATTCCTTCCAGGGCTGTGTATGGGTTGGAGCAAAGCTTTAACTCCGCAAGTTCCAGTCGAAGACCACTCTATAACTATTTCGAGCACATGTTAAAATTAAATCGGGCTCCCCTCTGGATCCATGTCCTCCTTCCATTTTTCACTTGGTTCCGGATTTAATGGCACAGATGTTGGTCCCCATTTACCAAGAGGTAGCTATGTCTGGGGAGTACCCATCTATCTGGAAAGAAACAATAGTAGTACCCCTCTAGAAAATACCAGAGGGGGATAATCAGGACATGAGTAATTTGCGGCCAATAGCAAATCTCCCATTTTTGGCAAAGATTCTAGATTTTTTTTTTTAACTCTGATTTGATCGAGTTTTTAACAAAAGCGGATGCTCTTGATATCTCCCAATATGGGTTCAGAAAAGGGCATAGTACGGAAACTGCCCTAATCTCATCCTCTGATACTATTCGAAGGATAGTTTATGAAGGCAAGGGGGGCATTTTGGTTCTTTTAGATTTATCCGCTGCCTTCAACACTATCTCTCCCACACTATTAATGTCCCGTTTGCATCATGTGGGTTTGAGGGACAAGGCGCTTAAACTTTTGAAGTCTTTTCTTTCAAATAGATGGACCACAGTTAGCTGTGGTGATTTCAAATCTAGACCTTATCTTCTGCCATGTTTGATTATGCAGGGATCTTCCCTCAGCCCCACATCGTTTAATGTGTATGTAGCACCTTTGGCTAGTCTAATTTGTACTTTTGGTTTCATTCCATCTTCCTATGCTGATGACTCCCAGCTTATTATTCCTATTAATCAGCCATGGGAGGAGGTTGCAGATCGGTTTAGTAATTGTATGGTGGAAGTGAGTAAATGGATGAAGACCAATTGGCTAAGAATGAATGCCACCAAAACTGAAGTTTTATGTTTTGGACCTGGAAAGAATTTATGGAACTCACGGTGGTGGCCCTCTGAATGCAGTAACTGCCCTGTGCCCACTACTGTTACTAGAAACCTAGGCATTTTGTTTGACGAACATCTGTCTTTTAAAAAACAGATTAATCATGTGGTAAACATCAGTTTATGGTCAATTAAAATGCTCAGAAAAATCTTCCCCTATCTGTTACATGAATGGAGAGTATCTGCTATCCTGACATTGGTAATGTCCAAGATAGACTACTGTAATGCACTGTTCCTTAATCTGGATAAGGGGCTGATAAAAAGACTCCAATTAGTTCAGAATTCAGCTGTCAGAGCGGTTCTTAATCTCCCACGAAGTATATCAGTTAGAGAGAGTCTCAGGAAATTACATTGGTTACCAGTGGCGCAGCGTATCCAGTTTAAGTAGCTCTGTCTTACTTTTAAGGCAGTTCATGGAATAGGACCACGGTACCCGACTTCCAGACTCCTCCTGCATGTACCTAAAAGAAGCTTGAGGTCTTCCCAAGCTCACTTGATTCAGGTCCCTCGCACACATAAAGCCAAATGGGGAGACAAAGCTTTTACAGTAGCTGCAGCCAGAGGATGGAACTCTCTCCCACAGAATATTAGGCAAGAATCAGGTTATATGAAATTTAGGAAAATGGTGAAAACTTGGCTCTTTCCTCGTAAATTTTTTGGTACATCAAGATCAGGGTCTTTGATTTAGTTTATTTCAGTTTCTTCTACTGGATGTTTTTTTCTATCTTCATTATTTCTGTTATTTTTCTTATCCTCGGTCTATTTTTTACTACATGCTTTCTTCCCAGCGCTTCGATGCTCTTTGAGTAGGAATGCGCTTATAAATCTCGAATTACATTTACATTTACATGCGGCATACAGGAGCAGTTTTCTGTATCATAGCAAGCTCTCAGGGAAAGCAGTCTTGTCTTCACCTACATGTTGCAAGTTGTAGACTCTTCCCCAGCCCTGAAGCATACACATGAATGACACCACACAGAAGCTGCATTCAAATGTTACTTTATTCCAAGGCATACACTAACGTACTGGGCATTACATCATACATTCTGTTGACCACACCTTCCATCTGTTGCACACTTTCTGTTCAGAGTCCGCCCAGAACCACGAGGGCTCTAGTGAGCACCCCTTCAAGATGCTACAGGTCTAACATGGCCCACATCTATCACACCCAAATAATGAAGCATGTTAAAAAGTTAATCAAACCTTCTGCTCCTTACACATTAAGGAATCTTAAAAACCTCAAACTCCTAAAAAAAAAAAAAAAAAAAACTAGGCTTGCCCAAGCAATCTTGTATGTATTAACATTAATTCACATTAATAATAATCTAAACAAACTGATGCCCAACAGAGGTAACATGTTCAATTAGTTTTCCTCATCCTTAAATGTACTTCCAAAATAACACTTATAACCCCTACATAACAATATAAAAAACAAAACAGAAAAGGATCAAAAGGGTGACTCATTCATCATTGGAAATTAGCAGTAAAAGAGATTTGTTCCAGGGCAGAATGTTAATGACATTTTGGTTCTATTGCTGTAGTAAGTAGGCTGCTTACTTAGGGTGACCAGGATTTGTAAACAAAAAACCAGCACAGTATACAACTAAAGACGTAGGACTATAGTTTTTTTATTGATTGAGGGGCACAGAAAGAATAAGAATAATTGACAGCACTGATCAACATAGAAGAGACAGACAATATGGCATATAATGAATTAAGCGCAACTTCTATACATAGTGTTAGTTGTGATAGCTAAATTGCTTTCAGATGAAGGCTAATGATTGATTTTTCATCAAAATACATAGAAAGTGCCTCCCTCTGTATTTAGTCAACCCTGCCCTAAAACCAGGACGTGCTGAAACTTGAGAAACTTTGGCAGTAGATTGTGGAGAGATGCACAAGGATCCATAGAAATATATTTGCCTTTGCTACAATACCTAGCCAGTCTTTACACCCTGCTGTGCTGCATCAAGAAATAACTACATCACTGCAGGGGAGTCTTTAAAAATATAAATCGTTTTAATTGTCTGAATGGTCTGGATGGTGTGGACTGACTGCCCCCAAACCCGAACTCAAATCCTGTGACCTTGGATAATGGTCCCAGTAAACTGCCCGATCCGGCTGAACCCACTTCTGAAAATGATCCTGTTAGAGTAATTGGTGTAGTTTCTGGCTTTGGTACTGGCTCTTCCCCCCACTCCATCCCTGCAATCTGTTCTGTGGCTTCTCCAGCGCACATGAGACTAATTTGGTGGAATGTGGCTGGTCTAGCCAGTAAACTGGGCACCCAAGATTGGATAACTTACATTGAGTCCGGGGATGTTTGCATGTTCCAAGAGACTTGGGCAAGGGAAGATTACAACCATCAAGGTTACGAGTCATTTTCCATCTCGGCTAGGTGGGAGGGTAAGGGCCACCCCTCTGGTGGACTCACAACTTGGGTGGCTTCCCACTTAGGATGTCAGGCTTCACGCCTACCGGTGCCATCAGATGATATCCTAGTGGTTTTATTAGCCTGGCCGAACCTAGCGAAACTTGCCCTGATAAATATTTACTCCAGGCCAGTGGGAGCTTCGCGTGAATCCCCCACTATAGAGGAGCTTTCAGTATATTTAGCGGAAATGCCAAGAGATATCCCTTATATAGTGGGAGGGGATTTAAATTCCCATTTCGAGCCGTTGGTCGGTCTCGTAGAGGGATTTCCCATGGAAGAAGAGTTCAGGTGGTCAGTACCCTCTGTTGTAGCACCTTCCCCAAAGGCATGGACGCCTGTGGCTCTGCAGATTACTGCTCTCACCCTAAAGCATGGAATTAGAGCCTGCAATGGACGTATTAAGTCTGATGTACCAAGCAAAACCACGTACAACAGAGTGGGAAGAGAGTCCCGCTTGGACTATGCTCTTGTACAGATAGTGAACTGGTCTTCTATCCTGGACTTTAGGGTGGTGGAGAGACTGGATAGTGACCATAACGCCCTTGAACTCGATCTTAGCCATCCTGGGCCAAAGGCCTCCATAACAACCATGGGGGAGTCCAAACCTGAACTACTATTAGACAATAACAGGAGAAGAATCAGGTGGGATAAACTAGCTACGAGCCAAGTGAAACTTTCGAAGTTCTACGCAGGTTTAATCCCCATTTTGAAAAAAGTGGGAGAGCTAGCCAACGATGTGGGCAATATAGTCCACCATGAGAAATTATATCAGGCTCATGAGGACCTTATAAAGGGAGCGGCCTCTGAGCTTTTTACCAGGGTCCAGAATCAGAAGAGGATCCAACAACATAACTCCTTATGGTACAATGCAGTCTGCAGGAAGGCAAAGGGAGAACTCCTCAGATGCATCAAGGAGGGAACAGATAGAGAGAAGCTGCGAGAAAGTAGACGGGCTTATAAAAAACTGGTCATCCATGCTAAAACCGAATGGGAGGAGAACCAGTGGGAGGAGCTTACCACTTCCCTCGCAACAAGAGACCACCGAATGTTTTGGAGAGTAGTAAACGGGGGGTCGGGGAACCTCCATTCGGCAATAGAACCTAATATTGCAGCAGGGGTGTGGCAGGCACACTTCCAGTCTCTCTACAGTTCCGAGCAGGGAGAAACTAAGATTGATTTCGGTACTGGACTGGTACAGTATGGCGGGGATTTGATAACAGTGGGGGAGGTGAAGGTAGCACTAAGGGGACTTAAAGCTGGAAAGGCGCCAGGATTGGACGGCCTGCCCGGGGACCTGTTCAAGCAGGAGCCCGGTGTTTGGGCCCCCTATCTGGCTGCAGTGTTTAATGGAGTTTTGTGTGGCATGGAAATTCCGAGTACTTGGCTGGGGGCAGAGGTGGTTCCTATATTTAAAAAGGGCTCGCCCCTGCTCCCAGCCAACTACAGACCAATCAGTCTAATTGACGTGTCACAGAAGCTGTTTGGCAGGATACTGCTGAATCGGCTTCAGGACTGGGTGGAAGAAACGGGTGCCCTCCGTCCGTATCAGGCGGGATTTAGAAAGGGAGTTTCTACAGTGGACCAGGTTTTTCGTCTGAACGTTATCTATTGGAGGGCAGCAATATTGGAAGGGGGTAGTTTATACACTATATTTGTGGACCTGAGGGCTGCGTTTGACCTCGTGCCCAGAGGGAAACTCTGGAGTGTTCTGGCTGAGATGGGGGTCCCCCCAGACATCCTGATAATTTTAAAGAGATTGCACCATAATAACTATGCCAGGGTCAGGTGCGGGAAACACGGGGAATTAACGGACAGATTCCCCGTTGACAGGGGGGTTAGACAGGGCTGTGTATTGGCACCGACCCTGTTCTGCCTCTTCGTCAACGGGGTAATCGCCCATCTCAATGGAACTGAATACACTGATGCCCCAAAATTGAATGGCAGCAGGGTGCCTGCAATCATGTTTGCAGATGACACCCTGCTGCTGTCCAAAACCCCTATGGGGATACAGAGGATCCTTGATTCTTTTGTGGCTTTTTGCACAGATAGGGGGTTAGAAATCAATGCTAACAAAACCAAGTTTATGGTTATGAACCCAACCCCAAGATCACGCCCGAACCCCTTACTGGGAGCTTCACGTTTAGAGAGAGTCTCCACCTTTGAATATCTAGGTGTAACGTTGAATGAAACCATGTCCTGGGAAACTCACCAGACTAGGGTTAATCTTAAATTAGTGCAGACCACTGGCGGCATTGCTCGGTTGATGAGAAGCTCCACATATCGACCGCTGGGGCCGCTTATCCAGATATACAAGGCACAGGCTAGAGGAGCTCTGATGTACGGGGCGGAACTGTGGGGTCACACAGCTTCCTGCAGTTTGTCTATAACTGAGAACAACTTTATTAGACAGATAGTAGCACTTCCGTCCAGTACTCCGCTCCTCCCCCTGAGGATGGATCTGGGTCTGAGACCAATAGCAGATGAATTAGGTCTCAGACCCATAGTCTTCTGGCGAAGGCTATGGAGCACCGAAGAACTCTCTTCTTATAGGGCGGAACTGAGGGAGTTTTTAACCCACCCTAAAGCTCTACAGATCCCGTGGATAAAATATATAAAAAAGTCTTGTATGGGATTGGGCCTCCCTGACCTGTGGTCGGATCCAGTTAACGCCTCACTAAGGATCCCACGAAGAGCTTTGGTTAGTGCTTACCACGAGCAGAAATTAGCTATGGCCCTAGACTGCAAGAATGAGGGGTCATTAACATCTGTATTCGCGCAAAGCAAGGACTCATACCGCTTGGAGAGGGTTCTGGATGCTATGTCTCCTGTGCTGGCCAGGAAGCTTTTTCTCCAATGGAGATATGGCACATTGCCTCTGCGATCCTACACCTGCTCCTGGTCAACACTGCCATCTACCAAGCTATGTCCGACATGTGTGGGAGCAGAGGAAAGCGATCTGCATGTGGTCTTGTTTTGTCCAACTTACAGGGCCGCCAGGAAATATTGGCTCCTACCACTTACTAGAAACCTTGGTTTCAGGGAGTACCTCCCGGTGTACAGAATTTTAAAAACTGATGTTTCAGGTCCAACTGTGTTTGCACTAGCCAAATTCCTTACCAATGTCTGGCATATTCGTACCCGTATTTTAAAGTTGCAGGCTCCTATCTAATTTTAAGTTTTTATTTTAATTGTATGGTCTTTTATCTGATGTGTTTCCTGTTTACTTTCCCTTGATGGTTTTAAATGTTCATATGTGTGTTTTTTGTGTACATCTTTTATGGCCAAATTGGCCGAAATAAAGATTAATTAATTAATAAAAAAAATATAAAAAAAAATTTTTGTCCCCACTGTGATGAAACAAGATACGGCCAAAGGGAAGGCTAGCCTGTACTCTACTTGAAATGTACTGTGCATGCTTACCCATCCCTTTACCCAAAACTGGGACGTTTTTCATTTTTTACTAAAACTGTCACAGCGCCAGGACAGTCCATGAAAAACCGTGAGTGTCATGGCAAATCCAGGACATCTGGTCACCCTATACTAACTGGAAGTTCTTAAGTGCTTTACTGCAGCGGATTAACAATTCACATCCTCCACAGTGTGTTCTCACTGTGGTGGATGTGAATGGTCTGCCCATCATGATACTTTGTAAAATGTAGATTTGACTAATCTTTGGTGAACAGAAAATCTGGATTTTATTAATCCTATCCCCCTTTGCCTATAAAGCCTAATATTTTTGCATCCAGCTCTAGAGTTGACATAACCTTGTTAGCCAGACTGGGTCTTGGACACTCAGACCTCATAAGCTGTCTAACCTCTGCCTCCTGAGCCAGGTCTCATATTCCGCCACATGGGCTGCCGGAGACCACTCTGACTGCACTCCACTTGTAAATGTAGCCCTTTTTGGTTGAGTCTCAGCCTCTCAAAGTTGTTTCCTCTTTCTATTAACCTTTCTGACTTTTCTCTCCAGAGGCCCCTTTCCGGCAGACCAATACCTCTCACCCTGAGTAGTTAAACCTTTCACCTGAGTTAGGTCATCCAGTTTCTACTCTGTGTTATTATTAAAATCTGTGGAGAATCTTGCAAGCATATTAAATATCCTTTCCTCTAAAGAACACCCCATACTTCCTAAGGTGCTTGTTTCACCCATTTCCAATAGTCACTAAAGACCTAAAACAAGTAATTAAATGTAGTTGTTCCAGATAATCATCTAATAGACTAGTGCCGCCTAAATCCACCAATTAAAAACAAGTATATTCCTATCTAAGTACCAAATAGGTCACCTCACATATATAATGGATTGCCAGCTGGTTGGAACTGCCAGATGATCAAGTTTCGGAAAAGTCGTTAATAGCATACATTTCTATCCCAGACCTTTAAACTCTTTCTTCTTTTTAAATTTTATGAAGTATCCCAAAGCTATAAAATGGCCGCCAACAAGCCACATAGTACGTGAGGCGCCCACAGTATTCAATATTAACTATCGAGACTATCCATCAAAATGGCCATAATTGTATGTGAGGTGGCTGTGCTAGTCCTTCCTTCACTTATTGACAAGGAGTGAGTCCTTTGGCAGTTTCCCTGCCTGCTAAGGTGCATTGAGCTTACAGCTGGCAGACCACAGGCCACAGTTGTGCCAACACCTCACGACTTTCAAGCGGTTTTGATTAGATTAAACATGTGCTGACAAAAGATAAGTGACACCCTAACTGGCTGCCTAACGCCCACCTAAAACAAGTCGCAAAACATGGTAAATATTCTTATGTACCTAGTTTCAAATCCAACAGTAAAAGAATATTTTAAAAAATATAAAATGTTAATAAATCTATTAATGCAACAAAAATAACATGGACAATATTTTAAATATCAAGATTTACAAACACTCCTATCCAAACATTCAAATCATATTCAAAATATATAACTCTCATCAAACCCTCACATTCAGCACACATACTAAATCATCCAGATCTGACAGTTGTATACTTATCTCTGAAAGCAGCAGCAAAAAAGAAGGAAGACGGCTAGGTGTTCCTCTGTTTTATTAAGCTGGAACTTTGTGTGGGTTCCATGTTCTTTAAAGGAGCTGCTGGAAGTGGTGACATTAAAGGAATATGCAGTAATAGTGGCCTCCGGTCTTGCCATAAAATCCTTCTAGTAAGGATTTTCCCTAAAAAAAAAAATCAAAGTTAAACTGTGAGGGAAAGACTTCCTTCACATCTACAGTTTTAATGTTTTTTGTCCGCAATGGCGCACAGAACGCAGATGTCAACGAAAGTGAAAGCAAACAGTGCCATTTGGTGGGGTCTGCTTTTACTTTGATCAGTGATTAGGGGGTGCATAAGTGTTGTAATGTGTTGTTCAATTAACCCAATATATGTAACATAGTTCTTTTCCTAAGTTAGGTACACTATTATTATTATTCTAATAATCTTATTTCCTATTTACTAAATCTGTGTAATCTACAGTGTAATTATACTAGTGAATTGGTGCATTCCAACCATTCCTATAGAATGTTGACGAATGGTACAATCTGGAGTGCACCTTAGAATGTTGGATGAAGAGAGTTGGTGGAAGCTTGAGAGAGGGCGATAAGCAGTGAACTGTGAAGGTGTAATGCAAGGAGTTTACCAATAAACCTACGTTAATCATCTGGGCTACTGACTCTGATTACAACAGATGAACTTTTGGCGACGAGGATGGGATACTGCGCAGGGGCAGTGAAGACTCCTTGCCCCTGATTGATTCAGCACCACAGTGGATTACCTGCTTGAGTTTTATGACATTGAGGTAATTGGCGCCTGTGTGTGTAAGCAGGCAAAGTAGCGGTTGTTTACGCTACTATTTCATATTTACTCTGCTGCGTATGACTGTATAGCGCTTCAGCACGTCATAAGGGAGTGTGCTGTGAGGAGGATACTGGCAATACGGTGAGTGTAGCCTCCTTATTCAACACGGTTGGATGTGCGACAAACACAGTGTCATAAGGTTAAAGTACCAAAAAGAACCGGTTGTTAGGATTAGCCAGTTCAATCGTGAAGATTTCGGTGACATAGCGCTAACAATGAAATTTCTAAGGCAACTCTAGTAATATAGCCCCGTTATTCTGGCGTTCGTGGATGGACGGAAAATGGTTTGGTTGCTGTAGCGTCCCAGCGCGCTCTGTGAGGCGCTAAGTACGGCGGCATAACACGGTCGGAAGGATCGCCTGGGAAGTCCGCATTGAGCGCGGCGCTGAGCACAGTGACTGTCTCAGCGGTGCGCTAGATTCCGGGACAACGACTGAGGAACCTGAGAGGAATTTCTGCGTCAGCGCAGTCCGTGAGGCGCTAAATAGAGCACGACGACACAACACGGACGTAAGGATCGCTTTGGGAAAGTTCGCATTGAGCGCGGCGCTGAGCGCAGTGAGTGCGTCTCAGCGGTGCGCTGGACTCCGGGACGCCGACTAAGAAACCTGAGTGGAACTTCTGTGTCAGGGGCGACACGGATAATGTAGTGAGCGGAGGCTTTTGCCAGCATTGTTGCAGCTAGTATTCTCACCTGTGGTTTCACACGGGGTGCGAACGGCTCACTGCTTCATGTGGAGACACTCTTGACTCGGAAGACTTCATCATATGCTCGAGGAAGGAGATTGAATCCTCGAACAGGAAGATAGCTTGGGCAGAAAAAGGACGATTTCAAAATAAAAGTTTGTTTGGTGCTAAGTTGTATCAGAATATGAGCGCAATGGTGTACTGTAAATATTATTTAGAAGTATAGCATTGGGTACAGATTGAATAGGCTGGTGATTATCCTGAAATTTACTGTTTTAATATGGGCATATTATTCTGTGATGCAGTATTAGGTTTGTGTTATTAATGCGAAGTCTGCACATCTTTATGCAATAATTTTCTTTCATATATAGAGTGTATTTTTTGTAAGGAACTGAAAGCAATAACATAATATACTCTACTGTAGTCAAATACATAATGGCTGCAGCAGGGATGTCCCAGCCTCCTCCATTCTTAAACGAAATTGGTGAACCATTGCTACCCTGGAGGGAATGGTCTAAATTATTTGAATCTTATTTAATTGCTATTGGGGGAGAAAAGTTCACATCATTAAGGAAGCAACATATTCTACTACATAACTTAGGAATACAAGGAAGAAAAGTGTATGAGAACATTTCAGCTAATGAAGGAGAGGGAGAGGAGGATGGTGAGAACTCAGATGTGTTTCAACAAACATTGTACAAGTTGGAGAGTCATTTTGGGCACAAAGTTAATATTGTCCTAGAGCGGCATAGATTCTTCAGTAGAGTACAAGCCAAAGATGAAAAGGTTGGCACCTACATAGCTTCCCTGCGAGGGCTGGCTCAAACATGTGATTTTGGTGAGTTAGAAGACTCATTGATCCGTGATCAGTTAGTTAGATGCACAAACAACCTAAGGGTACAAGAGAAGCTCCTTACTTACAATCCTACTCTTAAAGAGGCTGTGGATATGGCAAGGGGCATTGAACATACAGTAGAATGCATGAGAGAGATTAAGAATACACCTGAAGTGGAAGGAGTGAAGGAAATAAAAGGCGGCAAGGCAAGGGATGAAGGGGTAATGGTTAAAGATGAAGTTTCAGAAGTATTAGCTACGACAGCAAGGAGAAATAGTGATGAAGACATAACAAAAGGCAGATGCTTCAGATGTGGGAATCCCAAACATCTAGCAAATAGTCCTGAGTGCCCTGCGCGTGGGTGCTTGTGTAGGAAGTGCGGGACTAAAGGACACTATGCGCGGGTCTGCAAAAACAATAGAAACTTCAAGAAAAAAACAAATAGAGTAGAAGAGGTCACTGATTCAGGCACGAAGTTCATTCTGCAGGTTAAGAGTAATCAGGTAAAAGAACCTTTCAATAACACCTATCCTGTGTGTGACGTTAGTCTGGATGACATTGAGGTACAGGTCTACGCCAATTCTTGTTCACCGTATACATTCTTGAATTATCAAACGTTTGTTGACAAGTTCCAGGAGAAAGGTTATGAACTGCATGCGGCCAATATTAGACCAGGAGGGTACAACCCATACCTCTTAAGGGAATGCTAGAACTAGATATCATGTTCAAGGGCAGACATACCACAGGTATGGTGTACATCACGGAGAGGGGATCCAACTTGCTGGGTTGGAGGCACCAGAGGGAACTGGGAATCAAACTGGATCCCAATGGTGAGGAACAGGTGTTACTAGTGGATTTGCATAATCTCTGTGAAAACATATGTGAGGAATATCCCAAGTTGTTCGAGAATAGGTTGGGATTGTTGAAAAACTTCCAACACAAAATTAAACTTAAGGAGGGGGCTACACCAGTAGTACATAAAGTTAGAACGGTACCATATCTAATGAGGGAACCCCTGAAAGAAGAATTGGACAAATTAGTTGAATTGGGTGTTATAGAACCAATTGAAAGTTCATTATGGTTGGCACCCATAGTTGTCACCAAGAAATCCAACGGCAGAGGCATTCGTCTGTGTGTGGACTTGAGGGACTTAAACACAAATATATGGGTAGATAGATTCCCCCTACCTAAAATAAATGAAATGATAAGTATGTTGGGTTCCGCCAAACACTTTAGTGTAATTGACTTATCTTCTGCATATCACCAAGTGGAGTTGCACCCATCTTCATATTCTCTCACTTCTTTTATCACTCCATTTGGGGCGTTTAGATATCGCAGGATGCCATTTGGTCTCGCATCAGCGGCAGCGGTATTCCAAAGAATCATGCAGAAGGTTTTGCAGGGAATCAAACAAGTAATGTGCTTCCAGGACGACATACTAGTGTATGGAAGTACAGAAAGTGAACATAATTTAACACTAAAAGAAGTATTCCAAGCCCTAGATGAAGCTGGCATGACCATCCGGAAAGAGAAGTGCCAATTGGGTGTCGATTCAGTAGAATACCTGGGGCACAAAATAAGCAAGGAGGGCGTGGAACCCAAATGTGATCTAGTAGTGGCGGTGAAAGAAGCTCCAGCCCCAACCACTAAAGAAGAGTTGAGATCGTTTCTGGGTTTAGCTGAATTTATGTCAAAATTTGTGTATAATTTTGCTACAGTTACAGCTCCCATGAGGGCATTATTAAAAAAATATATACCATTCGATTGGAACAAAGACTGTCAAATTGCATTTGATGAAGTTAAAGAAGCCATTATCCATTGCCCTATGTTAGGAAATTTTGATACCACCAGGAAAACTTGGCTTACTACAGACGCGAGTGGAAAAGGTTTAGGGTCCACTCTATCTCAATTGGTAAATGGACAGGAGAGAATAGTGGCATTCGCATCCAGGTCACTAAAGGAGGCAGAACTAAACTATTCCACAATAGAGAGGGAGGCTTTAGCCTGTTTTTGGGCAATCAATCATTTTAAATTTTTCCTGTGGGGGTTACCATTTGTAGTTAGAACGGACCACAAACCCCTTATTTCATTATTTACTGTTAAGGGTAAGGACCAAGCTACCCCCCGGATCGCAAAATGGATTATGGGGTTGGAAGGCTTTAACTTTGACATGCAATATGTTCCAGGAAAAAGAAATATTGTAGCCGACTGTCTCTCAAGATTACCTAGGAAGGGAGGAGAGGAGGAGACCATTGAGAGTTTTGATCCTGTGCTCCATGTAGAATTGTCGGGTATCACTAAAGAAGAATGGGTCATAGCTACTTCAGGGGACCCGACCTTGCAAACCTTGAAAACCATGATTGTGAAGGGTTGGCCTGATAAATGCCAACAGGTCAAAGAAGACGTAAGGGGATATTGGGAGGTACGCTCAGAACTTCATCTAACTAAGGAACTTGTAATGAGAGGAGAGAGAATAGTTCCCCCTGAGGCACTCTGGAGGAAACTTATAGATTTAGCACATGAGGGACACTTGGGAAGAACTTTGACCAAGAGCAGACTACGAGGCTCCTACTGGTTCCCCACTATGGATAGGTTAGTAGAGGATATCGTACGTGATTGCACCCATTGTTCACTAAGTGACAAGACCAGAAGTACACGTAAGGCGCCCCTATCCCCAGTTGAGGTCCCCACTAAACCTTGGGACAAGCTAGGGTTGGACATAGTAGGACCCCTAACGTGCCCTGGATCAAGAGCTAGGTTTATCTTAGTATTAGTTGATTATCACACACACTGGGTCATGACCAAAGCTGTGCATAATGTAACCACACTGGATGTAATACAATTCCTTAGGGAGTCCTTTTCCCGTGAAGGGATCCCTAGCACATTAGTAACGGATAATGGGGTGCAGTTTACTTCAAGCACCATGTTGGAATTTTTGACAGTCAGTGGAATAAAACATCACCGAACAGCATTATATAACCCAAAGGCAAATGGTCTCGTTGAAAGGGTAAACAGAATGGTCAAAGAATGTTTGCAGTTAGCCAGCGTATCTCGTGAGTCAGGAGAGGGTGCAATTGAACGTATGCTATGGTCTTACCATACCACACCCAATTTGGTCACAGGAGTATCCCCTTTCACGTCTCTCAAGGGTAGGCAACCAGGAACTAAATTAAACCCGAATTGGTTGAAAGGAGGGGAGCCTGTCATAGTCCATCGCAAGGAAGTAATGACAAAAGTGGAAGAGAATCAGAGGAAGTACCAGGAATGGTACAATAACAAATTTGGTACTAAGAGCAAACAATGGGTGGTAGGACAATGGGTCAGGATAAAGCTTCCGGGTTCCACTCGAAGAGAAGGTAGTCGGTTCTCCAGACCTTTGAGAATATCTAAGGTACATAAGAATGTTGTAACTATGGAGGATGGCCGTGTGTGGAGTATGGACCGCTTGTCTGCCATCCAGATCGATCCAAGGAAGTCTGGAGAAGGGTTTGGTGAGGCGCAGCAGTGATCTTGGAAGTGTTCAAGTTCACTTTTCCCCTGTAGAAATTTAATTGATATTTCATAAGGAATGATATTCTACTTTTAACAATTGTATCTTAGCCACAACTCTAATCCTTCTTGGTGGGGAAGGGGAAGTGTTGTAATGTGTTGTTCAATTAACCCAATATATGTAACATAGTTCTTTTCCTAAGTTAGGTACACTATTATTATTATTCTAATAATCTTATTTCCTATTTACTAAATCTGTGTAATCTACAGTGTAATTATACTAGTGAATTGGTGCATTCCAACCATTCCTATAGAATGTTGACGAATGGTACAATCTGGAGTGCACCTTAGAATGTTGGATGAAGAGAGTTGGTGGAAGCTTGAGAGAGGGTGATAAGCAGTGAACTGTGAAGGTTTAATGCAAGGAGTTTACCAATAAACCTACGTTAATCATCTGGGCTACTGACTCTGATTACAACAATAACTTTGCCCTCAAAGAGTACCAATCTGTGCAGGACAGATAGAGATTGAAAGGTACCATGTCCCCTTTCCAGTGCTATTTGAGGAAGGAGGGTAAAGGGGTATGCAGAGTCCCAGAGTGCAAGTCTTTTTGAGCCAGCTTAGTAAGGAGTACCACTGGGCCATGTCTCCACCCTAGATCGGGCAATTACAGTCTTTTTGCCCCCTGTCCACCCACGGGGGCAGATAGGGGATGTTTAACCTAAATACTTTTAATCTGTCCCATATAAGGTGTAAAAAGCCCACTATGCACCAGAAGCTCATTGGCCAAAAGAAAAAGAGTTGGGACAGCCCACCCTAGTCCATGCCCCTTCTCCAAAAGGGGCAACACAGCCTTCATGCTCCTGAGGGGCTAATTAGTTGTTTTACTCCACTTGCCCTCCCCCCCCACCACCACCAACACAGCAAGGGGGCATTAAGCCCACAAGTCTGAAGGGCAAAAATAAAAAGGGGTGGGATGGCTTGAGCAGGCACAGTTTCGTGCCTCTGTACCATAAAGGCCCCAGCAGTCTTTCTGCTGCTTCACTCCCCCCAAAGAAGGGGTGTGTGGACGAAATGTCACAGAAAGGGCAACAACCCTATTGGATGTCAGGGATACAAAAAAAGAAAAAAGAAGTGAAAAATGCCACCCCATCCTGGCATCAGTATAAATTTGCTTTCACCTTCCGTAGTCAATAGTTGCAGTATTTGGGCGCTGGGTCATCCAGCAACCAGGGAATCCTATAAATCCTGGGCGTTTGAGACTTAAATACTAGGCAAATCTAGGTTGGTGTGGCTTGCATGGATCTCGCTACGCTTTCAGCCAGAATACCCTACAAACCTCAAACTGTGGCTAAAATCATACATTTTCTTTGTATTTCTGCGTGGGAAAATCTCCAGAATCTGTGGGAATCCACAAAATTCCTACCACAAAGCGTTCCCACAGTTTCCCCAATAAAAGCTGTACCCTGCTTGTGTGGCTGGACTTTGTGCCTCTGACAGAAATGACTAAAAACTATGACCATACAAAGTCAGAACGACTTTCACATGGCCCATGGTCCTCTAAAATCAAGGTTAAGTTCCATGTAAAAGCATTCTCTTACCTAAAGTGGGTTCAGCAATTCATGTCACAAACAATATCCTTGCCTGTTTTTTTTGGCTTCTTGTACTTTCAAGGACGAACATCTTCACAAGCTTGACCTGAGGAATGGCTCCTAGTCATTACATTTGACCACCAGCTGGTTGGTAAAACATTAAGGAAGCAGATAATCTCTACATTGAGGACTGCATCAAGCATTGCTATCAACTTGCAGAAAATACTCTTTGGATTTCCTTCCTTAGTTGGTAAGAAGAAATCCCACCACTTTTGATCTGTTGCATGTGGTGTCAGGTCAGTTGATGTGTCAGGCTTCTACTCGTTGGTCTTTGAATCCTTCACCCAAATTTAACACTTAGTTGAGAAGGACAGTGTGTAAAGCAAATTTGGTAGGGCTGGTCTTTAGTTTCATGTGCAATAACTCAGAGCCATCCTTCACCCTCACCATCATGCTATGGCAGAGGTTTATAGAAAGGATATGCAGATGTGACTATCCATTAGAACAAGTTGCTTACCCTTGGTAATGCTCTTTCTGGTGGATACTCTATCTAACCAGAGATTCCATATTATTGTCTTTAGCAAATCCATAACATGTCAGTCGGTAGTTGTGTACATCTCCATGTCAGATCCGATCCTCCATTGATGTGACATTGGGGCCCCTACATAGGGACCACCTCAGAGCTCTGACATCAGTCTCTGATATTTGTCTGCACAATATGACTTGGAGCTTTAATAATCAAATTGCCCCAGTGTACGGATCTCCAAGATGGAACTTTACTAGCATTCTCTATAGAATCCATTCCATAGAATGAGGATGCGTGTGAGTCAGTCAGGAATATGCTGTTAGATGGAGTATTCACCAAAAACAGTATTTACCAAAGGTAAGCAACTTATTCTTTTGATGGATACTTCTAACTACAGATTCCCCACCTTGTGAACAGATACTAATGCATGACCTAGCTAGGTGGTGGGTATGTGGAATGACTCAGACCAGAAATTCCTGCAGGACAGACCAGGCTAAATGCCCCTACTGCCAGTTCTGGTTATCCAGTAGTGGACTGTGAACGTGTGAACTGATGCTGAGGTTGCACCATGGCACATGGTCAAGACTGGCACCAGACCACAAGTAGCAGCTTTTCTCTGGTACAATGAGTGTGAAGGCATTCCGGAGGCAGTTTCTTGGCAAATCCGTAGCAGATTTTGATACTCATGACAATCCATCTACAGATAGTTCTCTTCTGCACTGCTTTTCCCTTCTTTGTCCCAGAGAACTCATAAAGAGCTGATCATCCTTCTGTGGTATGATTAGTGTAAAAACTCAAAGCACAGTTTGGGTCTAGGTGATGAAGTATTTCTTCCTTTTTAGATGGTTGAGGCAAGGCAAAGAAAGCTTGCCGGGTAACGGACTGTCCTATGTGGAAAGGCATAACAACTTTCTGTTAGGACTCGCACTCACACTTCTTGCTGCTCCCTCACAAAATAAATCAGCATGTATGATAAAAGATTAAACATGTCATGAATGGGTTTACAGCACAGCACTTCCCTGTAACTTGTGAGGAAAATGATCTTCTGTCTGAAGACCGAATATTACATTGCATGTTTGTTTGTATTGATAAAAAGAAATGTTATCCCATTTGTGAACTTTGTGGCAAGCGGTTTATGGAGACATCGAATTCCTTCATATGAATTATCAGAAGTGTTTGATGACTCATCACTAGCATGTGTCTGATGACTCATCACCAGCACAGCATCCACACCCCTCATGATTGATGACTCATCACCAGCACACCAGTCTATAAATAGAACTACCAAAGTGTTTCCTGTGCTTGGCTTCGAATCTTCCTTCGCTTGCAGGTGTTCCCGGTTCAGCTGGAGTTCTGTGATTCTTTCAGGAGTCGTCTTTTCAGTGCGAGGCTTCATCGGAGCTTCCCTCTCTGGAGCGGATTACTTTCGCAGTGGCTGGAGAATTTACTAGCAGTATTCCATCTTCCTCAAATAATCAAAACATTCCAGAAGAAGTTAGTTTGTGAGTAATTCCCCTCTCGTCTCCCTGTTTTCAGCCTTCTGGAGGTTAATGACCTTTTGGTGCATTATGAAAGACATTCGTCGATGCTGAGAAACCCGTGATACAAGACCATTTTCCAAAGACAGCTTGAGAAGTACTTTTAAAAAACAACATTGAAATTAAGGGCTGTGAACTCCTGAAAGCATCGCTCGATATCTATGCGAACGCAAAACTTTATTCTGATTGTTTTTGGAGCAAGTCTATTGTGTGAAAACAAATAACAACAGACAAATTCATAAGTCTGATTTTATAGCGATTTTGTTGTGAGTTACAAAAGCATGCTTAATAGTTGAGCAGTCGAGCACTAATAATTATTGTGACTTTGCTGAAAGACTGATATTTGTAATTCTTTTGTTTTTGGTCTTAGAATTCCTGCACCAAGCCCTGAGGCAACTTAGGACAACAGTGACGCTCCTTCGTGAACCAGTATTTTCAAGACTTATGAACAACGAAGTTGTGGAAGAAGGGAGTCGGCTGAGGAGGACGACGTGATCAGGTAAGTGGGGTGGGACTGGGGCTGTTTTATTGGCAGGGCGGGGGGGTGGGGTATTTTTAGTTTTAGGGGGTGGGGAAGTTGGTGTGGTTTAGGGGCCGGGGGGTCGGTGTATTTTTTGTTTTAGGGAGTGGGGGTTGGTGTGGTTTAGGGGCGGGGGGTCGGGTATTTTTAGTTTTAGGGGTTGAGGTGGTTTAGGGGCGGGGAGAGGGGTTGGGGCATTTTTAGTTTTAGGGGCGACTGTGGGGGGGGGCAGGGTATTTTTAGTTTTCAGGGTGGGGGTCTGGTGGTTTAGGGTGGGGTCATTGCATTTTTAGTTTTAGGGGTAGGGGTATTTTTAGTTTTAGGGGTGGGGGTCCGGGATATTTTTAATTTTGGGGGGTGGGGGATTGGGGTAGTTTAGGTTTTAGGGGCGGGTGGGGGTTTGGGGTGGTTTTAGGGCAAGGGTGGGGGGGGGGGGGGTTGCGGTAATTTTAGGGACAGGGTGGTTTTAGGTTTAAGGGGCAGGGATGGGGAGTTGGGGTGGTTTTAGGGGCGGGGTGGGGTATTGCAGGTATTTTAGGGGAAGGGGTGCGGCATTGGGTAATTTTAGGGGCGGGTTGAGGGGTTGGGGTGGTTTATGGTTTTAGGGGCGGGGTTACGGTAATTTTTAGGGGTGGGGGGCCAGAGGGGTCGCATGCTGGAACCATGCATGCCGTTCACTAATGCCTTTACAATGAAAAATCGTTGTTAAGGCATTCGTGGTAAAGGCATTAGTGGTAACAACGCAGTCGTTATTCCGACCATGTTGTTTAGGCATGCGTGGTTCCAGCTTGCGTTGTTGAGACATACATTCATTTGTTTCTCTTCCCTTCCCCAAACCCTGTTCCCTATCCCTTCCTCCATAGGCTATTCACTCGTTCCCTGTTCATTTCAGATACAAGAGAATAGTGTCTAGGGGTGAGGGTTTTATTCTCTTTAGTCTTGTCACTTTCACAAGAAGTGCTGTTTTGTCCTGAGTACTGGTTTGCCCGGGAAGAAGCTGGTATATAGTTGCTGGCAACAGTGCTTGTATTTCACACGTGCGATGAGCTCATGTTAACGATGTGAGGAACTCTATATAACTATCTCCAAAACGAGCAATCAGAGATGGCTGCTGTTCATTGGCTCAAATGGATTGCACATGAGAAAAATGACAACCAGACCCCAGAAAGCCAGAATGTTTTCTAAGACTACCCCATTGCCAAAATAATTTGTTGCCCTCTTAGGGACTTGAGTAGGAATGTTAGAGAGTTGGGAAGTCCTAGTATTATGTATGTGGGGAATCTTGGCAGAGGAGTCTGGAGGTGGGTGTCTATCTCTTTCAAGATTTGCTCCCAGTATGGGGCAAGCTTTAGACAATCCCATAACAAATGTTCCAGTGTACCAGGAGTGCCACACTGTCTCCAGCATTCAGCACTTTGTGTTGGGTTGTATTTATGCAAGCGTACAGGGGTGAGATACCAATAAGTAGCTATTTTTGTCACCATCTCTATGCTGGCCGTTTTGCATGCTGTGTGAAGTGCTTTATAGTATACATCCTTCCATTCTTTGGGCGTCAGTGTCCTCCCCAGTTTAGCCTCCTACCGTGCCTAACTTGGTGGCCTAGGTGTTGGGGATGATTGCTGTAATAGGGCGTATGTATCCAAAACTAGATGGTTGTTGGAATCCTTCGACAACAGCCATTTCTCATATTCAGTAAGGGGTCTCTGGGCCCCTGATTGCACTATAAGATTGAGCACCCAGAGTTGTACTGCGTGGTAATATTATACTATGTTAGGGAGACCAAAGTCCCCTGCCAGAGGGGGTTGGTAAGCCAGGGCCCAACACACACACACAGGTTTCTTCCCCACCCAAATAAAGCGATTAATCTCCCCTAGTAGGGTTTGCAGAAGACCAGGGGGGGGGGGGGGGTAAGGGGGGGAGAGGTGGGGAGAGCTCTATTGGTAGGGCCTGACATAGGAAGAGAACTCTGGAGCACGGACATTTTTATGGCCGCTATTTTTGTCCAGCCAAGAGATGGGGTAAAGTTTCCATTGCGCCAAGTCTCTCCGAACACTTTGTGAAAGAGTCTGGTAGTTCAGCCTCAATGTCGCCGAGACAGTCGGGGCAAGCTGGATCCCTTGGTATGGGAGGGAAAGTGGTTGCAACTGAAACGGGTATTGGCAGGCTAGGAACAACACCGTTTCTGGGGGAAGTGATAGATTAAGGGCTTCAGATTCCTGAATATTGATCCATAAACTCAATACTTTCCCAAAGGCCTCAATCTACCAAATAAGGAGGTGGGAGAGACATTTGTGGGGTGTCCAATGCAACTATCACATCTTCTTATAATGCCAGGATGTGTTCTTCTTCACCGAGGACTATACCTGTGATAGCAGGACTAGCATGCCCCTGCTGAGCAAAGGGCTCCATATACTGAGCAGTAACAGCAGGGGTGAAAGCGGACACCAATGTCCTGTCCCCCCCCTCAGATGGAAAATGGGGGTGACGTCAAGCCATTAACTTGCCTCAGGCTGTCAGGTAGCTATAGTTACTCCTCATCCAGGCTCTAAATCTAGGGCCAAGGCCGAAATGTTTTAAGGTGGCCTCTAGGTACAGTCAGTAGACGCAGTCAAAAGCCTTCTCTGCATTGATATCCAGGAACATGTGTCCGGATTGGAGCGCCCAGCCTTATTCACAAGGTGTAGTATATGCTTGGTGTTGTTGCTACATTGCCTGTGCAGATTAAAAGCTGCCTGGTCTGGGTCCACCAGCCCAGGCATAGGAGGGTTCAGTCTGGATGCCAGAATGCCTGTGAGGAGCTTGACGTCCACATTGAGGAGGGATATAGGTCTGTACAATCCGCACTGGGGTGGTCCTTCCCAGGGTCTGGGAAGACTACTATGGAGGCCTCCAGCATTGAGGGTGGAACTGTGCCGGGGCCAGTGATTGCATTAAAAACACAAGTGAGTTTGGACACAAGTCTGTTGCCAGAGGTTTTATGAAAGAGAGCTGGGGAAACTTTCTGGTCCAGGTGACTTAGGATGTAAGCGCGCGATTGCGGTGATCACCTTCTCTATCCCAATTGGTATTTATGCGGATCACCCCTACTGACAGACGGGGGGAGCGAGAAGAGGAGTACAGATCTTTATAAAAGCCTTGGAACTTGGAGGTTATGTTTGTACCTTCCGTAATTTCGACTCCATTGGGGGACTTAAGCAGCTCCACCATCACTGCCTGTCACTGGGCGTAAAGTCTGTTGGCGAGAAAACAGCCATATTTGTTGTCTCCTGTGCAAAAGGAGAGTCAGAGGAGGGCGTATTTGCTCTCGTCTAGATCCAGGCCTGCAAGTTGGGATCTAGCTGCCTCTAGCTGTCTCCAGACCCAAGGCACACCTGTGTGCTTGTCAATTTTATCTAGTTCTAACACTTGCTGTTCCAATTTTCCCTTCTTCTACCGCCGGAGTTTATTGTAGGCGGCTGAGATGGCTATAAATTCTCCCCTGAGAACCGCTTTTAGGGTGTCCCACAGCAGGGAGACGGGGGTATCAGTGATATCATTTATCTCCAAGAAGGTGAAGTGCGCTCAATTGATCTGATCCACCACTGCCGGTCTGTGTAGTAGGGTGTCCCTCATTCTCCACAGCCTAGGTTTCCTCTGCAGTATCCTTGGGACTAGAGAGACTCTGGTGTGATCGGAGAGCACTCAGAACGATAAAGTTAAACAAACAAGCCTTACTAGTCCCAAGTCAGTAACGTGACTGTATTCCGTGGTGAGGTCAGACAGCCACTTCCAGAACCCTCTTTCGAAGCCTCGAAAGGAATGAAATGGATTTGGGAACTGCCACGTAGGTGGGGCCAGTCAAAGAGAACACTCTGTTGTGCTCTTCTTAAAGTGCTCCAAGGCTGAATCCCCCTCGTCTTCAAAGAGACTTGTGCAGTCAAATGGCATATCCATCAGGCACTGTTTTAAACTGCTTGAGAACTCTGTTGAGTTAATCAAAGTGTGACTGCCCTACTCAATCAGTCAGGAGTCTCCAGGCCCGAGCGTATGACATTTTGCTGCATCCTGACCATCATATTTAATTTGGCAAAGGTTAATTCCGGAATCATCCAGGATTGTTGGCAAGATTTCAATCACAATGTCCCAAAACACAAGCAAAGAGTTCCAGGAGTGGGAGTTCATTAAGCATAAAGACACACTGGTGAAGGAGAAAATACGTTTATCAGTACTTTTGACTCTATCTGGCGGGACAGGGGTTGAACCTGTTGATAAGAGCTCTGGAACACCGGGCTCTTGTGTGGAATGGTGCAGTAAAAAAGCTGGGTTTCCAGTGGCAGGCTTATGTCTCTTGGGTATCTGCCTGTTAACTGATACCTGTGCTTTGCCCAGGTACAGAGCAATGTGGCAGTTTAGTCCTCGTTACAAGGCAGGAGGGGTTCTTCAAGGCCACCCCGGACTCCAGGCCCTTGGTTTGGAAGACTGTCTTGACCTCTGTGGTAGGTAGCTATAGGACATCTTCTGCTGACGGGCCAGAAGTGAGTGAATGGAGGCTAGGGTCAGGGAGGGTATCCAGACTACTGGCATCTTGAAGAGCCAGAACTAGATTCACGTCCTATCTGTGAACTATTGCAATGGGTCAGTCAGGCAGTCTGTACTGTAAAGGAAGCTTCTCTGAATCGAGGAGGTTGTGACTTCGATGGCGGTCTGCGAAAGGACTACCAGCTCCTTCTCCACCTGTGGCACTTTAAGGGGTGTCGGACTTGCTGTTGGCCATGGAGACGGGGATGCCCCCATAACAGGGTCAAGAGCACATTTGGCATCAGGGACAGAGCCACTGGCAGTGGACTGACTGGAGTCCCCCTCAGAAATTTAGGGCCTGAAGTGCTTCTGAGGGACCCGGTAGGGTACCAGACAACTGGGGCAGGGCCTTTTTGAAAGTGTGCTTTGGTGTCTGCTGCAGTGTCACCAAAGGATCCAGAAATGTGGGTTGAATCAATATTAATCGCCAGGAAGGGTTTAGAGGATGGAGACAGAGTTCATGGCTTGGGAGTACCCTGGGAATCATACAACGCCTCATTGACGGAGTGGCATGATAAAGGAGGGGCTTGTTTTGATGTATGTTACTTTTTCGAAAACCGAAAGATTTTGTTCTGGAGAAAAAGTGGTTGCAAAAACAACCCTGGGAATATGAATGCTTCCTTGACTTGGAGTGAGACAGGCTTTTTGGTGATGTAGAGATCGTCCTCGCAGGCCCAGAAAGCATTCAGATTAATTTGTGTGCATTCTGGGCAGGAAGGATCCAATGGGGAGCCAGATGCCATCTACCGAAGCGCAAAGGAATTGTTTACGAAAATTCTCCAGTTCCAGTCTTGCACCTCAGGGCATTCACAAGATTAGGAATCTGTGGTGAGAAGTATCCATCACAACAACAAGTTAGGTGCCTTCATTAATATTCTTTCTGATGGAAATGATGGCAGAAAAAAAAGACAAGCAGAATGGACATCACTGGCTACAGACAGCATATGCAAAGCTCTCAATGCCACTTCTAGTCTCTTTGATTTTGCAACTGATGTTTACCAGCAGCTCCTGGTGTTGAAGTGATTATGCTGGGATTATTCTGGACTCACTCTGGTGGATGGGAGAAGATTCATACAAGGAATCTACAGGAGTGACTATCCATTTAGCGAAATTAGACAGTCCTTTTTTCCTTTTTTTTTTTTTAAAGCAAAAAGTTATGTTATTTGAGATTTCTCCTGTTTAAACCTCCTCCACTCCAAGTTAGGTCATTGGGGGAATTAAATTCCCTGATGTCTTTCTCAATAAGTTGGAAGACGTGGAGCAGTGGGGGTAAAGAGTTATGGATTGAATGCTTCCCAGAGCAAATGCCAGTAGCATGAATTATTTTCAGGTATTTTTCCCATCACACTGTGTGTACTTGATGTAACTCCTTAAGAGGCCAAGGAAATGCCCAAATGTGGGCTTCTTGCTTGCTGTGTCACAGAATCCAAGTTGTATCTCACTCACCTAAAAAGGCTGAAACCGTTCTGGAGTTGCTTGTGTTACCCTCCTGGAGGGGGCCTTTCCTGGCAGATAGGGATGGACTGTTTCCATTAGGAACAGGGCCAAGACTGATTTGTATATTGTGGATTGCCTGGACTAGATCTGAATATTCTCTCAAGGGTGGCCAAACACATAGGTCCTGTATGACTCTGCATCAGGGCCAAAGGGAGGAGGGGCAACCAGGAGTAGTCATAGGAAGTAAACACCTAATCTTGCAGGAAAGATATTATGAAACTAAACAGAAGCAAGGCTTAAGAAAGTAAGAGAAAATAGAACGCAAGTCATAACTAAGGTGTTTTTTTTTGGGGGGGGAATAGACCCTAATTGCTAGAGGGCAAGTCCCAGGCGGTGCAGTCCAGTAGGTGCCATTCTTGTGTATGCATCCTGTGCCATCTATGAGATAAATACCCACGTCTGGGAGGAGGGGGTGGGGTTGGACGTGTATTGTGAGGCATGTTGTGGGTGACATATGGCCCATCGCGCATTGTGGTACCTGCATGCCATCAGGCATCTGACTCTCAATCAGGTGTCTCCCCATCGGATTCATCCCTGTGGGCTCACTCCTCACAGTCACGAGAATTACCTTGGTCTGCCAGTATCTCCTCCCAGGTGTTCCCACGTCTCTTAGACCTCCGTCCATAGCACAGCCAAGTCTTCTCAATGAAGGGCCCTTTCCTTGGCCCCAGCCCAAGTTGTGACGTCGTTCACCCGTGCTGGTCCTTTTTCCGATTTCCATGCCATTCTATCTTTGGCTAACGCTAGTGCCAGGTCTAAAAACCTGGTGCCTACTTTATGTGTCTGTGGTCTGGAGAACCCTCCCAAAAGACAGATCTCCACCCTGCAGGGAAAAGTGCATCCACGTGTGCAGAGCAGAGTCGGCAGAGAACTGTCGCTCAAAAAGTCTGAAGGGGAGGGCATCCCCATGCCATGTGACAGAAGTCTTCATCGGGTAGCCTACACCGGGGGCACTCTGGAGGCTCCCTACAGTATATTACCTATAGTTTATGAAGTATGTCATGAGCAGGAAGTTGAATTGTATATACTTCAGTCTCGTGTTGCGGGCGACCTTTTTAGGGTAGGCTAGCATATTGCTCCATTCCCCATCTGTGGTTTTGCAGCCCATGATTCCATCCCATCTAGCCATCAGAGCCATCAATGGTCCCTGCCCCATGTCTTCAGTCAACGGTAGAACCATGTCACCAGGTGCCGCGCTGAGCCCTTGGAAAGTAGGAGCTGAAGCACTGAATGGGGGGCAGGGTGGGTGCTTGGTCCCGTCCTCCTTCCCACAAATCCGTGATAGAGCCTCATAATTCAGGAACTGACCAAGGGACAACGTATATTGCTCCCATAGCTCTTCTAATGGTATCAGAGTGCCCATCTAGAAGCAATCCCCTACTGTCTTTAACCCCGCCTCTGTCCAATCTGAAAGTTGGGCAGCAGTGAAATAAGTAATAGGTTCCCATGAAGGAGGCCCACCAGTGGCAGAGCAGGTGCGTACAGAGGGGTTCTCCAGGTTGGTCCCAAACAATTGCACCAATAAGGAAGGACCAGTTGCAACAGGGTGCTTGGCTGCGGAAGGACCACCTCAGGACGAACCAACTGGGATAGAAGGAGCCCTTGGTAGGGGGCTAGGCCCAAAAGATCCATGTTGCCTCGGGTCCCATCAGGCCATCTGGCTACCCATTGCAATTGTGCGGCTAAGTAGTACAGTTTGAAGATCGGTGCCCCTAGGCCTCTTTCGTCTCGTGGGCACCTCAGGACCTATGACGACCGCCATCCCAAATTAATTCACAGAGCGGGGCATCTACTTGTTTGATCCATGCTACGGGTACCTTAACCAGGAGGTTTGTAAAGAAATACAACAAACGGGGGAGCATCATAATTTTGGATATTGATACTCAGCCCATAAGAGATAATCGCAGGGATCTCCAAAGATGACAAAAGCCTTGAGAGCGCAAACCGCTCCCCCCCCCCCCCCCCCCCAAGTTTCCCTCATGTAGATCGTCCAAGCTGTGACAAAGCTGAATGTTCAGATATCTAAAGGTGGTGGGTGACCATATAAGTCTCAAGGGGAGGCCTGGCGGTTGGAAAGAGCTCCCAGAGTACAGGGGAATAAACAGGTTTTAGTTTGATTGAAGCGTAGGCCTGACACTTTCACAAATTGCTCAAGGCGACTGATTACACCTTGTGCCCTGCTGGGGTCGTTGGTAAGATACAGAAGGCCATTCGCATGGAGTGAGATAATATGCTCATAGCCATCTATTGGTATGCTGCTAACACTATCTTCCATCAGAAATAAGTCCGCCAAAGGCTATATGGTCATGTCAAAGAGTAAGGGTGATAGTGGGCGGCTCAGTTTGATACCTTGGAATATGTAGTATGTGGTGAAGATCGTGGAGCCAGTCCTGACTGGGGCTGTCGGTCCAGTGTAAAGTAGGATAACCCATCTAATCCAGTTATTCCCCCATTCCCATCTTCTGCATGACTTTTGACAGGAAGTCCCACCGTTGTCAAAGGCTTTCTCAAGCTCCACCGACATGAGCATCGCCTCTGCCCGGGCATATACCTCTGGGGGGGGGAGGGGGGGGGGGAGAACATGGTACAGCCTTTAGAGTTTGAGGGAAATACTGTGGCTCAGTATAAAACCATTTTGGTACCTATGGACTAGAAACAAAATATGGCGAAGCAATCTACCTGCCAACAGCTTACTAAGGATCCAAAAGTCCATTTTAAGAATTGACAAAGAGGAGACTGTGATGTTGGGTGCACACAAGACTTTTTGGGGAGAGGGGTCACGGTTGCACTCCTTATGGAGTCATGTAGGTGGTCTGCCTTCATGGATTTGTTTGAACACAATTCTAGATTATGCAAAACAAAACCATGGAGTTGCAGCACCCCCTTATCTCACTATAATAACCAAATATATTACATCTTTCGTTTTAAAAAATAATTGTCCCATCTGCAATCTCGAGTAGTTGCACACAATGTGCAGGTTTCCAGACTGATTCACCTGGGCGAAAGCCTTAATATGCAAGTCTTAGACTGACTCCTATGCTTACGGTTCAATAATATTTGGAATCACACGTTTGTTTGCTCTTGTAAACACTCCCTTACATTCTTATTGAACCAGACTGGAGCTTGCCTCTCCCAACCTGTAGGTGTTTCCAAACTAGTTTCTTTTTCCTGGGTTGATAATTTGTGTTTATCATGTGTTCAGAACTTCTGGCCTATGTAACCTTTACTTAAATGGGTCATTCGTAAGATGGTCTGTCTTGACAATGCAGAATTGGGTCACAGTTCATATTCTACTTCCAAGTAGCCCATCTGGCTGGAATATCACATTTGTCACTTTTGCCTTTGGAAATGTATTTTTCTAATATCCGTGTAGCTACTTTTTTTTGCCATTCAGGGCTCCTGTGTTTTCTTTCACTTAAAATATATCATCCTTCAGTTATTTCACTTCATGTAGCTGGCATCTGGTCAACTGAGTGTATATTTTGCTATATTCCTACGTCTAGGGAAATCAATTTTCTATCTCTAAGTGATCCTTTAGTTCTCTGCCACCTTTGCTAACTTGACCAACTATTTCCCACACTTTGAAGAATGGTCCTAGTGAGGCCCTTCCATCTTTACTTTCTGAAGGTGGTGCCTCTAGATATACAGTCACAGTTTTATTTTCATTAAAGAGACAAACATGGCTCACTTTGCAGCATACCCCAAATCTCCTTCTCCTCCATTTTATATTTTGATATTTTGCCAGCATCCGCTGGAGAACCTCAGCGCTTTCCTGACTGGGAGTTGTTAGGCTTGATGCTCAAGGGCTGACCATATGATGTAGATTTAGGCCACGACTCCAGCTGTGGGGGGGCTTTAACAAGAATGCTTTTTCTGTCTTGGTAAAGCCTTTTTCATACAACAGGCCCCTTGGTTCACTGAACTCTTTCCGATTTCTTCAGTCCAATGGTGTGTGGGTGTCTCAGTATGTGGAAGAATCTTTGGTATCAATGTACATACAACCTTTTTTTGTTCACCTTATGAGAAAGATAATTTGTCATGCCCGCAACACCAGTACCATTTGAAGCCTACAATTTTTATACTCTTCAGAGGTCTGGCATTGTGTCACTTCTCTCATTATCACCACCCAGTGCGTCCGTCTGAAGGCAGAAGGTGGGAATTACATTTCAAGAGGAGATTAAGTGCTCCAGTCGGATTTTAAAGAACTCTTTCATATAGAGCTTGGAGTCCTTTGATAGCGCAGCCCTTAGTAAAATCCCTTTCGCCATTAGTTCCTGCTTTCTGTCTCCTCCATTCTTCTTTGCCCTTATTGGACACTCTTCTCCCAATGTTTTAACGCTTATTATGACTATTCCCCTTTTACTTGCTTAGTCCATACAAGATTGTTTACAGCCTTAGTAGCTTCAGCTAGTGTCCCTCTGTGAGGATAGATCTTTTGAGGAGGGGATTCTCTACATGCTAGCATTATGCCCAATTTCCTACAGCATGAGCAAGTGCTAGGTTCTAAGACTGGAAGGCAGTTCAAGTCACTACCTTGAGATCAAGTCAATGCAACCCAGGATCTTAAAAATATAGCAAAATTCTTCTGGCTACAGCTGGTGCAGACAGGAAATATATGTGGTAGATGGAGGTAGTTGCAGAAAGTACTCTGCAAGAGAGACTGCAGTAAATTAGTGGACACCAGGCTTGTGATCCTTGTAGAAGGCAGAAAAAAAGGGAGTGTTAAGGCCTCATAATTCATGCAAATCCAAGTGGCTCTGTAAACTAGATACACTTAACAAATTAATTTGCTCTGCTGTTGTTACAGCCATATTGAGTGTGTTAGCCTGCAAATGCTGCCTATCTTTCAGCACACTGCATGAAATGCCAAACACTACGTCAATTCTGTTCACAGCTCTTGGTGGAAGATGAAGTTGATTTATTGTCTTTGAACGATCTAGGTGTACATGTAACAAACTGAATAAATAGCGGCGCTCTCCAGGAAGAAAAGACGTTTTTACTGAAAATATATTCCCTCAGTAGCTAAACGAAGGCATTCTGTATATTGATACACCAAGACTAATATGGATTTTCCTTATCAAAGCAATGATTATAGTTTGTATAACTTTTTTAAAACCAGTAAAAAAAAAATACTGAATAAACTTTAAATGCAAATTATGAATGGCTTTGTGGGCCCAAGCTAGTCCTTCGTTGGATACCAGTATTATACAAACCAACAATTATTACTTATGAGGCTTGGTTAACATGCACTTTTTAACAGTGAGTACACCCAAAACTAGCAATGTAATTTAGGATTTCTTGCTTAAGAAAGTTTCTACAAGTTATTTCCTGTATCAGGCGCTACCTAATGAAACTAAAGGAGGAGCACCTATGCAAGTAATCTATTAGAAGCCTACGGGTAGGCTTCAAGGCACGGTGTAGGCTACTGTTGTGCTGAAGAGCATTTTGTTCAGAATGGAGCAGCCTTGTTCAAAGCGATCCTATTTTTGCACGTTTTGCCCTCAGTGTAAGACGAGAGACATGGTTTTGCCCTTTGAACCAAATGTAAGAAAATAGTTTAGAAGGTCAGAGTAAAGAACATCTACCAAAAGCACACGTTCACACTGAAGATGTCCTTTTAGGGATTGGGAGCAGAACATGTTTTACCTGTGAATGGGTCCATTCTTTGGGTCACTTTTCAAAACCTCACCAGCCCTGAAAATAAACTCATCCAGTATGCAAAGTTACGTGCATAATATTTATCTGGTGCTACCAGAGAGCCAGACTACATGTCCTCATATGGTTTTCTACGTTCAGCAGAAAAACTATTGCTGTGTAACTAAATGTAAGGATACACTGTGCATTGACAAGAGTTTTGGGAATTAAATGTCCGTTGATCTCACTCACTGTTGTGCTCGAGCTAAAAACAGTTCGTCTCTATTTACCCTAAAAAAATGTCAAACAATCCGAGTCAGTTCTGTAGACATGTTGGATAAAATAGGCAAAACAGCTCTCAACTCGGTTACACCTGTGTGCTTCTGTTGGTAGTTGGGGTTCATCTAAAATGATAAATCATTCTTAAAAAAGAAACGTCATAGAATACACAGGCCCCCATTAAAATTGTTCCTAACAAATGTGAATATTAACCATAAGAACAACTATGAAAGGAAAATCTATGAAAAAGTAATATTTGCGTTAAGTAAGTCCTAAGAACACCAATGAAGCACGCTGGCTCATTCCTGGCAATTGTGACACCACATTTCTAAGAGTAGAAACTCTCTGGTAATCGTAAAAATACATCTGTGGAGAAGGATTCGTTTACCACAGGTTTACTGGCATTCAGAAAACTCTGAAGGAGCCAAGAGCTAGACCTACTTAATCTCAGTCCCCCCAGAACCGGACTGCAGGTGGCAGATCTGATCATGACAGGACATTGAATCATGGGTTTGTCTCATCTGCAAGCAGTAAAAGATCTAGTTAAAAGTTTTCTGTCTTCAAATCTGTTCAAACTCCACTGCCCATCTTATTCTTAATGATTTCGTAGTGGACATTTTACATAATTTTTACTATTTCTTTCAAATTGCTTCATTTTGCCTTTACGCCATTAATTTCATGAATAGAGTTACACCTACGAAAATTTTCTTTTTACAATATGATTATCATAGCAGATTTCTTTATATTTCAGTACTACAAAAAAACAATTTTTCTATTACCTTTTTCAATTGTAATACTTTTATTGACCTAGAAGAAATAATGGGCTGTGTGATTCACTATTAGTCACACCTGCAGTCTGCTAAATACCTTAATTAATTGGCTTTCAACTCAGAAAAGAGTTATTTAATCCACTGCACTAGAACATCTTAATCACAAATTTGCTTCACAATCCAGCACTCGTACAACCCAAATTCCAAAATCAGAGGTCACCCAAGTGTTTCACGCAGGAAATTTAAATGGCTTCTGATGATATGGTAGACATTTTGTGACTTCACGGTCAGCAGTGTTGGCAGTGGTTGTGAGTGTCTGCAGCCAGACAGCATTTTGAGCACAAGAAACGTGTTTCCAGACATTTGACAACACTGCCATTATCAGCCATCCAAACAGAATTCAATGTCATTCTGCGAAGTCATACAAGTATCTCCTTGGTTCCTACAATGGAAAATAAACACACGACATGCATAATCAAGTTTGTATATTTTCTTTATTTCTGACCCAACATGAATAGTGAGTGGTTTTCTTCTGGTCTGAGTTTTTTTTGTAGTTTGTGTTTTTAGGTTTTGCTCATTCCAGTTCATTTAACTTCTTGGTGTTAGAATATGAATCTCACCAGAGCGGCACAATCATTTACATAAAAATGTGAATTAAAAAAAGTCACAAATCAGTCATGACACTTATGCAATATAGTATTGAAATAAAGGAGAAGAAGTCTTTGCTACAAGAAAGAACATGATTGATGTACTTTGAACACTTGGCTACATATTTTAAAACAAGGTTAGAGCAATCCATGTGCAGATTTGAACTTTTAGGGCACCTAATTTTACGTCAGGCAACACTCATAAGCTGATGTAAACTTCGCTTTTAGCCACTTTTACTAGGCATATATATATATATATATTTATATTCACTTAACGTAAATAAGCCAATAAGTAAAATGTAACTGTAACAATAGTTTTGCGGGTTCCCATGTGTTATCCTACCATCCTGCAACTAAATAAAATGTTAATGTTTTTTTTTTTTTTTTTTTTTTAAGGAAAAAGACTGGACTTTGACTGAAGGACGTGTTTGTAATTGGACTCTCTTAAATTCTCTTTGCTTTAGTACCACCTCTAGATTAGTTTCATGATCAGCCTATTGATTTTTAAAAAAAATATCTCGACCTTTTGAAACTCATTCTACACCTCTCCAGGATCTGTAAGGGCTGGGAGCAAATCTAACGGGGATCAAGGTGCCAAATGATCAGAGACAAATAAGATTTACACTATGGAAGTCTGATTCACATGCTTTGCATTAAATAACAAGTAATATCTTTTCACAGGTGTGTGAGGTTAGTGCATAAATTAGTCCTAAAAGAATTCTAAGTACGAACTACCCCATCAGTTCATAATTTCTTGTGTCAGAGTACAAAGAGGAATGTCATGTAAATATATGCATGCAGTGTAAAGCAACTGCTTTACCAGATTGCCAGGGTTAACACCTTAGAAGACTGCCATTGCAGCATTCATTCAATATGGTGGGATGTGCTTTGGGTGCTCCCTGCAACTGCTTTTCATCTAGATGACAGCAAAGTTTAATGAATTTTCCGGATCTGCCTTTCAATGTCTTTATGACAGGCTTACCGATAACTGGATGTCTAAGAGCCGCAGACAGCTACCTAGTTCCAACTTCTCTGTTATCTCCAATTAATAGTTCAGCATTCTTCTGGCATCTAAAATATGCAGATTGCTCTACTGGAGCAACTACATCAGTTTTTATGGTCAAACTTAGTTTTTTTATAGACTTGCTGCCTTTGTTGTTGTTGTTGAAAGGTCGCCCGTCCCTGTAGACCCCACAACATGGGACTCTGAACAGGGCTAAGTTAAGTTGATTCGTTCTGAACCTCTTCAAAGCTGCTAAGTACACACTAATTGAGGGGTATGCAAACCCCTTTAAGTGCTAGCTCTAACAAGGATACCATTAGATTGCTTTAAGGCATTGTCGGCCAGTAAAAGATTTCTGAAAAGTAAAGCTCATATCTTTTTAAAGCACATGCTTGGTGTACACCATCTTGTTTTCCCAGAGTATGTTTAACATTCTGGAGGTACAATCAACGGATCAAACTTCAGAAGATATGCTTCCAAATTCAGGAAGTTCAAATTAGGATGGCAGGTAAAGCCATTCTGTCTGACTGGTAGATGGCCCAGTTGTAAGAATCTTTATTTTTGAAACAATCAAGGGTAATGTAACCACGATTAGCTTCAACTTAATTACGTGAGCTGCCTGTGGGGCTTGAATCACTTTCCCAGAACTTTTAAATCCATATACAGTATGGAGTGCACAGATTAAGAATTATCTGTAATTAGGGTCATGTTGGAAGTACTTGAAGTTCTTGAAGTTATTTTCCCTCTTTAAATTCTTTGTTTTTACACTCATTTTGCCATCCACTCTCAATCAAGCCAGTCAAGCGAGGAGCCTCTTGCTTAGTTGCCTTTTGGCTCCAGATATATCCATGTCACCACTATGTCATATTATCTCTACCCTTCATCTTCAACAGTTAACCTCTTGTAAATTGGACATGTACTGGCACTCACTAGGTGAGAACACAGAAACTTAATTGTCTTGACTTCAATAAGGTTTTCTTTGTGCCATTTTATCATCAGAGCATTGCACCAATACTGCTGCATTGTGTTCCTTTTCATCACACACACACGGTTATGGCGGTGCCAATCTTGTATTGTTATCATCTTTTCAAAGACCATGTCAGTCTATTTTGTGAACCGGATCTCACAAGACTGTCTGAAGCCTTCACAAGCTCCCATGCAAGCCAATGCACCTCTAGGTCACAGAAAAAAATAAAATTTGCAATATGCCCTACAGAGATAGAAGGGCACTGTACAGATTCCTGACCCTTGCATAGTGTCATATTTATATAAATTTCATTTTTCAGTACAGTTAAAGCACGTATTTCTTTCTGTTAACATTGTTTGCAATGCACTGAAATACGAAAAGAGCGGCAAACTATATCCAAGTTTGAAGCCTTCATATGTACTTCAAAGCAATGGACGGTATGTTCCTATCATTTGACAGCTCACCTTATGATAACTAATCCTTAAACTTTTCCAGAGAACCCAAGAAGAAACCGGGTAAGTTATTTGGAAACAAAGAATATTCTTTTAATTTCTGTCCCTTATCCTTCCCAAAAAAGGAGTGTGCAATTTCTGTTTTAATCCATTAGAAAGCCAATAGCTACCTCAAAGTTAAGTCTTAGTACATGTGTACAATAGAAAACCAGTGCTGGTTTATCAGACTGGCAGATTGTCAGCATATGCCTCACCACAATCTAGGACTAGCAGAGAAGCTCATTTTTTGGCACAATTACTTAAGGATGTGTTCATGTGCATATGACAGGCCAAGATGGATTACACTATGAAAGACTAGTTTCAACGTCTATCACTTTTGGAGAAACAGGAGGCCATGGACATCTTTAATGAATCAGAAGACCACAGTCCTAAAGAAGTCTTATGTATGGTCTGCTGCCACAGCAAGACATTTTATTTTTGTTTCAAGTGGTCCGAAGATGCTAACAAAAATTTCTGCATATTTGATAGAGAGCTAAAAAGAACACTTCCAGACACAATCATTCGATCGCAGGATAACACGCAGCGTGTGAATCTAGAAGAGATTCATGTAAAAAAAAAAAAAAAACATGAGGTGAGGTCATACTGAAGCAAAAAATTAACATTATGGATCAGAGGTATTGGCTCTCTGGAGTTTAAATACTGATCAGTGACCTCTGTACTTTTTTAATCTTTATTTTTATGTTTTGCATTTTCCTTAAAGGTGAATAGTAGGTTTTGTACCTTTGCACAGCACAATACAATGCCACCAACTAGGTTTTTTGTAGCACAATACGTTTCTAACCAGTTCTTTTGGGCATTGTCCCATTTTAGCTTTGTTTTCACAGAACAGTGGTCGGTCTGTAACTCCAGATTCACAGTAACTTTGAAAAGTAGCAGGGACATTCAGATTCCTACGAGGATTAGACAGACTAGAACCGTAAAATTGCAAAGTTATCGTCCTTCTCAAAACTGGAGAAAGCTCAGGGTCTTAGAGAACATGGTGCTGTTGTTGAGAGCGGGATACTGCAAGGAAGTGAATCATAGATGTAGCCACAGTCTGCAAAGCAAATCTAGGAATTATGGGGGTAGAAAAAAATCACAGTTGATAGAGCAGGAAATATGTCCCATAAGTATTCATACATCATGCAGTGAAGTAGTGTAAAGAAGCATCGAAATGGATGTTACAAATCCCTCTAAGAATGAATCTTCTTTCCCCACACCCGCCTCCTATCATCTGCTGCAAATTAAACAGTCGTAATACAAATGCTTTCCTAAGTGGATTAAATTCAGGTCAGATGTAAACAGAAGTGGATCGGAGGTCATCACTACTGCGCCCACCCTCACAAAAGAGCTTTCAGCCTTAACATGATTGTGTTGCCAGAACCAGACACGTAAATTTTACTTTTTTGCAGACCCTCTTCAACCCAATTGACCATTGAGTGGGCACGGTTATCTCCAAAATTATCCCAATCCAGTGGACTGCCATCTGCAGAACCATTGCATAAAACTTGAAATCAGTCCCAGCAACTCAGACGACAATCACGCACTTTCTTAAACATAAAAAAAAGCCCTGAACCAGAACACACCCATCAAGATGGTACTAAATGAGGAGAAGCCCCTTCCACGAAGAGCCCACATGAAACTTCTGCCCCCTCATTCTGAGCTCTGCCCCAAATTGCTCGAGATACTGAAGAACAACTTACATGACCGACTAGAAAATATCACTCTTGGGGCTACCTTTCTATCTTTTCTTCGCCCTTTCTGCTGTTGCTCAGGTTCTAGACTTTCTTTCTTTGACCCTTGAGCACTGAATATCGGAATATATATTTTAATGCCTCACATACGAGCAAATTGCTTGGCTACAAACTATGAGAAGATGGTGGGAGGGGATGCTGTGTGGGAGCTAGGCAGTGTCCAGGTGTAGTCTTGTAACGTACTAGAGTCTCCTGTGTCACATCTTGAGACTTCAAAACCGTTTCTTTTAAACTAAACTGTGCGTAACTAACAAGTGTTCAAGGGTTTGGAATTGGATGTGTTTGAAATGAACCAAGACTAATTTAGAGTTCACTTTCCATCCTCGGCTCTACTTTGCGTCATTATTACAAGCCCCATTGTTTCCCATTATCGGATTCAATGCTTGCCCTAACGTCCCTTTGCCCTACATATAGGTCTTGCATAAACAAATTTAGTGCATAGCCTTCCATTCCAGCATTTAATGCTTTCACTAATGGGTAAACACGCTGATATCATGCATGCAAAAGCCTCTATATATTCACAATGTACAGCTGAGTAACTGGCCCACTTGGAGCGGATTTTTTTTTACCCACCTAACAAGCAGCGGAACCACACAGGGTTAGTTTAGCCACTAAAACCTTTCTGTCCCTCGGCCAGCACAAGCAGGTTCCAGGTGAGGCCACATTTACAACATCTGCAGCACTGCCAGCAGTACTCACAACAGTTCAGTTACTTTGTACAAGTATGTTCAATCACCCAGCATCCACATGCCCACCCCCAAAAATATGTCGAGCTGCTCTGCGTCGAACTGGCCAATGCCAACCACCCTTGCAGGTTGGAATACTCACCGTCCCATGTTTGGCTTTGCTGCCTTGCGTCCCTTTTTGACACTGCTACTAAGAACACCAACCTCAGTTGGGAATATTCTGGACCTGGAATACGATCAACTAATACCAATAAACCTGAATGAAATATACAACTAAGGTTCACATGGAAAACAGAAGCACAGTACAATAAACACCCCTGCGTAAAAATAATATGTAAATTGTCGAGAGATAAAACAATGTGATGGCAAGCAGAGTTCAATACTTCACACAAAAGTAAGACCTGAAGATCTAGAACTGGTACTCCTCTGGCAAAAATATATATAAATGGAAACATAAAAGTATTTTTAAATACCATTATCCTTAGTTCAGAGACTGAAGTTCATGGAGCCACCCTTGCCAGTGCAGGGAAAGGGGATGGATTTGTTGAAGTGGAATCCCCCTTACCCTCCGAAGGGACTGGGCCAGGTAGATGCTGTTGGCAAGACATGTTGCATTTCGTGGGCTCCTCGGAGCAGCCCAAGTCTTTTACCACAGGAAAGAGACCACATATAGCATGAAGAACGAAAGTATTCCAAACCTGGATGCAAGGCCACCTTGTTGACTGCTCTTAAATGTATCACAGTACTTAACAGATGGTATTGCTTAAAGATATGGGATTCTGGAGCTGGTTGGGGGAACAAGCACGATTTTGGGAAATGCACATGTAAGTCTGTCAAGGGAAGGGACAGCATGTTTAATCAATGATGCTCGAAGGGCAGTGAAATCTGAAGAGCTGGGGACACAGTCATTGGTGAATAAGTATTGCACAGTCAACAAAAATGTACATAAAAAGATGTAAAGGTTCCAGTTAATTGAAACCCCACATCCTAGTTCAGGTTTCCAACGAAGAGTTCCAGTATAAAAACGCTCCAATTGGTACATAGTTGGATAGCTTGCACTAACTATGTTTTAGTTCATGTCAAGAAACAGACAAAGCTTCTCTTGATCCCTCTGCTGGATTCAGGCCTCCACAAGATGCACTTCTCATCAGTCTGTGACGTTTCTCTTCTCTGCTGCTACACAGGTATTGCCTTCCACAGGTATACAGCTGTAATACTATCGTGAGGATTGTGCATTGGAAGACCCACTAAGCCTGCAAGAGTTAGGATCCAGGAAATGACCTTTAAAACAGGTGAATTCCTGAGATGGACTTCAGGCGGGGGAGAGCAGGGGTATGTGTAGAGGAGTTCATTACATTGGGTTAACACATCAATCGTAAACCTTAAGGAATCTGTCCTCAGAGGCAAAGTTCTCCTTCCTAAGCCACAGTGGCATCATCAAGTTCCACCGGCTGGTCCCCAAGGAAGTCACTCTGTTCAATATTGCTCAGAATTGCCCTTTCCAAGGGGCAATTATATTTCTTGCAGCTATTGAATCTTGGATCATCCTGAATTACAACTCCTTCTGCACTTTGACCCAGAATGGCTCACTGTGGTGGTGGTAGCACCTGCAGCTACCTGGCGTTTTGCAGCTCTTCTCTCAGCCATGTTGGAAGCGTCTGGCCCATTTTGTAGAGCAGCTTCGAGAGCTCGATATTGTGCTCTCGATAGTAGTCTCTCAGGAAGGTTTTTGACTGTAGAGAGACAGCAAACAAGAAACGTGGTTATAGTCATGGAGTGATATATAACATTTCAGCAGTAGATGAAGAATTCAAGCTCCAGGATAACAAATAAATCACTAGCTGTGGTCACGTGTGTCATACTACCGTGCTTTGTTTTTTATTTTTTGCATTTGTGCCATTAATGTGAAATCCAGAAGATTGTAACTCGGTAAGCTCAGTAGATGGTTGGGTAGAAGGGAAGAAACAAGTCTTACCTGTAATTATGATTTTGCAGCTTGAGACTCTTCTAGAGTCACATACTTTGCACAGTCCCAACATCTGTTTAGGTCCAGAAGGGTTCTTTTTGTCTTCACAAATGTGTATGTTTGTGGTTTGAGTCGACATGGGTGGAGGCCCTATACAACGTCAACCATAACCCCACAAAACCCATGTGTTTGCCCACCATATTAGATTGTTTCCCCCCCCCCTTTTTACCTCCTATGAACCTCCTCCTAAGGGCAGGCAGGAGGGTTGCATATGAACCTAAAAGAGTTTCAAGCTGCAAACATTTTATTTAACTTCTGTAATGCCTTATCTGGTAGGGACGATTTAGCCACAGATTCCTTAACTTAGAATTATCCTCAGCTGTCGGACTAGATCAGAAAACTTTTCATAAAAAGTACCCCCGCACTCTGGTAAGTGGCGTCATCTGCGCTGGAAGTGACGTGTGGTGCTTATTTGGTGTTACCACAGCACACTGAGGTCAGTTTCTTTTCACGACATTCCCCGCTAGAAGCGCAGAGCCCCAAAGAACACTGGCCACTGGTGTGTGAAAATAGGGCCAGGAAAAGGGAACAGCCCTGTATCTAAACAAAAACAAAAAAAACATTACATTTGCATAGCGGGGCGAATGGGTGGGTCAGTAAGGTATCTGCGGCTAGATAGTCTCTACCAGATAAGGCATTACAGAAGGTAACATTTATCCGATGTGGAATTAATCTTATAAAATCTTACCTTAGAATAGATACCCAAGCAACACCTCCCCAGAGGAGGATCTGCAAACTTGATTTATACTAGGAAGTGCTGCAGGACCGAATGGACAAAATACCTATCCTGATGGATCTGATTGTGTTTGGTAAATGTGGGCAGCGAAGCCCACACTGTACCCTGACAGATGTCCAGGACCGGAACCCTGCTTGCTAATGCAGTAGTCGTAGCCTTCGCTCTTGTGGGATGAAAATGCCATCAGGAGATGGTTCGTTTCTGCACGTCCTTTCCTTTCATGGCTCTGACATACCCCACAAATGACTGATCATCCACCCGGAATGATCGTGTGCAGTCAAGGTAGAAGGAAAATGCTATTTTTGGGTCCAGCCAGTGGTGTCTCTCCTCTCCTTAAAGGGATGGAACAGAGCATAAAAGGAAGGCAAGTTGATGGTCTGGAATGTAGGGACTACCTTCAGCATGAAAGAAGCTAGAGTCTGAACGACCAGGTGGTGAGGGTACAAGGAGATGTACGGAGGCTCAGATGATGGAATCTGCAGTTCACTAACCCTCCGGCCAGATGTAACTGCCTCCAAAAAGGCAAGGTGCCTGGGAGGGCAGTTATGAAGGGGCTCAAAGGGAGCACACAAAGTAAAAACCAAATTGAAGTCCCATTGACAGAGAGAGCTGGAGGGAACATGTGCTATAGATCTTTAAGGAACCTATTTACATTAAGGGACTTGAAAATGGAAAGCTGATTTGGCAGCTGCAGGAAACCAGAAATAGCAGATAACTAACCCTTCAAAGTGCCCAATGCAAAGTCCTTCTGGACCAGGGTAAGGATAAACAAAAGAAATTGAGAAAGGGGTCCACATGTTTGTCTGTACACCATGCCACAAACTTGCTCCAACAGCCGGTGTATACAGTCTTGGTGAGCGGCCAAGATAACACTTCAGACAGATGGTCAAAATCTCTCAACTGTCACTGCTCAATCTCCATGCATGAAGGCAGAGTGTTGACAAGTTTGGGTGGTGAACTCTCCCCTGATGCTGACACAAGATCCTCTCCTTCCCACAAGCCTTGTGTGGTTGCAGATCACCCACTGTAAGGAAATGCCTCCTTGGCATGGTTACCCCCTGACTTTTTGCCTTTGCTGATGCTATGTTTTGAATTGAAAGTGTGCTGAGGCCTGCTAACCAGGCCCCAGCACCAGTGTTCTTTCCCTAACCTGTACTTTTGATCCCACAATTGGCACACCCTGGCATCCAGATAAGTCCCTTGTAACTGGTACCTCTGGTACCAAGGGCCCTGATGCCAGGGAAGGTCTCTAAGGGCTGCAGCATGTCTTATGCCACCCTGGAGACCCCTCACTCAGCACAGACACACTGCTTGCCAGCTTGTGTGTGCTGGTGAGAACAAAACGAGTAAGTCGACATGGCACTCCCCTCAGGGTGCCATGCCAGCCTCTCACTGCCTATGCAGGTATAGATAAGTCACCCCTCTAGTAGGCCTTACAGCCCTAAGGCAGGGTGCACTATACCATAGGTGAGGGCACCAGTGCATGAGCACTGTGCCCCTACAGTGTCTAAGCAATACCTTAGACATTGTAAGTGCAGGGTAGCCATAAGAGTATATGGTCTGGGAGTCTGTTTTACACGAACTCCACAGCACCATAATGGCTACACTGAAAACTGGGAAGTTTGGTATCAAACTTCTCAGCACAATAAATGCACACTGATGCCAGTGTGCATTTTATTGTAAACTACACCACAGAGGGCACCTTAGAGGTGCCCCCTGAAACTTAACCGACTATCTGTGTAGGCTGACTGGTTCCAGCAGCCTGCCACACTAGAGACATGTTGCTGGCCCCATGGGGAGAGTGCCTTTGTCACTCTGAGGCCAGTAACAAAGCCTGCACTGGGTGGAGATGCTAACACCTCCCCCAGGCAGTAGCTGTAACACCTGGCGGTGAGCCTCAAAGGCTTACCCCTTTGTCACAGCACCGCAGGACACTCCAGCTTAGTGGAGTTGCCCGCCCCCTCCGGCCACGGCCCCCACTTTTGGCGGCAAGGCTGGAGGAAACAAAGAAAACAGCAAGGAGGAGTCACTGGCCAGTCAGGACAGCCCCTAAGGTGTCCTGAGCTGAAGTGACTAACTTTTAGAAATCCTCCATCTTGCAGATGGAGGATTCCCCCAATAGGATTAGGGATGTGACCCCCTCCCCTTGGGAGGAGGCACAAAGAGGGTGTACTCACCCTCAGGGCTAGTAGCCATTGGCTACTAACCCCCCAGACCTAAACACGCCCTTAAATTTAGTATTTAAGGGCTCCCCTGAACCTAAGAATTTAGATTCCTGCAACTAACAAGAAGAAGAGGACTGCTGAAAAACCCCTGCAGAGGAAGAACAGAAGACACCAACTGCTTTGGCCCCAGACTTACCGGCCTGTCTCCTGCCTTCCAAAGAAACCTGCTCCAGTGACGCTTTCCAAGGGACCAGCGACCTCTGAATCCTCTGAGGACTGCCCTGCTTCAAGAAAGACAAGAAACTCCAGAGGACAGCGGCACTGCTCCAAAAGAACTGCAACTTTGTTTCAAGGAGCAGATTTAAAGACCCCTGCAACTCCCCGCAAGAAGCGTGAGACTTGCAACACTGCACCCGGCGACCCCGACTCGACTGGTGGAGAACCAACGCTTCAGGGAGGACCCTCCGGCGACTCTACGACTGTGAGTAACCAAAGTTGTCCCCCCTGATCCCCCACAGCGACGCCTGCAGAGGGAATCCCGAGGCTCCCCCTGACCGCGACTGCCTGAACTCCATTTCCCGACGGCTGGAAAAGACCCTGCACCTGCAGCCCCCAAAGGAACGGAACTCCTGTGCAGGAGTGACCCCCAGGAGGCCCTCTCCCTTGCCCAGGTGGTGGCTACCCCGAGGAGCCCCCCCCTTGCCTGCCTGCGACGCTGAAGAGATCCCTTGATCTCTCATAGGAAACCATTGAAAACCCGACGCGTGTTTGCACACTGCACCCGGCCGCCCCCGCGCTGCTGAGGGTGTACTTTTTGTGCTGACCTGTGTCCCCCCCCGGTGCCCTACAAAACCCCCCTGGTCTGCCCTCCGAAGACGCGGGTACTTACCTGCTGGCAGACTGGAACCGGGGCACCCCCTTCTCTCCATTGAAGCCTATGTGTTTTGGGCACCTCTTTGACCTTTGCACCTGACCGGCCCTGAGCTGCTGGTGTGATAACTTTGGGGTTGCTCTGAACCCCCAACGGTGGGCTACCTTGGACCAAGAACTAAAACCTGTAAGTGACTTACTTACCTGTTAAAACTAACATTACTTTACCTCCCCCAGGAACTGTGAAAATTGCACTGTGTCCACTTTTAAAACAGCTTATTGTGTTTTATGAAAAAAGTATACATGCTAATGTAATGATTTAAAGTTCCTAAAGTACTTACCTGCAATACCTTTCAAATGAGATATTACATGTAAAATTTGAACCTGTGGTTCTTAAAATAAACTAAGAAATGAAAATGTCACTTACCCAGTGTACATCTGTTCGTGGCATCAGCCGCAGTAGATTCGCATGTTCTGCAATAGCTCGCCATCTGGTGTTGGGCCGGAGTGTTACAAGTTGTTTTTCTTCGAAGAAGTCTTTCGAGTCACGGGACCGAGTGACTCCTCCTTTTGTCTCCATTGCGCATGGGCGTCGACTCCATCTTCGATTGTTTTTCCCCGCAGAGGGTGAGGTAGGAGTTGAATTGTAGTAATAGTGCCCATGCAATGGAGTGACTAAGTATGCACCTATTTAAGGTTGAGATGATACATATATAAATAATTGAAGGTAACTTCCAAACTGCTACAGGCTCCCGGGGAGGCGGGTGGGCACATGCGAATCTACTGCGACTGATGCCACGAACAGATGTACACTGGGTAAGTGACATTTTCAGTTCGATGGCATCTGTCGCTGTAGATACGCATGTTCTGCAATAGACTAGTAAGCAGTTATTTCCCCAAAAGCGGTGGATCAGCCTGTAGGAGTGGAAGTAGTCTGAAATAATGTCCTTAATACAGCTTGACCTACTGTGGCTTGTTGTGCGGATAACACGTCTACACAGTAGTGCTTGGTGAATGTGTGAGGCGTAGACCATGTGGCTGCCTTACATATTTCTTGCATTGGGATGTTTCCTAGAAAGGCCATGGTAGCACCTTTCTTTCTGGTTGAGTGTGCCCTTGGTGTAATGGGCAGCTGTCGTTTAGCTTTAAGGTAGCAGATTTGGATGCATTTAACTATCCATCTGGCTATACCTTGTTTTGAAATTGGGTTTCCTGCATGAGGTTTTTGAAATGCAATAAAGAGTTGTTTAGTCTTTCTGATGTTCTTTGTTCTGTCAATGTAATACATTAATGCTCTTTTGACATCTAATGTATGTAGTGCCCTTTCAGCTACGGTATCTGGCTGTGGAAAGAACACTGGAAGTTCCACTGTTTGATTTAGATGGAACGGTGAAATAACCTTCGGCAAAAATTTAGGATTGGTCCTTAGGACGACTTTATTTTTGTGTAGTTGTATAAAAGGTTCCTGTATAGTAAACGCCTGAATCTCGCTTACTCTTCTCAGGGAAGTAATGGCGATGAGAAATGCCACCTTCCAGGTTAGGAACTGTATGTCGCAGGAGTGCATGGGTTCAAAAGGTGGACCCATAAGTCTAGTTAGGACAACATTTAGGTTCCATGAAGGAACAGGTAGTGTTCTTGGTGGTATAATTCTCCTAAGGCCCTCCATGAATGCTTTAATGACTGGTATTTTATATAGGGAAGTTGAATAGGTAGTTTGCAGGTATGCAGATATTGCTGCAAGGTGAATCTTAATGGAAGAGAAAGCTAGGTTAGATTTTTGTAAGTGAAGCAAGTAACCCACTACATGTTCTGGAGTTGTGTGTAATGGTTGTATTTGATTAATATGGCAGTAGCAAACAAACCTCTTCCATTTACTTGCATAGCAGTGCCTGGTGGATGGCCTTCTTGCTTGTTTTATGACTTCCATACATTCTTGGGTAAGTTGTAAGTGCCCGAATTCTAGGATTTCAGGAGCCAGATTGCTAGATTCAGCGATGCTGGATCTGGGTGTCTGATCTTTTGGTTGTGCTGTGTCAACAGATCTGGCCTGTTGGGCAATTTGATGCAGGGTACCACTGATAGGTCTAGCAGCGTTGTGTACCAGGGTTGCCTTGCCCAAGTTGGTGCTATCAATATGAGTTTGAGTTTGCTTTGACTGAGTTTGTTTACCAGGTAAGGAAGGAGAGGGAGAGGAGGAAAAGCGTAAGCAAATATCCCTGACCAGTTCATCCATAGGGCATTGCCTTGGGATTGTTTGTGTGGGTATCTGGATGCGAAGTTTTGGCATTTTGCGTTCTCCCTTGTCGCAAACAAGTCTATCTGAGGTGTTCCCCAGAGTTTGAAATAAGTGTTCAGTATTTGGGGGTGAATTTCCCATTCGTGGACCTGTTGGTGATCTCGAGAGAGATTGTCTGCGAGTTGATTTTGTATCCCTGGTATAAACTGTGCAATTAGGCGAATTTGGTTGTGAATTGCCCAATGCCAAATTTTTTGTGCTAGCAGGCTTAACTGCGTGGAGTGCGTCCCTCCCTGCTTGTTTAGATAATACATTGTTGTCATGTTGTCTGTTTTGACGAGAATGTATTTGTGAACTATTATTGGTTGGAAAGCTTTTAGTGCTTGAAAAACTGCTAGAAGTTCTAGGTGATTGATATGCAGTTTTGTTTGATGTACGTTCCATTGTCCTTGTATGCTGTGTTGATTGAGGTGTGCTCCCCACCCTGTCATGGAAGCATCTGTTGTTATTACGTATTGTGGCACTGGGTCTTGGAAAGGCCGCCCCTTGTTTAAATTTATGTTGTTCCACCACAGAAGCGAGAGGTAAGTTTGGCGGTCTATTAACACCAGATCTAGGAGGTGACCCTGTGCTTGAGACCACTGTGATGCTAGGCATTGTTGTAAGGGCCTCATGTGCAGTCTTGCGTTTGGGACAATGGCTATGCATGATGACATCATGCCTAGGAGTTGTAATACCATCTTTGCCTGTATCTTTTGTGTTGGATACATGCGTTGTATGATGGTGTTGAAATTTTGAATTCTTTGTGGACTTGGAGTGGCTACTCCTTTTGATGTGTCTATTATGGCTCCCAGGTATTGTTGTACCTTGCGTGGCAGAATTTTGGATTTTGTGAAATTGACGGTGAACCCTAGTTTGAAGAGGGTTTGTATGATATGATTTGTGTGATTTGAGCACTCTATTAACGAATGGGCTTTGATTAGCCAGTCGTCTAGATATGGGAACACATGTATTTGCTGCCTTCTTATGTGTGCTGCGACTACTGCTAGACATTTGGTAAAGACTCTTGGTGCGGTTGTTAATCCGAAAGGCAGTACCTTGAATTGGTAATGTATTCCTTTGAATACAAACCTTAGGTATTTCCTGTGCGATGGGTGTATTGGTATATGGAAATAAGCATCCTTGAGGTCTAAAGTTGCCATGTAGTCGTGCAGTTTTAGCAATGGCAATACTTCTTGTAGTGTGACCATGTGGAAGTGGTCTGATTTGATGAAAGTGTTCACTACTCTGAGGTCTAGGATTGGTCTCAGCGTTTTGTCCTTCTTTGGTATCAGAAAGTACAGTGAGTAAACTCCTGTGTTTATTTGTGTGTTTGGCACTAATTCGATTGCATTCTTTTGCAATAGTGCCTGCACTTCTATCTCCAGGAGATTGGAATGGTGGTATGTTTGGAGGGAATTGTAGAAATTCTATGCAATAACCATGTTGGATAATTGCTAGAACCCAAGTGTCTGTAGTGATTTCCTCCCATGCTTTGTAATAATGACCTATTCTTCCCCCCACTGGTGTTGTGTGGAGGGGGTGAGTGACATGTGAGTCATTGTTTAGTAGTAGGGGTTTTGGGGCTTTGAAATCTCCCTCTATTTCTAGGGAATTGCCCTCCTCTATATTGTCCCCGAAAACCTCCTCTATACTGTCCCTGGTAAGTGGACGGTGTTGCTTGTGAGGTGCTGGCTTGTGTGCTTTGACCCCGAAACCCCCCTCGAAAGGGCGTTTTACGGAATGTGCTGTAATTCCCTCTGCTCTGCGGGGAGTAGAGTGCGCCCATGGCTTTGGCAGTGTCCGTATCTTTTTTGAGTTTCTCAATCGCTGTGTCCACTTCTGGACCGAACAGTTCTTTTTCATTAAAAGGCATATTGAGAACTGCTTGTTGAATCTCTGGTTTAAATCCAGACGTTCGGAGCCATGCATGCCTTCTGATAGTTACAGATGTATTAATTGTCCGTGCAGCTGTATCTGCAGCGTCCATGGAGGAGCGGATTTGGTTGTTGGAGATGGTCTGTCCCTCCTCAACCACTTGTTTTGCCCTATTTTGGAAGTCTTTGGGCAGATGTTCAATGAGATGTTGCATCTCGTCCCAGTGGGCTCTGTCATAGCGCGCAAGTAGTGCCTGGGAGTTCGCGATGCGCCACTGGTTTGCAGCTTGTGCTGCGACTCTCTTACCAGCTGCATCGAACTTGCGGCTTTCTTTATCTGGGGGTGGTGCATCTCCAGATGTGTGAGAGTTGGCCCTTTTCCTAGCTGCTCCTACAACAACAGAGTCTGGTGGCAGCTGTGTTGTGATGAAAACCGGGTCCGTAGGAGGCGGTTTATACTTTTTTTCCACCCTTGGTGTGATTGCCCTACTTTTGACCGGGTCCTTAAATATGTCTTTTGCGTGCCGGAGCATACCAGGGAGCATAGGCAGGTTTTGGTAGGAGCTGTGGGTGGAGGAGAGTGTGTTGAACAAGAAATCATCCTCGACCTGTTCTGAGTGGAGGCTTACGTTGTGAAATTGTGCTGCTCTAGCCACCACCTGAGAGTACGCGGTGCTGTCTTCTGGTGGAGATGGTTTTGTAGGGTATGCCTCCGGGCTGTTATCTGACACTGGGGCGTCGTATAGGTCCCATGCGTCCTGATCTTGGTCACCCTGGCTCATGGTGGTGTGAGCTGGGGAGTGTGATGGCGTTTGTGCTGGTGAAACGTTAATCACGGGCAGAGGAGAGGGTGGTGGTGTAACTCTTTTCACCACTTTTGGTTGTGGTGCTTGTTCCGTCTGGAACTCCAACCTTCTCTTTCTCCTAATGGGGGGAAGGGTGCTTATTTTTCCTGTCCCCTGCTGAATGAAGATACGCTTTTGCGTATGGTCCACATCAGTTGCTTGTAGCTCTTCCTCAAACCTATGCTTTTGCATTTGGGAGGTTAGCGAGTGCTCTTCTGTATAAGAGCCTGAAGCCGGGTCGCTTGCAGTTTGTTTCGGCATCGAAACTTTGTCTGCGTGTTTTTTCGGCTCCGAGGTGACTTTTTTCCTTTTCGGGGCCGAAACCTCTCGGCGTCGATCTGTTTCGGTGCCGCTGTCTCGGCGTCGAGCCGTGTCCACACCGGCATCTCGGTGTCGAGGCTTGTCTCCAGCACTTTCTCGGTCCCGAGAAGGCTGCGTGCCGGTGTCTCGACCGGAGTCGGACGATCTCGGCACTGTTTGGGCCTTTTTCGGTGCCGACGGTCGGTCACCGAATTTATGGGTCGAGCCATGGCCTGGTGGCAGTGGCGTCCCCTGGGCCTTGTAAATGTTTCTTTGTGTGGTTTTCGACGTCTTACTCACGGTTTGTGTATCGTCGAATCCTTCGGAGTCTGAGTCTTGGATCGAGAAGGTACCTTCCTCTTCTTGTTCCTCGAACTCCCGTTGGGCTGTCGGTGCGGACGCCATTTGAAGTCTTCTGGCTCGACGGTCTTGGAGTGTTTTTCGGGACCGGAACGCACGACAGGCTTCGCAGGTGTCTTCGCTGTGCTCAGGTGACAGGCACAGGTTGCAGACCAAGTGTTGGTCTGTGTAGGGGTATTTATTGTGGCATTTGGGGCAGAAACGGAACGGGGTCCGTTCCATCGGCGTTCTTCAGCACGCGGTCGGGCCGACCAGGCCCCGACGGAGGATCGAAAAACTACCCCGAAGGGCACCGGAGCTCTTCGATCTTCGATGCGGTGTGGAATCTAAGTACGCCGATCCCGAACGCAACAATACCGACGAAAATCTTCCGAAATTAACTATTTTTTCCGTTCCGAAACTCGGAGCGACAGGAACACGTCCGAACCCGATGGCGGAAAAAAAACAATTGAAGATGGAGTCGACGCCCATGCGCAATGGAGACAAAAGGAGGAGTCACTCGGTCCCGTGACTCGAAAGACTTCTTCGAAGAAAAACAACTTGTAACACTCCGGCCCAACACCAGATGGCGAGCTATTGCAGAACATGCGTATCTACAGCGACAGATGCCATCGAACAGATATTTTTCTATAACAAAACCTATTGGCTGGATTTGTCTCTGAGTGTGTGTTCCTCATTTATTGCCTGTGTGTATGTACAACAAATGCTTAACACTACTCCTTTGATAAGCCTACTGCTCGACCACACTACCACAAAATAGAGCATTAGTATTATCTCTTTTTGCCACTATCTTACCTCTAAGGGGAACCCTTGGACTCTGTGCATACTATTCCTTACTTTGAAATAGTGCATACAGAGCCAACTTCCTACACCCACCTACTGTATCCTTTTTTCTTTTCTTCTCATTACATGAACATCTCTTTTCCACGTTACTCTTATCCTCCACCAGCTGGATGGGAAAAATAACCTGAAGATGGAGCTGATGTTCATGCACAACACAGTCAAAGGGAGGCATCACTGCGCCTCATTACTCGAAAGACTTTCTTAGGGGAAAAAACAAGCTGTGCATGCCTGAGCCCAACACTAGATTGCAGGAGTATGCATTGCATGTTAATCTACGGCACTGCATGCCACAAAACAGATATATGCAGGGTAATATACTCCTTATTAGGGACTTAAATGGACATTAGCCTTTTCCATGTGGGTGCAGCCAATTTGTCATACAGTTTAGGGTCAGGGCACAGGCATTCAGGTCTGATTAGCACTACTCAATGTACTCTAAGTCGCAAAACCAGTAGCATCAGTCAAAAAACTTGGGGTGACCATAAAAAATAAAAAAAAAATAAAGAAGAGGCATTTTCTTACACCACTCCTGCCCAGAATTCTCAAGATAAGGGATGATCAGTCCTAAGTCATCTTTGTAGCTCTTGACTGGGCTCAGAGAGTATGGTATCCCGAGCTGTTGAGCATGTCCATCAGTCCTCTGATCAGGCTGCCCCTTTGGGAGGATCACATTAGTTTTACAAAAAGCTTGTGTTTTATCTATACTGTATAGTACATTAAGTTTCTTTTACCATCTAGGGAATGAAGTGCCCTTTTCTCCTCATTCTCCACACCTGCATACCTCTCCTCCTACCAGTCCTACACCAGTGAAGTCCCCATCACATTTGTTCGACTCACAACAGGACAATGTAGATCCATGGGCTCTTTATGATCCAGATCCCATTCCCAACAACGACCCAGACTGCTATCCCTCTAAGCCTTCACCACCTGAGGATCGTACGGTGTACAGTCAGGTTTTAGCTAGGGCTGCAGCATACCATGGTGTCATCATGCACAATTAACCGTTGGAGGAGGGTTTTTGTTCAATACACTCTCCTCCACACATTCAAAATACCAGTCGCTCCCCATGCTAAAACATGCTGACCAAATATTTAGTGAGACAGTTAAAGCAAGGATAATTACTCCCAGGATAGAGAAAAAATACAAACCACCTCCATCTGATCCTGATTACATAACTCAACAAATCCCTCCAGATTCGGGAGTAGTTAGCGCTGCCAGAAAAAGGGCAAACTCACAGTCATCAAGTGATGCACCCCCACCAGACAAAGAAAGCAGGAAGTTTGATGCTGCAGGAAAGAGAGTTGCATCCCAGGCAGCGAATCAGTGGAGGATAGCCAACTCACAGGCGTTGTTAGCTAGATACGACAGGGCCCATTGGGATGAGATGCATCTCCCCATCGAACATCAAAAAAGGGCACAGCAAATAGTGGAGGAAGGGCAAGCTATCACCAATAATCCGATCGGTCTGCCCTAGACGCAGCAGACAGCTCCCAGGTGTGTTGACACTGCTGTGACAATAAGGAGGCATGCATGGCTCAGGTCCTCAGGTTTTAAACCCGAAATCCAGCAAGCGGTGTTAAATAAGGCGTTCAATAAACAACTTTTCGGCCCAGATGTTGACACTGCAGTTGAGAAATTGCGCAAAGATTCAGACACCGCAAAAGCTATGGGTGCACTATACACCACACCATACAGGGGATCCTTTAGGAAACCTCAGTTTAGAGGTGGATTTAGAACTCAAACTGCAGAGGCATCCACATCGCAGACAAAACCAACCTACCAACCACAATACCAACAAGGTGGTTTTAGGGGCACATATAGGGGGCAGTATCCCAAAAGTAGAGGGAAGTTTCAAACTTCTAAACAAACTCCACAGCACCCTAAGCAGTGATGTGGCTTATCCCCTTCCACTCCACACCTCTCCTGTGGGGGGGGATGAGTGGGGGAAGACTGCAACAGTTCCACACCAATTGGCAAAACATTACCACAGACAATTGGTTACCATCAATTATCTGCAATTGTTATTGCCTAGAATTGATGCAGACTCCCCCAAACATTCCACCAAAACAACACAAACTATCCACAGAACACATCAATATGTTACAGGAAGAAGTCGAATCTCTATTACTCAAACACGCAATAGAACCTGTCCCACAAGATCAAGTAGGTACAGGAGTTTATTCTCTTTACTTCCAGATGCCCAAAAAAGATGGCACCTCAGACCAATATTAGATCTCAGGACCCTCAATCTTTACATCCTGTTAGAACATTTTCACACAGTAACTCTTCAAGATGTTATCCCACTACTCCAAAAATACGATTTCATGGCAACATTAGACCTCAAGGATGCCTATTTTCATATACCCATCGATCCCTCACACAGAAAATCTCAGGTTTGTCATTCAAGGAAAGCACTATCCGTTCAAAGTGTTGCCCTTCGGAATAACAACAGCACCCAGGGTATTCACAAAGGGCCAGATGTATCATCACGGCCCTTTGCGATTCTGAAATAATTTTAAAGAAATCGCTATTTCCGACTCGCAAAGTGCCATGTATCACATTTGCGAATCGGTAAGAGCGATTTCTTAAAAATCGCAAATGCTATTACCGAATCGCAAATTGCGATACCGGCCCCATTCGCAGCTATGGGCCTGTTGGCAAATATCTGGGAATTTTTTGCATTTCCAAAATTGCGATTTCTGAACCAGAAATCTCAGTTTTGGAAATGCAAAACCCCAGGGCGCTGGGGGGCTAAGGCCCCCTCTGCTGTACACCCAAATTATTTTTGGGAACATGTAAGGTGCACACATGGCAAAAGGACATGTGTGCTTTACATGTACAATTTAAAAATGCACTTTAAATGCATTTTTAAATTTTGCACATGGTTACCACCAAGTTCAACTTGGTGGTAATTAGCGATTCCTAAATGCCAAAATCGCATTTAGGAATGGCTTCATACATGTGCTAAGAAATCTCAAATAAGGAATCCTTATTTGCAATTTCTAATTTAGAGAGTCGCAATTTGCGAATCTCTAAACAGGGTCGCAATTTTAAGGAATCGCTATTTTAGCGATTCCTTAAAATTGCATTCAGAATGTATTTATACATTCTGAAATGGCATTTTGCATTCGCACATGGGCATTCGCACCGTTTGCGAATGCAAAATGCTTTCATTCATCTGGCCCAAAGTGCCTAGCGGTAGTCGCAGCCTATCTAAGAAGACAACATATACATGTCTTTCCATATCTAGATGATTGGCTAATAAAATCAAACAGTCATACGCAGTGTTGAAACCATACGCATTACATTATACAAACCTTGCACATGCTAGGGTTCTCAATAAATTACCAAAAATTGCATCTACAACGTGCACAAATACAACAGTATCTGGGTGCAATACTAAACACTCAAAAAGCGATAGCATGTCCAAATACGCAAAGAATACAAGCATTCCAGGACATAATCACACAAATACAGACAAATCAACAGAAGACTGTCAGATTTATCATGAAAATTGTAGGCATGATGACATCATGTATTGCAATTGTTCCACATGCGAGATTAAACATGCGGCCCTTACAACAGTGCCTTGCACAACAATGGTCACAAGGACATGGTCAACTTCAATATCTAGTGTTGATGGACCACCAAACATACATGTCTCTTCAGTGGTGGAATTCCACAAACCTAAACAAAGGGCGGCTATTTCAAGACCCTGTGCCTCAGACCATAATTACAACACATGCATCGATGATTGGTTGGGGAACTCACCTTAACATTCACAACATTCAAGGACAACGGGATGCAAAACACAAACAGCTACACATAAACCACTTGGAATTGTTAGCTGTCTTCCTAGCACTCAAAGCTTTTCAGCCTCTTCTAACACAGAAGAATGTCCTCATCAAAACAAACAATATGACAACCATGTATTACCTAAACAAACAAGGAGGGACACATTCATCCCAACTCTCCCTTCTAGCACAGAAAATTTGGAAATGGCCAATCCACAACCAAATTCACAAAGAAGCACAATACACTCCAGGGATACACAACCAATTGGCAGATGTTCTCAGCAGAAATCATCAACAGACACACAAGTGGGAAATTCACCCTCTGGTACTTCAGAAACACTTTCAACAATGGGGAACACCAAACATAGACCTGTTCGCCACAAGCAAAAACGTGAAATGCCAAAACTTTGCATCCGGGCACCCACATCCCCTATCCAAGGGCAATGCACTATGGATCAATTGGTCAGGGATATTTGCTTATGCTTTCACCCCCCTCTCACTTATTCCGTTTGTAGTCAACAAATTGCCTCCATTTGAACCTATGCACTCATGCCAAATGCTATTCTTAACATGGAAGGTTGCCTGCCTAGTCGCAATTACGTCATTGCAAAGAGTCAGTGAAATTCAAGCATTCATTACTGAACAACCGTTCATACAAGTACACAAACAAAGTTGTACTAAGAACAAACCCAAAATTTCTTCAGAAGGTAGTATCGCCTTTTCATATAAGTCAAGCAGTAGAACTACCAGTCTTCTTCCCACAGCCAAATTCTGTGGCAGAGAGAGCGCTAAATACATTAGACATTAAAAGGGCTTTAATTTATTACAATGACAGGACAAAATCGTTTAGGAAAACTAAACAGTTATTTGTCGCATTCCAAAAACCCCATACTGGTAATCCTATCTCAAAACAAGGAATAGCCAGATGGAATAGCCAGGAATATCAACCTGTGTGCCAAACAGCTGTTTTTTATTAAATGGCATGTTAAGAACAGTTTGCTGTATTTCAGGTTTAAAGCTTGACGACCAAAGACATGCGTGTCGTCTAATGGTGACAGCTGTATTAATAGTTCTTGCGGCTGTGTCTGCGGAGTCTAGCACTGACCTGATTTGATTATTGGTAATGGCCTGCCCCTCCTTGACTATCTGCTGGGCTCTTTTCTGTTGATCCTTGGGGAGATGCGGGATGACGTCTTTCATCTCGTCCCAGTTGGCCCTGTCATATCTAGCCATTAGCGCTTGGGAATTGGCTATACGGCATTGATTAGCCGCTTGTGATGCTACTCTTTTCCCGGTAGCATCACATTTTTTGCTTTCTTTATCTGGTGGCGGTGCGTCACCAGACGGCTGGGAGTTAGCCCTTTTCCTTGCTGCGCTGACCACTACGGAATCTGGGGGTAGCTGTTGGGTAATAAAAGCTGGGTCAGAAGGAGGTGGCTTATATATTTTCTACCCTAGGAGTGATTGCTCTTACCTTAACTGGTTCCTGAAAGATTTGATGTGCATGTTTTAACATGCCAGGAAGCATGGGTAGACTCTGGTAGGTGGAGTGACTTGAGGACAACGTATTAAATAAAAAATCATCCTCAAGAGCTTCTGTGTGCATGGCTACGTTATGGTATGACGCTGCCCTAGCTAGAACCTGAGTGTATAAGGTGCTATCCTCTGGGGGTGATGGCTTTGACGGATAGCACTCTCGACTATTGTCAGAAATGGAATCATCATAAAGGTCCCATGGGTCGACCTCATCCTGATGTGACTGTGCAGAGTGTACTGGAGACTGTGCAGTGGGAGTAATAGGTGGAGAGACAGTCGGTTGAGGAGAATGAGGAGGAGACTGGTGAAGTGAGAACTGAGGAGGTGGAGATTTTTGTCTCAGTTCTGGCACTTTAGCTGGTGGCTGGTCAGAGTCCAAATGTCCTTGAAAGGCCAGCTTCCTCTTTGTTCTTAGAGGAGGTGCAGTGAGGATCTTGTCAGTGTCTTTATGAATTTGAATTCTGCCCTGTTTTTCGTCAAATTCCTTCATTTGCTTAAGTTCTTCCGCAAATCTATGGCTTTCTTTCAATTGTTTGGAAAGTTCATGCTCGTCTGTACATATGGGTCTTTTTGGCTCCGAAACCTGTTTCCTCAGGATCGAAAGGCCTGGAGTAGACGTTGGCATCGGCTCCAAGAGGGATTTTCGGGGCTGCGACTCGATGGGTCGGTGCTTGAGTATTTTAGAGCCTGTGCTTTGGATCAAGTCCGAAGGCTTCGGTGGCGTGGCCTTTCTTGGTGCCGAAGTTGTTGCTTGGTCACCGGCAGTCTTTTTACAGGTGGAGCCATGGCTTCTGGCAGTGGCGTCCCCAAGGCCTTGTGTTTGGGCTTGGACTGAGTAGGGGCAGGCGTACTCAGGTGCTGGTCCGCTGTTATTGGTCTGTCGTTGTCGGACTCGTGCTCGGAGTCGGACCCCCGAACGGAGACTGCCGTGTGGATCATCGCCTCCTCTTCTGCGTCGAGGCGTTCGGTGCTTCTGGACGCCATTTCCAACCTTTGAGTTCTTCGGTCTCTTAGAGTCTTTTTCGAGCGGAAGGATCTGCAGGCCTCGCTAGTATCCTCTCGGTGGTCTGGAGATAGACACAGGTTACAGACTAGATGTTGGTCCGTATACGGGAACTTGGCGTGGCACTGAGGGCAGAATCAAAACAGGGTCCGGTCCATGAGGCTTCGACGAGACTTTGGTCAGGCCGACCAGGCCCTAGTTAGGCGCGGGTGTCCCCAAGGGCAAGTAGAGAGCTGTATCCGCCGGTACTGAAGTGTCGATGATAGATGGTATGCGTTAGAAAACAACACTGACGAATTTAGAGAGTTTGTAGTACTTTTCCGACTAGAACTACCGGAGCAAAAAGAAACACATCCAAACCCGATGGCGGAAAGAAAACAATCTAAGATGGAGTCAATGCCCATGCACAATGGAGCCGAAGAGGAGGAATCACTCGATCACGTGACTCGAAAAGACTTCTTCTAAGAAAAACAACTTGTAACACTCCGAGCCCAACACTAGATGGCAGGACCTGTGCATAGCATGTGTATCCGCACACACACACACACGCATAGGCAAGCTAGATAATTAAGAAATACAATGTTGAATGCTTCATCCTTGCCAGCATCAAGCCAAGGAACCCTGGGCGGGTCAGGCAGGAGGTCTTCCTAACATGGGATCCTGGGCCGTGCATCCACATTCAGGTGATCTCTCTCAGTGCCAAGTTTCCCCACCTTACATACCTTTGACAAACTCAGGAGGAAGATTCTAGCACTCTCCTCCTCCCTTCGATTCTGAAATTCAAACGCTGGCTGTACTCGGTCTGCATCAAAAACATGCAAAGGAACGGGCTCTGTCCCAATGTGCATTGCAGAGACAGAGGAGCTGTATGTTTCCGTGATTAACACATTTCAAGGCTGAGACTCTTGTCACATCTACATTCCACATCCCCCATTTTACGTTCCTGCACGGTGTCACCCTAGCGCAAACACATTCTATGTGGAAAACAAACACGGTGTGGACAAACCCTGTGCCAGTGCTGTGACGGCACCTGAAGCTAAGCACAAAATGGAGTCAGTAGTGGAGATGAAGTCCGTGGTCCCTATCAAATACAGGAAGCATTACACCTACATGACAGAGTAACCACTTTTGGCAAAAAGGAGATCCTAGTGCAAAGCACCACTTTGGAAAGGTAGGGTGGCTTAGATGTTCATGTCTGCAACTCACTCACCCTGCGGGCAGATGTAATGGCTAAAAGGAAGGCTGTTTTCAAAGTGAGAAGTCTGAGAGGACCATTGTGGAGAGGCTCGAATGGAGCGTAGATCAGAAATGTCATTACCAAAGTCAAAACCCATTGGGGCAGAACGAATAGAGATGGAGGAAAAAGATGTGCAAGACCTTTGAGAAACCTAAACAAAGAAGGTTGATAAGGCAACCTCAAAAAAGCAGAAATAGCAGACAAATAACCTTTAAGAGTGCTCATAACAGAGCCTTGCTGGGCCAGGGAAAGGGTTAACAACAAGACCTCGGGAGATGGAAAGAAAAGGAGGTCAGACTTGTATGTCTAGTATGTATTTCTTCCAACGACATGGGTATACCACTTTAGTGGAGGAATGTCTGACTGCCAAGATTATGTTACAGTATTCAGTACGGAGGTCAAAAGCTGTCAAATGTCACCGCTCAATCTCCATGCAATCTTCTTGGGAACTCTGGGCAAAAATGGTATGGGTAGAAAGGCGCACAGGAGGCCTGAGTTCCACTTGAGACAAAAAAGAAATCCCAGAGCAACTGCTGCCTTGGAAACTCTAACACACAAAACTGCCGACATTGTATGTCTCTGCGAAAGAAATGGATCTAACAAGGACTCTCCACTGCTGAAAGAGACCTCTCACCACCTCCAGATGGAGAAGCCATTTGCAATCTGCAAGACATTTTCAGTTGAGTTTGTCTGCTCTGGCGTTAAGAGAGCCCATCAGACGTTGAACCACTTGGGATATGCCCTGATGTTTCAGCCACGTCCAGAGCCTTCTGACCAAGGGCCCATGACCCCACCTGGCCCTGCTTGATACACTACCACTTGACGATGGTGTTCTCCGTGAACACCTGCACCATCATCTCCTTGACAGAGGGAAGAAATGCTGGCTAGGAAGACTTAGAGGCTGGATCCATGAGGTAAGTCGATCCCATGCCCTTTGCCACACAGAGGCTAGGGAGCATACACAGCTTCGTGGCTGGCTGGGAATGGATGCACTGAGAGGCCCCTTCCGTAGCCACAAAAGGAAGACTGAGGGGACGAGGGACGGCTGCGAGAGGGGCGCGAGGGCCTAAGGACCCTGCCGTAGCTTGAGAATCTGTGAAGTGCTTGAGTGCAGTGTATGCCTTGTCTCCGAAGAGACGGGTGCCATCAACATGCACGTCAAAGTAGCTTGAACATCCCCTGAAAAACCAGACATTCTCAGCCAGGCGTGACACCGCAGGACCACTGTAGACAAAACCGCTCTACCTAGAGAGCTGGTAGTGTCCAGCCTGCAATGGATGTTGCATCTCTCCTGTAAGGAAATGCCTCCTTGGCATGGTTACCCCCTGACTTTTTGCCTTTGCTGATGCTATGTTTTGAATTGAAAGTGTGCTGAGGCCTGCTAACCAGGCCCCAGCACCAGTGTTCTTTCCCTAACCTGTACTTTTGTTTCCACAATTGGCACACCCTGGCATCCAGGTAAGTCCCTTGTAACTGGTACCCCTGGTACCAAGGGCCCTGATGCCAGGGAAGGTCTCTAAGGGCTGCAGCATATCTTATGCCACCCTGGGGACCCCTCACTCAGCACAGACACACTGCTTGCCAGCTTGTGTGTGCTGGTGAGGACAAAACAAGTAAGTCGACATGGCACTCCCCTCAGGGTGCCATGCCAACCTCACACTGCCTATGCAGTATAGATAAGTCACCCCTCTAGCAGGCCTTACAGCCCTAAGGCAGGGTGCACTATACCATAGGTGAGGGCACCAGTGCATGAGCACTGTGCCCCTACAGTGTCTAAGCCAAACCTTAGACATTGTAAGTGCAGGGTAGCCATAAGAGTATATGGTCTGGGAGTCTGTCAAACACAAACTCCACAGCACCATAATGGCTACACTGAAAACTGGGAAGTTTGGTATCAAACTTCTCAGCACAATAAATGCACACTGATGCCAGTGTACATTTTATTGTAAAATACACCCCAGAGGGCACCTTAGAGGTGCCCCCTGAAACCTTATCCGACTACCTGTGTAGGCTTACTGGTTCTAGCAGCCTGCCACACACCAGACATGTTGCTGGCCACATGGGGAGAGTGCCTTTGTCACTCTGTGGCTAGTAACAAAGCCTGCACTGGGTGGAGATGCTATCACCTCCCCCTTGCAGGAGCTGTCACACCTGGCGGTGAGCCTCAAAGGCTCACCCCCTTTGTTCCAGCACCACAGGGCATTCCAGCTAGTGAAGTTGCCCGCCCCCTCCGGCCACGGCCCCACTTTTGGCAGCAAGGCCGGAGGAGATAATGAGAAAAACAAGGAGGAGTCACTGACCAGTCAGGACAGCCCCTAAGGCAACCTGAGCTGAAGTGACTGACTTTTAGGAATCCTCCATCTTGCAGATGGAGGATCCCCCCAATAGGGATAGGAATGTGACCCCCTCCCCTCAGGAGGAGGCACAAAGAGGGTGTAGCCACCCTCAAGGACAGTAGCCATTGGCTACTGCCCTCCCTGACCTAAACACCCCTAAATTCAGTATTTAGGGGCTCCCCTGAACCTAGGAACTCAGATTCCTGCAACCTAAGAAGAAGAGGACTGCTAAGCTGAAAGACCCTGCAGAGAAGACGGAGACACCAACTGCCTTGGCCCCAGCTCTACCGGCCTGTCTCCCCCCTTCGGAAGAAAACTGCTCCAGCGACGCTTTCCCCAGGACCAGCGACCTCTGAATCCTCAGAGGACTGCCCTGCTCTAAAAGGACCAAGAAACTCCAGAGAACAGCGGCCCTGGTCACCCAAGACTGCAACTTTAAGTTGCTTCTTTGGAAACAAAGACAACAGCATTTCCCGCCAGAAGCGTGAGACTTGCAACCCTGCACCCGGCGACCCCGACTCGACTGGTGGAGAAACAACACTACAGGGAGGATTCCCCGGCGACTCCGAGACTGTGAGTAACCAAAGTTGTCCCCCCTGAGCCCCCACAGCGACGCCTGCAGAGGGAATCCCGAGGCTCCCCCTGACCGCGACTGCCTAACTCTGAGATCCTGATGCCTGGAAAAGACCCTGCACCCGCAGCCCCCAGGACCGGAAGGATCGGAACTCCAGTGCAGGAGTGACCCCCAGGAGGCCCTCTCCCTTGCCCAGGTGGTGGCTACCCCGAGGAGCCCCCCCCCCCTTTGCCTGCATCGCTGAAGAGACCCCTTGGTCTCCCATTGATTTCAACGACAAACCCGACGTGTGTTGGCACACTGCACCCGGCCGCCCCGTGCTGCTGAGGGTGTACTTTTTGTGCTAACTTGTGTCCCCCCCGGTGCCCTACAAAAACCCCTGGTCTGCCCTCCGAAGACGCGGGTACTTACCTGCTGGCAGACTGGAACCGGGGCACCCCCTTCTCCATTGAAGCCTATGCGTTTTGGGCACCACTTTGAACTCTGCACCTGACTGGCCCTGAGCTGCGGGTGTGGTAACTTTGGGGTTGCTCTGAACCCCCAACAGTGGGCTACCTTGGACCCCAATTTGAACCCCGTAGGTGGTTTACTTACCTGCAAGAACTAACAATTACTTACCTCCCCTAGGAACTGTGAAAATTGCACTGTGTCTAGTTTTAAAATAGCTATATGTGTTTTATTTGAAAAGTATATATGCTATTGTGATTATTCAAAGTTTCTAAAGTACTTACCTGCAATACCTTTCATGCAAAGTATTACATGTAGAATTTGAATTAAAATAAACTAAGAAAAGATTTTTCTATACAAAAACCTATTGGCCTGGAATTGTCTCTGAGTGTGTGTTCCTCATTTATTGCTTGTGTGTGTACAACAAATGCTTAACACTACTCCTTTGATAAGCCTACTGCTCGACCACACTACCACAAAATAGAGCATTAGTATTATCTCTTTTTACCACTATCTTACCTATAAGGGCAACCCTTGGACTCTGTGCATACTATTCCTTACTTTGAAATAGTGCATATAGAGCCAACTTCCATGGGCAACAGCCTGCGAGAAGACTGCCTCGGCCCCCTCTGGGACCTGTGTCAGCACTTACGCAGCCGTATCCCACAGCGTGTGGGAATAACAGCCCAAAAGGCATGCAGTGTTCACAGACCACAATGCAAGGCAGGTGTAAGAAAAAAAATCTTCCGACCTTTTGGATTCTCTATCCGGGTTGCTGAAGGGAATACGCACTGCGAAGTAGAGGCTTGGATAACCAGGCTCTTAGGGGTGGGGTGTTTAGTCAGAAAACTTCAGTCCCCTGGAGCAGGGCAATGGCGGACAATTTTCCTGTTCACAGGAACCCCTGTGCTGGGTTTGGACCACGTACCCAGTAGGACATCTGCGAGGGCCTCATGAAAGAGGAGCACGAGATCTGAGGAGGACACGCCTGGTTGAAGCACCTGTAGGAAAGTGCCCTTTTTGACAGTCATCCCCACGTTTCTGCCTGGTATTTGATGCAAGTTTGACTGAAAGTGCACTGGATTCTTGCTAACCATGCCCAAGGGCCAGATCTCTTTCCCTAAATCTGTGCAATTGTTCCCCAATTGGCAATTAGTAATATCTTTGGCCCCCTATAAATCCCAACTAAATGGTACCCATTGTGCCTAGGGCATGGGTACCAAAGAGGGTCCCCAAGGGCTGCACATGTAATGAGCCACCCTCAGGGATCCCTCACCTGCAGGTTGAGTGTCTTAGTGCAGTTAAAAGCCACAGCATGGCACACAGCCTGTGTGCCATGAACCCCAACACTGCGTGCAATATATATAAGTCATCCCTACAGAAGGCCTTATAGCCCCAAGGCAGGGTGCATTAGATTACATGTGAGAGCATATCTGCAAGAACAGATATGCCCCTATTATATCTTTGTCGATTCTTAGACATTGTGAGTGAACAGGGAAGCCAATTTAAGTACATGTGCTGGACAATGGTCACTACTAATACATGCACCCAAAGGGCACCTTAGAGGCGCCCCCTGAAAACCTACCAACTACCAGTGTTCAGACTGATTAGTTTTAGCCAGCCTGCCACCACCCGACAAGCTTCTGACCCCGTAGGGTGAGAGCCTTTGCTCGTGGGCAGTCCGCAACAAAGCCTGCACTGGGGAAGGTGTTTACACAGCACACCCAACATGTTGATCTGCAAATCTGCATTCCAAGGCAGGGGGCTTCAAAGAAGCCTACCATCCTTGGCATGTAGATCTGTCTTCACTCAACGGAGAGATGCCGGCCCCTGCCCCAGGGCCCATTTGGCACCTGGACAGGCAGGAAATGTAGGGTGCGCTGCCTGATGTGGACACATTAAAAAATCTGCCATCTTGGTGTTGGCAGATTTAGGAACTCTGGGACAGGGTTATGCCCACTTAGCACAGGAAGTGGCCATGTAGGGGGTGTAGTGATCCCAAAGGTAAGTAGCGCATTGGCTACTACCCTACACTCCGCTAACTCCCCTACATTCAGAATTTAGGGGAGCCCCTGGCACCAGGGAATCAGATTCCTGATGACATATGAATAAGGAAACTCAAGAGCCCCAAAAGCAAAGCCTGAGGAAGAAGAACCTGGCCTGGCCCCAACCCTGCCGAACTGTCTGCTGCTCCTGCTGATTTGGGCCGAAGTCGACTGGTCCTGACAGCTGCTGTGCCTCCAAAAGCCTGGGAGGACTGCCTGCCTTCAACAAAGACCCAGGAATTCCTGTAGAGCAGCATAGCTGCTTCCATGCATCCTGCAGGCACCCCAAGAGACCCAAGAGGACTCCAGACAGCAAAAACCCAGACACCAAACACATCACCGCACTTGTACTGCCTAGCCCGAGTTGAAGTGGGCCAACAGTGACAACATGGTTCACTAGTTCTCCAGAGACAAAGCCCACATTGGGCTTGCCCACTGTGGACTCACCGATGCCACCTGCAGTCTCTTCCCACAGGCCCCCTCAACAGCAAATGCTCCCGGTGGAGAAAACCCAGTGCCTTAGGACACATCTGCACCTGACGCCCCTGGCCCGTGGAGAAGAGGACCGAAGGTGTCCCTCTGTTCCCGAGCATCTCAAGACTTGAACCCACCTGTTTATTCTCCTCGATTGGACCCCCTGTCCAAACCTGCAGCCTCTTTTCAAAGAGACCGATCCCCCACTTGACTAACACTGAGCAGCTGATGCTGCACTACATCTCTGCACCTGCCACAACAGCGCGCCCGATGTGACCTGTTGGTGTGGCCTTGACCCTTGCCCAATACTCACTTTAAGTCCAGGAGATTGGTCCCATAATTCGCTGTACTATACCTGAATGCAGTACTTTTTCCCCTCCATATAACACTGCTGCTGCTGAAAAATATTCTGTGTCGACTTTTAAACCCTGAAGGTATTTTTCTTGCAAAATGTACTTACCTGATCGCATTGATTCTGGTGCCTAAATATATAAGAATACTTATTTTTGTAAACTGGTGTAGATCTCCTATTTAAGTCGTGTGCCCCATGTATTGACTGTTTTTGCAGATGTCTAACACTCCTCTCTGATAAGCCAAAGGCTGCTCGACAACACTATCCCTTAAAAGAGCACCTTGGGATTGCTAGAGCAAGCTCCTGCCCACTAGTAAGGGAACCCCTGAACTCCTTGCATGATTTTGCTCCTTTTGATAGATCATATTAAGAGCCATCTTCCTACAGCACCTCTGTCAGGAGGTTAGTCCTGAAGGTCACCAAAAGTCCAGGACCTCAGCTTCTCTTCTCACAACCACAGAATAGGAAGCTCCCTTCGCCGTAGCCACTGTAGGGGGAGAAAGCATGCCTGTATCTGGAGAAGTATCCAGGACATTGGCTTCACCCAAGTCTGAACACCAGTCCATTGGTGGCTCTTCCTGGAGCTGACCCAAAAACGAAGGGCATGGCCTCATAAAACTCTTTAGGTTGGACAGAGGTCACTCCGGCTCCCGGAAACTCAGGGAGGTGCGGTGTTGGCACAGGCTCTAAAGAGCGAGGACTAGAATGTCAATGCTTCCTCGCCTCGTCAGACAACAGAGGAAGAATTGAAGAATGCTTTGACTTCTTAGATTTCTTCTTATGCCTCAACCTACCCGAATGCACTGAGGACTCGAAGTGGAACGATGATGATGGAGGACTCTGACCGATCCCTGGGCCTTCCTCTTGACTGAGACCTCAACTTGCACGGAGTCAAGCTGCCATTAGCTTTACAGACAGCTCCCTCAAAGCCATTGAATGTATGGGCAACACTCGGAGCACAACTTCGGATCATGGTCACGGCTCCAGGCACCAAAGACACATCAGGTGCAGATCAGTCACAGACAACGCCCAATGAAAAGAACCCGCAGGACTTGAACCCAGTCTTTCTTGATGCATCTTCGACACACCAGGGGCTGAAAATATGAAAAATTCTTCAACGTAAAAAAAAAAAAAATCCAGTCAAAAAATGACAGAGCTGTAGTTCTCCTCGGGTCAACACTAGCTGGCATGGAAAGAAAAGAACTGACGTCAGCGTGCCGGGGTGGCGCTTACATGGAAACAGTGATATCACCCGGTGCGCATAATGGACACGCACAGAGCCAATAGACCCCACCTAAAGGCACGCAGGGGTATTGCTCTGAAAAATCTCTGGATTCAGTCTGACGCATAGGGCAAATTCAAAGGTAAATCTGTAATTAGAAGTCTCTAGCAGACATGGTTGGCCACTTACCATGAACCTGCGGTAACACCTATGTGCTAGTGTCCTTCAAATCCAGGGTTCTCATGCAATCGCCTTGTCTTAGGAGTGGTATGGCATCTTGGACCATAACCATATGGAAATGCTCTGCTCTGATGCATTTGTTGAGACGCTGCAGGTCTAGGATGGGCCTGAGAAAACTATTCTTTTTTGGGGATGAGAAATTATAGTGAGTATATCCCTGTGTTCTTGTGGTAACGTGGCACCTTTTTAGGTTACAGCCTACCAGACGCTATAAACATCTTAGGGGCATTCAGAAAGCTGACATAGGAATGCATTTTGCCTGTTGCTTGCCATTGGCTTTGTGGTTTGTAACTCACATTTTTTTGTTTTCCATTTGCTGGCTTTATTTGCATTAAGTTGTCCAGCTTGAGTTCGTACCTTCAACTGCCCAAACCTTATATACAGTATCCTTTCAAGTGCTCCCTTTCTGTACACAGGCCTGTAAATCTTGTTCTCTTTAGTCATATTTGCTATGCATTCAAAGACCAAGGTCAAATGTCAGGCACTGTCTTTTGATGGCACTTGTTTACTTTTCTTTCTCTGACTTCGAAGTGAGAGGACTTATGTGACAATCTTGCTGGATACTGGGGGTAGCAAAGCATGTTTTTTATAGCACACAACAACATTTAAATTAACTGAAGAATTTGAAAATACATGGGATTTAGGAACACAAATGAAGCTCATTTTTTTTTGTTATTTCAGAAGTGTGTTGGAATGAAAATGTCACTTACCCAGTGTACATCTGTTCGTGGCATTAGTCGCTGCAGATTCACATGTTGTGCATAGCCCGGAGTGTTACAAGTTGTTTTTCTTCGAAGAAGTCTTTCGAGTCACGAGACCGAGGGACTCCTCCTCCTTGCTTCCATTGCGCATGGGCGTCGACTCCATCTTTGATTGTTTTCCCCGCAGAGTGTAAGGTAGGAGTTGTGTGTGTTAGTAATAGTGCCCATGCAATGGAGTGAATAAGTATGTACCAATTAAGGTTTAAGTAATATATTTACAAATGTACAAAGTTGAAGATAACTTCCAAACGGCTACAGGCTCCCGGGGAGGCGGGTGGGCACATGTGAATCTGCAGCGACTAATGCCACGAACAGATGTACACTGGGTAAGTGACATTTAGAGTTCGATGGCATGTGTAGCTGCAGATACACATGTTGTGCATAGACTAGTAAGCAGTTATCTCCCCAAAAGCGGTGGCTCAGCCTATAGGAGTGGAAGTAGTCTGAAATAAAGTTCTTAGTACGGCTTGACCTACTGTGGCTTGTTGTGCAGATACCACGTCTACACAGTAGTGCTTAGTAAATGTGTGAGGCGTAGACCATGTGGCTGCCTTACATATCTCGTGCATTGGAATATTCCCTAGGAAGGCCATGCTAGCACCTTTCTTTCGGGTTGAGTGTGCCCTTGGTGTAATGGGCAGCTCCCTTTTTGCTTTAAGGTAGCAGATTTGGATGCACTTAACTATCCATCTGGCTATACCCTGTTTTGATATTGGGTTTCCTGTATGAGGTTTTTGGAATGCAATAAACAGTTGTTTTGTTTTCCTGATGTCTTTTGTTCTGTCAATGTAGTACATTAGTGCTCTTCTGATGTCTAATGTATGTAGTGCCCTTTCAGCTACCGAGTCTGGCTGTGGGAAGAACACTGGCAGTTCTACCGTTTGATTTAAGTGGAACGGTGAAATAACCTTTGGTAGAAATTTAGGATTGGTTCTTAGGACTACCTTATTTTTGTGTATTTGGATATAAGGTTCTTGTATTGTAAACGCCTGAATTTCACTTACTCTTCTTAGAGATGTGATGGCGATGAGAAATGCAACCTTCCAGGTTAGGAATTGTATTTCGCAAGAATGCATGGGTTCAAAAGGTGGACCCATGAGTCTTGTTAAGACGATGTTGAGGTTCCATGAAGGAACGGGTGGTGTCCTTGGTGGTATAATTCTTTTGAGGCCATCCATAAACGCTTTAATGACAGGTATCCTAAATAGTGAAGTTGAATGGGTAATCTGCAGGTATGCAGATATTGCTGCGAGGTGTATTTTAATGGAAGAGAAGGCCAGGTTCGATTTTTGTAAGTGTAGTAAGTAACCCACTACATCCTTTGGAGATGCGTGTAATGGTTGAATTTGATTATTGTGGCAGTAGCAAACAAACCTTTTCCATTTGCTTGCATAGCAGTGTCTAGTGGATGGTCTTCTAGCTTGCTTTATGACTTCCATACATTCTTGGGTGAGGTTTAAGTGTCCGAATTCTAGGATTTCAGGAGCCAGATTGCTAGATTCAGCGATGCTGGGTTTGGATGCCTGATCTGTAGTTTGTGTTGTGTTAACAGATCTGGCCTGTTGGGTAACTTGACGTGGGGTACTACTGATAGGTCTAGCAGTGTTGTGTACCAAGGTTGCCTTGCCCATGTTGGTGCTATCAGTATGAGTTTGAGTTTGTTTTGACTCAATTTGTTTACTAGATATGGAAGGAGAGGGGGAATAGCGTACGCAAATATCCCTGACCAGTTCATCCATAGGGCATTGCCTTGAGACTGCCTGTGTGGGTATCTGGATGCAAAGTTTTGGCATTTTGCATTCTCCTTTGTTGCAAATAAGTCTATTTGAGGTGTTCCCCAAACTTTGAAGTAAGTGTTTAGAATTTGGGGGTGAATTTCCCATTCGTGGACCTGTTGGTGATCTCGAGAGAGATTGTCTGCAAGTTGATTCTGGATCCCTGGAATAAACTGTGCTATTAGGCGAATGTGGTTGTGAATTGCCCATTGCCATATTTTTTGTGCCAGGAGGCACAGCTGTGTCGAGTGTCCCCCCCCCTGTTTGTTTAGATAATACATTGTTGTCATGTTGTCTGTTTTGACAAGAATGTACTTGTGGGTTATAATGGGTTGGAATGCTTTTAACGCTAGGAAAACTGCTAGCAGTTCTAGGTGATTTATATGTAGCTTTGTTTGATGTACGTCCCATTGTCCTTGGATGCTGTGTTGATTGAGGTGTGCTCCCCACCCGGTCATGGAAGCATCTGTTATCACGTATTGTGGCACTGGGTCTTGGAAAGGCCGCCCTTTGTTTAAATTTATACTGTTCCACCATAGAAGCGAGATGTATGTTTGGCGGTCTAACAACACCAGATCTAGAAGGTGACCCTGTGCTTGTGACCATTGTGATGCTAGGCACTGTTGTAAGGGCCTCATGTGCAGTCTTGCGTTTGGGACAATGGCTATGCATGAGGACATCATGCCTAGGAGTTGTAATACCATCTTTGCCTGTATTTTTTGTGTTGGATACATGGTTTGTATAACTTTTAGGAAATTTTGAACCCTTTGTGGACTTGGAGTGGCTATTCCCCTTGTTTTGTCTATTGTTGCTCCTAGGTATTGCTGTACTTTGCACGGCAGAATGTGTGATTTTGCATAGTTGACGGAGAAACCGAGTTTGTAGAGGGTTTGTATGACCTGATCTGTGTGGTGTGAACACTTTGTCAGTGAGTTGGTCTTGATTAGCCAATCGTCTAGATATGGGAATACGTGTATTTGCTGCCTTCTGATGTGTGCAGCTACTACTGCTAGGCATTTTGTAAAGACTCTTGGTGCGGTTGTTATACCAAACGGCAATACTTTGAATTGGTAATGTATTCCTTTGAATACGAACCTTAGGTATTTCCTGTGCGAGGGATGTACCGGTATGTGGAAATACGCGTCTTTGAGATCTAAGGTTGTCATGTAGTCGTGTTGCTTTAGCAATGGTAGCACTTCTTGTAGCGTGACCAAGTGAAAGTGTTCTGATTTGATGTAGGTGTTTAGTGTTCTGAGATCTAGGATTGGTCTCAGTGTTTTGTCCTTTTTCGGTATTAGAAAGTACAGTGAGTAAACTCCTGTGTTTATTTGTGTACTTGGTACCAGTTCTATTGCGTTTTTGTGCAGTAATGCTTGAACTTCTATTTCCAGAAGGTCTGAATGCTGTTTTGATATATTGTGTGTTTTTGGTGGTATATTTGGAGGGATTTGGAGAAATTCTATGCAATAACCATGTTGGATAATTGCTAAGACCCAAGTGTCTGTTGTTATTTCCTCCCAAGATTGGTAATACTGACTTATTCTTCCCCCCACTGGTGTTGAGTGGAGGGGATGAGTGACCTGTGAGTCACTGTTTGGTTGCAGGTGTTTTTGGGCATTGAAATTTTCCCCTGTTTCTAGGGAATTGTCCTCCTCTGTACTGGCCCCGAAAGCCTCCCCTTTGGTACTGTCCCTGGTAGGTAGACGGTGTGGAGTATGATGTACTGGCTTGTGTGGCCTGACCCCGAAACCCCCCTCTGAAGGGTTGTAAGGAAATGCCTCCTTGGCATGGTTGCCCCCTGACTTTTTGCCTTTGCTGATGCTATGTTTACAATTGAAAGTGTGCTGAGGCCTGCTAACCAGGCCCCAGCACCAGTGTTCTTTCCCTAACCTGTACTTTTGTATACACAATTGGCAGACCCTGGCATCCAGATAAGTCCCTTGTAACTGGTACTTCTAGTACCAAGGGCCCTGATGCCAAGGAAGGTCTCTAAGGGCTGCAGCATGTCTTATGCCACCCTGGAGACCTCTCACTCAGCACAGACACACTGCTTGCCAGCTTGTGTGTGCTAGTGAGAACAAAACGAGTAAGTCGACATGGCACTCCCCTCAGGGTGCCATGCCAGCCTCTCACTGCCTATGCAAGTATAGGTCAGTCACCCCTCTAGCAGGCCTTACAGCCCTAAGGCAGGGTGCACTATACCATAGGTGAGGGTACCAGTGCATGAGCATGGTACCCCTACAGTGTCTAAACAAAACCTTAGACATTGTAAGTGCAGGGTAGCCATAAGAGTATATGGTCTGGGGGTTTGTCAAACACGAACTCCACAGCACCATAATGGCTACACTGAAAACTGGGAAGTTTGGTATCAAACTTCTCAGCACAATAAATGCACACTGATGCCAGTGTACATTTTATTGCAAAATACACCCCAGAGGGCACCTTAGAGGTGCCCCCTGAAACTTAACCGACTGTCTGTGTAGGCTGACTAGTTCCAGCAGCCTGCCATCCTAGAGACATGTTGCTGGCCCCATGGGGAGAGTGCCTTTGTCACTCTGAGGCCAGTAACAAAGCCTGCACTGGGTGGAGATGCTAACACCTCCCCAAGGCAGGAGCTGTAACACCTGGCGGTGAGCCTCAAAGGCTCACCCCTTTGTCACAGCCCAGCAGGGCACTCCAGCTTAGTGGAGTTGCCCGCCCCCTCCGGCCACGGCCCCCACTTTTGGCGGCAAGGCTGGAGGGAACAAAGAAAGCAACAAGGAGGAGTCACTGGCCAGTCAGGACAGCCCCTAAGGTGTCCTGAGCTGAGGTGACTAACTTTTAGAAATCCTCCATCTTGCAGATGGAGGATTCCCCCAATAGGGTTAGGATTGTGACCCCCTCCCCTTGGGAGGAGGCACAAAGAGGGTGTACCCACCCTCAGGGCTAGTAGCCATTGGCTACTAACCCCCCAGACCTAAACACGCCCTTAAATTTAGTATTTAAGGGCTACCCTGAACCCTAGAAAATTAGATTCCTGCAACAACAAGAAGAAGGACTGCCTAGCTGAAACCCCTGCAGAGGAAGACCAGAAGACAACAACTGCCTTGGCTCCAGAAACTCACCGGCCTGTCTCCTGCCTTCCAAGGAACTCTGCTCCAGCGACGCCTTCCAAAGGGACCAGCGACCTCTGAATCCTCTGAGGACTGCCCTGCTTCGACAACGACAAGAAACTCCCGAGGACAGCGGACCTGCTCCAAAAAGACTGCAACTTTATCCAAAGGAGCAGCTTTAAAGAACCCTGCAATCTCCCCGCAAGAAGCGTGAGACTTGCAACACTGCACCCGGCGACCCCGACTCGGCTGGTGGAGAACCAACACCTCAGGGAGGACCCCCGGACTACTCTACGACTGTGAGTACTAAAACCTGTCCCCCCTGAGCCCCCACAGCGCCGCCTGCAGAGGGAATCCCGAGGCTTCCCCTGACCGCGACTCTCTGAAACCTAAGTCCCGACGCCTGGAAAAGACCCTGCACCCGCAGCCCCCAGGACCTGAAGGACCGGACTTTCACTGCAGAAGTGACCCCCAGGAGTCCCTCTCCCTTGCCCAAGTGGAGGTTTCCCCGAGGAAGCCCCCCCTTGCCTGCCTGCAGCGCTGAAGAGATCCCTTGATCTCTCATTGACTTCCATTGCGAACCCGACGCTTGTTCTAACACTGCACCCGGCCGCCCCCGCGCCGCTGAGGGTGAAATTTCTGTGTGGACTTGTGTCCCCCCCGGTGCCCTACAAAACCCCCCTGGTCTGCCCTCCGAAGACGCGGGTACTTACCTGCAAGCAGACCGGAACCGGGGCACCCCCTTCTCTCCATTGAAGCCTATGCGTTTTGGGCACCACTTTGAACTCTGCACCTGACCGGCCCTGAGCTGCTGGTGTGGTAACTTTGGGGTTGCTCTGAACCCCCAACGGTGGGCTATCTTGGACCAAGAACTGAACCCTGTAAGTGTCTTACTTACCTGGTAAAACTAACAAAAACTTACCTCCCCCAGGAACTGTGAAAATTGCACAAAGTGTCCACTTTTAAAATAGCTATTTGTGAATAACTTGAAAAGTATACATGCAATTGAAATGATTCAAAGTTCCTAATGTACTTACCTGCAATACCTTTCAAACAAGATATTACATGTTAAATTTGAACCTGTGGTTCTTAAAATAAACTAAGAAAAGATATTTTTCTATACAAAACCTATTGGCTGGATTTGTCTCTGAGTGTGTGTACCTCATTTATTGTCTATGTGTATGTACAACAAATGCTTAACACTACTCCTTGGATAAGCCTACTGCTCGACCACACTACCACAAAATAGAGCATTAGTATTATCTCTTTTTACCACTATTTTACCTCTAAGGGGAACCCTTGGACTCTGTGCATGCTATTCCTTACTTTGAAATAGCACATACAGAGCCAACTTCCTACAAGGGTGTTTTGCGGAAGGTGCCGAAAGTGCCTCGGCCCTGCGGGGAATAGAGTGCGCCCATGGCCTTGGCAGTGTCAGTGTCCTTTTTTAGCTTCTCAATTGCCGTGTCCACTTCAGGTCCGAATAATTGTTGCTCATTGAATGGCATATTGAGCACCGCTTGCTGTATCTCCGGTTTAAAGCCAGATGTTCGTAACCACGCGTGCCTTCTTATGGTTACTGCTGTGTTAATTGTTCTTGCAGCTGTGTCAGCTGCATCCATAGAGGAGCGTATTTGGTTATTGGAGATGTTTTGTCCCTCCTCAACCACTTGTTTCGCCCTTTTTTGTAAATCTTTGGGTAGATGCTCGATGAGGTGCTGCATCTCGTCCCAATGGGCTCTATCATATCGCGCTAGGAGCGCTTGAGAGTTAGCGATGCGCCACTGGTTTGCAGCTTGTACTGCAACCCTTTTTCCGGCTGCGTCGAACTTGCGGCTTTCTTTATCCGGAGGTGGTGCATCGCCTGATGTGTGAGAGTTGGCTCTCTTGCGAGCCGCCCCTACTACAACTGAATCTGGTGGCAGTTGTGAGGTGATGAAAGCAGGGTCTGTGGGCGGTGCTTTATATTTCTTTTCCACCCTTGGTGTTATTGCTCTACTCTTGACAGGCTCTTTGAACATTTGCTTTGCGTGCCTTAGCATTCCTGGGAGCATAGGCAGGCTCTGGTAGGTGCTATGGGTGGAGGAGAGGGTGTTGAAAAGGAAGTCATCCTCGACAGGTTCCGAGTGTAACGACACGTTCTGGAACTCTGCTGCCCGAGCTACCACTTGTGAATACGCTGTGCTGTCCTCTGGTGGTGAGGGCTTGGTATGATACACCTCCGGGCTGTTGTCTGACACTGGGGCGTCGTATAGGTCCCAAGCGTCCTGGTCATCTTGGCTCATGGTGGTGTGAGCCGGTGAGTGTGACGGAGTCTGTGCCGGTGATATGTAAGTTACAGGTGGAGGAGAGGGTGGCGGAGTTACCTTCTTCACCACTTTTGTTTGTGGTGCTTGTTCCTGTGTTTGGAACTCAAGCCTCCCTTTTCTCCTAATAGGGGGAAGGGTGCTGATCTTCCCTGTTCCACTCTGTATAAAGATCCGCTTTTGAGTGTGGTCTACTTCAGTGGACTGTAACTCTTCCACGAATCTATGTTTGCGTAATTGAGAGGACAGTGATTGCTCCTCTGAATATGAGCTGGTAGTTGGCTCGGTTGCAGGTCGTTTCGGCACCAAAACTATATCCTTACTCGTTTTTGGCTCCGAGCCGACTTTTCTCTTTTTGGGAGTCGAAACCTCTCAGCGTCGATCCTCCTCGGTGCCGCTGTCTCTGCGTCGAGCAGCTTCGGCTCCGCTGTCTCAGCGTCGATCTTTGTCGGCAGCACTTTCTCGGTCCCGAGATTGCTGCGTGCCTGTGTCTCAACCCGAGTCGGACGATCTCAGCACCGGTTCGGCCTTTTTCGGTGCCGATGGGCGGTCACCGACTTTATGGGTTGAGCCATGGCCTGTTGGCAGTGGCGTCCCCTGGGCCTTGTCTGTTTTCTTGTGTGCTGGCTTCGACGTCTTACTCACTGTTTCGTGGACATCGAGTTCCTCAGAGTCCGATTCATGGATAGAGAAGGCTTCCTCTTCTTCTCCTTGTTCCTCGAACTCTCGGTGTCCTGTCGGCGTGGACGCCATCTGTAATCTTCTGGCGCGCCGGTCACGGAGCGTTTTTCAGGATCGAAACGCACGACAGGCCTCACAAGTTTCTTCCTTGTGCTCGGGCGACAGGCACAGGTTACAGACCAAATGTTGGTCTGTATATGGGTATTTGTTGTGGCATTTAGGGCAGAATCGGAACGGGGTCCGTTCCATGAGCCTCGATGTTACACGCGGTCGGGCCGACCAGGCCCCGACGGGGGATCGAAATTACCCCGAAGGGCTCCCGGAGCTCTTCACGATTCGATGTCGATTCTATCTAACCCGATCCTGAACGCAACAATACCGACGCAATTTTCCGAATTTGTAACTATTTTTCCGTCCCGAAACCCGGAGCGAAAAGGAACACGTCCGAACCCGATGGCGGAAAGAAAACAATCTAAGATGGAGTCGACACCCATGCGCAATGGAAGCAAGGAGGAGGAGTCCCTCGGTCTCGTGACTCGAAAGACTTCTTCGAAGAAAAACAACTTGTAACACTCCGACCCAACACCAGATGGCGGGCTATGCACAACATGTGTATCTGCAGCTACACATGCCATCGAACACATACTTTAATGATCAAAACAAATCATTAAACTAAATGATGCAATGTCCACACATTTCTCTGTGCAGTGTACAGTTTTATTTGTAAAACGGTATGTCTGTGCAAATGTAATGGTAACTTCAATTGAAGATGTGATGTTTGTAATGGCAGTGTGGTACCACACCATGGATACTCCACTCTACAGCACTCCACCCTAATCTGCACCACTCCACTTTACATCACTCCTCTCTGCGCTACGCTACTCTACCCACGACACTTAATGCTATGCCTCTCTACCCTGTACCACTCTTCACCAACACACTCTACATCACTGCAATCTATGCAATCACACTCTTTGTCATTACACTCTATGCTCCACTTGGCCACTTTCCTCCTCTCTGCACCACTCCACTGCACTCTATTCTGCATCACTGTACTCTATGTACACTGCTCTCTACGCCACTCTACACCACTGCACTAACACTACTCAGCAATACTGCACTCTCTGGCACTGAACTCTAAGACACTACTCTACACAACTGCACTCTACAGCACTATACTTCTGCACTATTCTATGCCGCTGACTATGCCACTCGACTCTACTCTGCACTCTATGCCATGTGACTCCACCCTGCGCCATTCCACTATGCACCCCTAATCTACACCACCGCATCCTATGATGCTGAATTCAATGCCAGAGCACTCTACGCTACTATACTCTGCAACTCTGTAAGCCAGTGCACTCTACACCAGTCCACTCTACTCAATGCCACTCCAATATAGAACACTCTCTGCCACTCCACAACAATATACTCTTTGCCATTTCACTCTACCGCACTCCTCAATACTCTACCCTATGCCACTAACTTTAAGCCATACTGAACAGCAACCATACAAGTGTACAACATTGCTAAAACACATTGGCAAAGCCAATAGCTCTTGTATAGGTGAGACCTATTGGCTTTACCAAAGCTTGTTGTATTATAACCTTTTCTTTCTCTTTGAAGAGATGCAGATGTTGTGGGGATAGGGAATGTGGTTGTGGTGGTACGTTTGGTGGAGTTCCAAAATATCTAAGAACTATTGGTGTGATGTGATATTGCACTATTGTGGTAAGAACCCCTACAGTCTTCCCCTGACAGGTGCCGAATGGTCGAGAGGAATGGATAGTACACATCACTGTTTGGAAGGGGTCGCTCCTCCCTTACCTCTGCCCCTGTTGTTACTCCCTCTTTATGAAACCCTAAAGTGTGCCCTTGTGAGCAGAGTGTGTTGTTGCTGCCTCTGGGAATGTGGTGTTGGAGCCCCTTCAAAACTGTGGGCAAAGAAAATTGGTTAGTGGGGATGGGGGTTTGTAGTGCTCCCATTGCCTTGGCTGTGTCTGCCATTTTTGCTTTTTTTTCCCATCATCTGATAAATCTGCAGGCTGAAAAGAAGTACTTAATCAAATGGCAGGTTGATCAGATGCTGCTGAATCTCTGGTTTAAATCTGGAGATTCTAAGCCAAGCATGCCTTCTAACGAGGACGCTGGAGTTAATTCCTCTTGCTGCAGAGTATGCTGCATCAAGGGCAGATTGAATGGATGTGTTGGAAATTGTTTGTCCCTCTGATACTAATTCCTATGCCCTTTTCTGATATTGCTCTGTTAGGTGTTGTATGGGCTCTCCCATTTTGTCCCACTGAGCACAATTGCATCGAGCTAGTACCAATGGATTGCCAATTGTGCTTTAACCCTTTTCCTTGCTGCATCGTACTTTTTGCTTTATCGGGGGACATAGCACCTCCAGTTCACTTTGCATTTGCCCTTTTAAGGGCAGCACGAACCACTAGTGGGTGAAGGGGTACTGACCTGTAATGTATGGTAGGTCAGTAGGTGAGCTCTTGTACTTCTTATCCACCATTGGTGTAATCCTCCTAGTCTATAACAGCTCTTTAAAAACATCCTGTGTTGTTTTTAGCATTCCCTTAAGCATGGGCAGAAACTGTGTGGCTGGCTGTGTGCACGATAGTGTCCCTACTATGAGGTCCTCCTCTTGGAGTGCATGTCTACCGTATGGAGTTGTACTGCCATTTGAAAAACCTTGGAATACCAAGTGGTATCATGGGCAGGGGGGCAGGGCGTGGAAAGTTCACAGGGTATACATCTGGGTCATTAGGTCCTGGATGTAGCACTCAATCCTACCATGAGTCTACCTGCTTGTCCTGTGTTTAGGGGACATCTTTAAAGTCTTAAGGAAGTGGGCTGCCCTCCCCATAGTAAGAATATGACCCCTGTGGTGACTGGGTTTGTGGTGGAGGTTGAGGAGGTGGTTGTGTTGGAGGAGGAGGAAGAAGAGCAGATGGATGTGGTGAGGGCTTGTACGTCTGTCTTGTTTTCTCTTGCTTGGGTGGTGCTATCTCTGTTATTTGTTCCTCAAAAGTAAGTTGTCTTTTTCATGGAAGAATTTGCTGGACCTGGAGTGGAGGCTTGTTGATAATCTTCCCCACCTGAGGGTGAATTCCCAGTCATTGCTGGCGAGAGTCCCGGTCGTCCTTTTTAGAACAGTTTGCTGCATCTCAGAGTCTGCTATTGTGGGCAGACTGTGCGGTCTCTGGTTCCCGGCTTCGAAGCAGTCTTAGAGACAGATGCTCACTTGGGCTGTGAAGCGTGCTTGGCTGTTGATGGCTGCTTTGAATCCAAAGCAGGCTTTGGCACTTAACCTGTTTTTGTATTGACTCTTTCGATGCCGATAGATGTTTCGGCTCCAAAGCCTATTTCAAGGTCAAGACTCCTGCTGTGTCAGAACAGGAGCGGGAGGAAAGACTGTCTCCGAGGAACCAGTTGGCGCTGAGGGCGAACTCTCAGGCAGTATTCCAAGTGGAAATCCTCTTGGGTCCAAAGGCATGCCAGAGGGAGCCGGAAAGGATCCAAAGCGTCCAAGCATGGCTGCACAGAACCCTTCGGTCTGGCATGACGTGGATGAAGGTCCCAGGAATTTGGATTGCACTGGAACAGCTGTGGAATCTGCTTCGAAGTTGGCAGACTTCGCAAGCATGATTGAGATAGCTGGACCTGCCCATGTGCTACTCAGGGGAGTGAGAACGGCACAAAGGAGCGGAATGCTGCGTTGATTTCTTGTGCTTCTTGTTCTCATCTAAAGACTTGGACCAAGACCAGTCTCTTGGGCGTCTGTTGAGTCCAGAAACTGGATAGGGATAGGACCTTTGATGCAGAACATGACTTGATGTGTACCTGGCCCTGAGTTTTCTTATGTTTGGCAAAAGCTTGCCTCATGTTCCCTGATGGCCTTCGGGTTCATCAATGTAGTCTCTGCTGATCTAGGAGTTTGTGACTTGACCCCAGACACAGCAGGCACACCAGATGGAGATCTGTTTGTCATTTACAGAGCAGAATGGCGTACGTTCAGAGCCACACAGCTCCACCACCTACAGTGCAGAGTAACTATTAAACATTTTTGGATCCACTCGGATGCCTGGATAATATCATAAAGGTAAGGAATCTGAGGTTAGAAGTCTGTATCAGAATTATGGGTTTACATTTGGGATATACAATATTGCTGCAGGACGTAGGAGTGTCATTTGCAGTACTCTATGCTTGCTCTAATGGTCAACAAATGGCTGCTGTGGGACACGATTGAGGTCTGTTTGCAAATTAGATATAGGTTCCAGCACTAGATTACCAGGGTGATGTACAGCAAGATTCCGGAGCACTGGCAAAAATGTGTGTGGGCCAGGGAACACAAATCTAAGGAGTGTAGTTGGTTCGAAATTTAGTGTGTAGACAGAACTGTGTGGATGTCCACATACTCAAAAAGCATGGGCTTGGGAGACCAAGGTACATTGGCAAAGCCATGGTTAGATTAACAGCAATGCTACTGAATTAAAATGAGACCCACAGAGAGTGGCATGTGATTTTCAGTGCTGGAATGAAGGTACTCACCCGTAACAACTGTGCAGGGTTAGATCATTGACATGCAACCGTTTATTATGGCATCTAATCATTGTGACTGCAACTTATGTAGTTTATTGAAGAGAAAAAATAGATCGTCCTCTGCCATTGGCATGTATCTAATAAGAATTGTGTTGAATCCACATCAGTAGTGGACCTAGTTAGCCTAACCATTCTGCTGGTGGTAATTCTTCCACATCTGTAAAAAACATTAACCTCTTTTATAGCTTTTTCCAAGAAAAATTCCTGGTTGCTGGAGTTTCAAAGCCAATACTTCCTCAAAAGGTGTGTGGTTGCCTGACATCAAAACTGAAGGAATGGTATGCTTTTCTGTCACTGAAATTAGTTAAACTGCTAGTAATGCTGGAAATATCCGAGGTCTTGGGCGAGTCTTTGCAACCATTCTGTTTTCAAGTTCCACTCCAGCTCTGCTGCTCAATGCAGAAATAGGAGGCAAAATGTGGGTCACAGCAGGCCCCAAGTAAGTGTGAAATGAGTGTCACAATACAGACATACAAACAATCCCAGACCGAATGAATACATCTGCAAATTATTCACACAATGTGGATCTAGAATAGATCCAAAGAGCTGGGCATTAAGTTAGGGTAAGATTCTAGAGGCTCTGGTAGACAGACATGGCTATCAATGAATGAGTGTCCAAGAGAGATGCAGGGGTTGATGAGATGCCCAGTACTGGAAAAGCATTACGGTATGGCACGACCAAGGAACATCTGAGGACCTTCAAGAAAACCTCTTCCATGTTTATGTGGCTAATCACTGAATCTACCTCATGCCTGACCCAACTAAACTCATTCAAAGACAGATTGATGCTGTTGCTGTAGTGGAGACAGCTAGTTCTTACATCGGAGTCCATCTCAGGGTATTTCCTCCCTTTGCTCTTCCCCAAGCACTTGGTTTTTCCTCCATCCAGAAGCAGACACCAAAATCCTTTCTTCTGATCAAACCTAGAAAGATAAACAATATTAATCAGAAACATTCCTGCACTTTTAGGAGTCTGCAGTTTTCCCTAATCAAATTGCCACACATCAATGTGTTTAGGGATTCAATGCATTGGAGTTTTTGCTACCACTCAAGCTTCCCCTGAACACCAGTCGACTTCATAAAACAACCCATTACATGTGGTTTCTCAGGTCAGTAGACTTTGCAAAAGAACTGCAATTATTATAATTTTTTCATAGAGGTGGCTCCGTTCAGGTAGGGGCAGGCGCACTTGAGTTGGAGCAAAGGGAAGTCAGAAATGCTGCTGCTTGTGCTGCACATGGTCTTTCTGTCACGAAAGGCAGGGGCTTCTTGTGTAAGAGAAGCAAGCTATACAGCTGCAAATACTTAGATCGCTCCTTAAAAAGTTAAAATTGCAAGACCACCTGCCTATGTGAGTGAGGCATTCATGCTGCCTGTGCTTTACCTTTTCTATGCCTCAGGCACACCTTCACCCCTGCTGCATAAGCAAAACAGTTAAAACGTGTATGAGCGTGTGTAACTTTTGCTGTGGATGTCACCACAGTGTAAGAACAGCTTGAACTGCTACTGCCTTTTTCCTTGGTATCTTTTAGCATCTGACAAGAAGTCTAGAAGTAAGGTTTACTGGGAATCAATTGTAGGTTACATTTCTATATTGCAAACATTCTACTGCTTCTGTAGCTTTTGGACATACTAAGAAAGCAGCAAGCATACAGCTCTTAAGTTCCCATCCAAAACGTTTCATACTTCATTTATTTGTCTGTCCTGCGAGTTAAAGACTACCAATCTTGGAGTCTGGCAGATTTTAATACTTTTCTAGCGTTCCTTATAAATAATACCCATGACAGGGGGACCTGCTTTCCTAGGCCAGGTATTTACAGTGCACTTACACCAATGTTTTGTGATAGTCTATGATGTTGGTCACTCCAAGAAATTTCTGAACACTCTCCATTACATTAGCTGGCTCAGTGCGGAGCAGCTTGCCGTCCAACACCAGTATCTGGGAAAGGAAGAAGGCAGATAGAGGATTTATTTTATTGTTCTGATAATCTATTGATCTTATAAACACCACAATCGTCCTAAATTGGTAACTCACTCCCAAATGCAGGTATTCTACAACCCATGAATACAGCAGGTTACACAACAGGGAAAATACAATATTTACTTACCTGTAAAACAGTTTTGAAGCTTGGGGCTATTTTAGATTCACATGCTGCGCATTATTCTGGCACCTAGTGTTTGGGCCGTGAAATTTTCATTGAAAACATGAAGAAAAAGCGTGTAGAATTTATGATGACACTGAGTGCAATCTCACAAAGCCCCATTACATGATCATTATCTTTAATTTCCTTCTCTTCCCAGTCTTCCCTTGTGTTTGGTACATGTACTTGTATCTAGACTGATGTACTCGGAGCCCTAATTTTTAATCCACCACTCCCTTTTGAGGGAGCGATCAGAGGATGGCACGTTAATCTAGGATAGAACTAAGAACTAGCCCATTCATTTCTGCTTGATCAGTGAGACAGGTTCTTTATTTCAAACTCCCAGCAGTTGCCACACAACTCGCAAATACACATTTAAGAAAAGCTGTATATATGCTTTATTGAACTAACCATCAAGGGAAAAGAAAAGCAACCAGCCTCCGCTTTAGTTCACTGAGAGCAGCAAGGAAAAAAGTAACCCCTTTGGTAACAGAAACAGGATGGTAATGGTCGATGCTGCAGGCACATCGACGGCTGAGCAGAAAGTGAAAAAGTACCACCTCAAAAGCCTGCAGCATGCGGAAGGACACTGGGGCCTGCCACTGCTCGTCAACTGGAAGGGGTACATTGCCGATGTGCCAGAGAACAACTGAAGCCCGAAGGAGAAGCCAGGAAGTACAGCTTGTGACGCAAGGATTTCTGCTGACCAATAAGAAGCAAGGAAAGGAGAGTGACTGAAGAAACCAACCAATGGTAAATAATGGAAAGCCTGTGCGAGGGCTGGGTGTCCCTTGTCAGATTATTTTTTTCAGAGACAAAAGATGTTGCCGCAGCGCAAGTACTGTGGAGGCAAAACCTAAAACGTCCTACTGCGAACTCACATCTGGGGACGTGGGAGGATGCAGGAAATTGTAGAGGATATTTTAATAATTAGAAATGAATGCTTAATCCAGTTGTGTTTAAGTAACAATAACCAGGCCTCAGTCAAAGACACTGTTCAGCTCACTGACATCCATTCAGAAAAATGAACAATTTCATCGTACAAAGAGCAGGTATTTATATGTGTATGTTCCTCTGTGCTTTTCCAGATAAAAAATATGAGCGAAATAGAAGGTTTCTACATGGTGACTGCTTGCAGATACAATACAAATGTATAAATGTGCCTTACTCACGAGGAAGCTATGCCCAGGACATTCTTGTCTCTAATAATTTCAAGACATATTGCTTAAAGCCCTTGCAATGAGCAATTCATTTGTATAAACATGTTATTGTAGTTGTATCATGAACTTCACAGTTATCTTATTGTTTATTTATTCATATTTTATTAGAATGCAGCAAAAAAAGGTGTTCCTAAATGTTTCTATATCCCTGTAGTCTGTGTATTTGAATAGTCATTGGTGCTTTTACATGCAGCCTTGTTAATCCAGCCATAGTATACATATTTCACCCCATGACAAGGGTGTGGCTTCCATTGCCTAAAAACCCATAAATGTGCCCATTTTAGGACGTGTGGAAGGCATTCTCTGCCTTTTAAACTGAGCAAACTAATTTTATACTTGGACTTTTCCTGCCTTTGAAATAGTGCAGACTCTGAGCTGCTCTGTAATTTCATTTGTACTTAATTATCTTTGACTCCTTGTTTGGAGGCAGACAATGTTGGTCCACTTGCTGAGCTCTACTTGTGGCTGCTTACTTGCTTTGGAGAAAGACCTTATGCCAATCCTCGTGCAGATTTTGAATGGGACTATTCTGATTTGAGGTAATTCATTATTTGACTAATTGATTTGTTTGCCTTATTTAATGATCCTAATTTTGAATAAACTTTTATGGGTTTGACTTTGAATTCTTGCTGTGTGAAGGTTTTATTAATTGTTGTAGGCCTAGACTTACAAAGACCTACTAAGTCTTATGAAGAGACACAGGATCAGAGCTGTCCAATTCTTCCATTAGAGCACTCACTGAATTTTTGGTGGAGAACACGGCAAAAATTAGGAAAAACTAGAAAAGATTTGTGATGGAGAATGCTACTTAATAACAAATATATTAACCCAAGTAGTGAAACATTGGGGAGCAACTGTGCCCACAATTTGTCAGACCTTGGAAAATCCTGGAATCATTTGGATTCATGGCAGTGTACCTGTAGATATTGTTGGGAATTGAATTAACAGACTATGACTAAGGCCTTGCATGAAGAGTTGTCCGACTCCAAGTGTGTTGACTTGTGATTTGGAGTGAAATCACTTATTTAGCTTGCGCAACGTCGTACATTATGTCAATGGTGTTTTGTTGTGCACATACATTGAAATTCTTAAATTGTCATGAATTTTACTGTGAGCTTTTGTGCACATTTCCAAGGCTTTACAAACTTGCATTTTGAAGGATAGATATTGTGATTGTTATGTAAAGGCTTTTGGATTTTCAGGCTTAAAGGTGTCCTCCAATTTAATATAAACCTGGTGATTAAGGTCATTTGGCCGCATGCCAGGCTAAATGATCCTTAATAGTCTAGTTGCATGTAGGAACTAAGTCTGAGTAGTGATGTTTATTCTGTGCACAAGGATAGATACGCCGATTCAAAGGGTAGATTGTCACTGGTTGAAAGGCTATCTTGGCGTGATTGGCAGAGCCGGAGGATACTATTCCCTTTCAGTGGTGAGTTTGAATTTCCGACCCGCCTCCCGTAGGCACACAAAGATTGTGTGTTTTGGTTTACCAATACCACAAATATTACATACTGTTGTGAAGTATGTTTTGAAGCCGTATTGTGATTTTTTTGTTATATGTATTGTGAAGCTTAGTTAAGCTTGGAAAGGGTGCGCTCCCTGATGAGTCAATGCTCTGTCCCCAATTGGTACACCTGCCTACGAAATCCTGTATAATCATGGTTTACATAAGTGTCCGTGGCTTCAAAATACTACAAAAGCTGTAATTTACTAAGAATGGCACTTTCGATCTGGAGAAAGGTAAGCATTTGAGGCTTGCCATGTGAGAGATGAAATTGCAACCAAGACCTGTGCAGATTGAAGCACTGAATGAACAGGATATTGTAGCCAATGAATAGAGGCATCAGAAAATGTTAAGTCTGAATGGAAAACCAGTTAAGCATTGGTTGGCTGCAAGATTGCATTCATGGAAACAAAAATGGTGTGAGAACACATTAGAAACAGTGGGTGTGTTTTCTGCAAAAGAGCATACAAAAATAAAACAAAAGAGCATAAAATGGAGAGTAAAAAGAAAAAGTAAGAGAATGAATGTATGTCAAGTATCCTAGAACTCAGACACTGTGTAGAACACCTGCTCTAAGAACGCCCAATTACAATAAAGATTTTTACTTATTCTGTCATGAAAGAAGGGTGCACACTTTGTTCTTACCCAGCAGAATGGAGCTGCCATGCGGCTGATTGAATGTTTCTCTGCAGCACTGGATCCAGTAGCTGCTGCTCTGCATGAAAAATATTGCAGCAATTTCTTTGGCAACTGTACAAGTGAGCAATTGTGATGGGGTATATACTTATTGTGTTGATTCCACATTATGTTGAAAGATTGCTAACTCATACATGTACTTAGCATCCCACAAGTAGCCATTTGACTAACTATGTGCAAATGATCTTAGCAGCAGAGAACAATTCATTTAAATGCTATAATACTCTGAACGAAGCTAAACAATGGACAATGAGGTTGACAATAGTGACCATGACTGTATTCATGTTTGAGAATCAATTATGATTACAAGTGCATGCTGCATGGCCAATGGATTGAATGTCATAATCAAGTTGGATTATCAGTATGGTTTTGGTGTAGTCCATAATTCTGGACAATTGTGGTCACAGATGTTTCATGACATCTGCTGGAACATCCATCAAAAAATGGGCCACAAATTCTAGATCTGCTCAATACTTCACAGTTATCAAAGAGAATTTCTTTTGTAAAATGTGCCAGAAGCAAGAATGGAGATGTCACGGTTTCACTGGCCAAGAACTTCACAGACGGAGTGGCAAACTGCTGTGCTCTTGTTTCTGGTACACTAGAACTGGACGAAAAATATGAAACAGAAGTTTGTCCATGTCAGTTCAGGTTTTAGATGAATTTAAGGACTTGCAAAGTTAAGTACTAGAGGATTAAAATAAATGTTGATAAAAGGTAGGATGTCCAGAAGACAAAACTGAACTGTGGAGTTCAGCTAATGGCCAGATTCAGTGGTACTGCAGAAGGTAAGATAAATGTGCGGACCTACACCTTTGTGACATAATGGCATAACTGCAATTTTGAAAAAGTATTGGCTTAATCCTTGTTATAGAATGATTGCTGAAAACATGTGTAAATGTTGTGCAATGTGTCAGCAGGTAAACGTTTGTAGAAGGACAGTGTGACAATGCGTCCTGTGGGAAAATCAGAAGGTGAATTCACACGATTACAAGTAGATTGTTTTTTAGAGGCAGCACCCAGTAATAGTTTGCATTATATTCTATTGTTCATCTGTTTATTAAGTAAACAGGTTGAAGTGTTCCCAACTAGGAGATGTGACTCACTTACTGTAGCCATGCTGAGGGAACTGATCCCTAGATTTGTCCTGCCAACTTCTTTGAAATCAGATAGGTGAACTAATTTTAAAAATGAGGTGAGGAGTTCAATCCATTGCACCGAACAAAGATAAGCAGATCCACTGTCATTTATCATTACAACCGCACAAGAAGTTGTGGGCGAACAGTATGAGGAAAGCAAAGTTGTTCAAAGTATGCTCTTCAACCTCACTAAAATTGCCACATGTGCTTCGTCTGGTTATTTTCCGAATGAGAAGCATCCTAAACAATATTACAGGATTAACACAGGAGATGTTAATGAGAAGGGCCATGAGGATCCCTGGTATTCTTTCAAATGCACTTCTGAATATTACTGATGACCTGGTTCTGGATTACTGCAAAGGTTTGGCTGATTTGGTACGCACTGTCTCAGCAGATGAAGCTTGCTACACCTTGAACAAGTGAAGAGCCCTGACATATCTTACAGCCTGGAGACAGGGTGATAGTGAAGAACCATGTGAGAAAGAGCTGCCTGGTACCTTGGTATAAGGGGCCCTATCAAATGACATTAGCGACAAACACTGACATGTGGAGGTTTGCTGCACTGGGTCTCTGCATCTCACAAGAAGACAGAAGCCTGAAGGTGAAGAAGTGGCACTACCAACTATTGATTCACAGAGTGAAGCTTAAGTTCACTACATGGATCCAGAGGAAGCGAACAAAGTCCAAGAAGATGAACAGCATTCAAAAAATACAAAAGCAAGAAAATCAAACTTTTACAATGTGAACTTTGAAAGCCCAAAGAGCAAATCAAGATTTGCCAGTTATGCAAAATAAGAGGGAAGGTGAAGAAAATGAAACAGAAGGTGAGAGTGTGATCTGAGCTGAATTGTCTAACTGTGTGTGGGAAAGAAGAGAGTTTCAAATATTCAACAGTGTAAAGAGAAACGAAGGAATCTCAGCTTTAGTGGTGACAGATCTGTATGACAAAAAGCCTGAAAAATAGGTAGTCAGATGATAAAGACATATGCAGCTCCTGAACACCTGACAAAAAACTGTGCCAGACAACAGACAATGACTTGAGAAATTATTGATTTCTGGTTGAAAAAAATCCATGAATTGATATATGAACTGAATCTGAGAATGATAGACACTGAAATCTTTCTCTTGATGTAGAAATTGAACTGATTTTGAGTACTTTGTGTGCATAACTCCCCATTTTAGAATATGCCTGCTACTGAAGTCTATTTTTCTACCTAATTAAATATTTTGTAGCCGAAGATAAGGTTTCAAAACCTGTATAATTCATTATGAGCATTTTAATTGAAATTTGTGCTACATAAATTGTGTTTTCCTCTGCCCACATTTAACATCTGAACAGTCTGAATTATCTGCACGCATCAATTTTTTGTGTTTGCATCAATGTCTTTGAAGATTATTTCTGCCTGAATGTTGAATGCTCACATCTGCTACTTTTAAGGATTACTTTACTAATGTGAGCTAGATTTTCCTGCATTCCTTATTTAAAAGGCTATTCTTCTTAAATGCTCTTTCATATTGATTCTAACAATTTTGTGGAGATTTGTTTTTTAAATTTTGTGCGTTATTTTTTAGATTGAGTTTTTATTATGAGACTGTTGCATGGAAAAAAGATGGCTTCATGTAAACAAAGGTTTTGCTTGGAAAAAAAAATAGTTCTTTAATTTACTAGTGTTAATCTGATCCTGGCACGTTTATACTTCAATGCTGCATAATATACAATAAAATAACTTTACTGTAAAGAAATGGCTCCCTGTTGCAGTTACCCCCCACTTTTTGCCAGATACTGATGCTGACTTGACTGAGAAGAGTGCTGGGACCCTGCTAACCAGGCCCCAGCACCAGTGTTCCTTCACCTAAAAAGTACCATTGTATCCACAATTGGCACACCCTGGCATTCAGATAAGTCCCTTGTAACTGGTACTTCTAGTACCAAGGGCCCTGATGCCAAGGAAGGTCTCTAAGGGCTGCAGCATGTCTTATGCCACCCTAGAGACCCCTCACTCAGCACAGACACACTGCTTACAAGCCTGTGTGTGCTAGTGAGAACAAAATGAGTAAGTCAACATGGCACTCCCCTCAGGGTGCCATGCCAGCCTCTCACTGCCTATGCAGTATAGGTAAGACACCCCTCTAGCAGGCCTTACAGCCCTAAGGCAGGGTGCACTATACCATAGGTGAGGGTACCAGTGCATGAGCATGGTACCCCTACAGTGTCTAAACAAAACCTTAGACATTGTAAGTGCAGGGTAGCCATAAGAGTATATGGTCTGGGAGTCTGTCAAACACGAACTCCACAGCACCATAATGGCTACACTGAAAACTGGGAAGTTTGGTATCAAACTTCTCAGCACAATAAATGCACACTGATGCCAGTGTACATTTTATTGTCAAATACACCCCAGAGGGCACCTTAGAGGTGCCCCCTGAAACTTAACCGACTATCTGTGTAGGCTGACTAGTTTTAGCAGCCTGCCACAAACCGAGACATGTTGCTGGCCCCATGGGGAGAGTGCCTTTGTCACTCTGAGGCCAGTAACAAAGCCTGCACTGGGTGGAGATGCTAACACCTCCCCCAGGCAGGAATTGTCACACCTGGCGGTGAGCCTCAAAGGCTCACCTCCTTTGTGCCAACCCAGCAGGACACTCCAGCTAGTGGAGTTGCCCGCCCCCTCCGGCCAGGCCCCACTTTTGGCGGCAAGGCCGGAGAAAATAATGAGAAAAACAAGGAGGAGTCACTGGCCAGTCAGGACAGCCCCTAAGGTGTCCTGAGCTGAAGTGACACTAACTTTTAGAAATCCTCCATCTTGCAGATGGAGGATTCCCCCAATAGGGTTAGGAATGTGACCCCCTCCCCTTGGGAGGAGGCACAAAGAGGGTGTACCCACCCTCAGGGCTAGTAGCCATTGGCTACTAACCCCCCAGACCTAAACACGCCCTTAAATTTAGTATTTAAGGGCTACCCTGAACCCTAGAAAATTAGATTCCTGCAACTACAAGAAGAAGGACTGCCTAGCTGAAAAACCCCTGCAGAGGAAGACCAGAAGACGACAACTGCCTTGGCTCCAGAAACTCACCGGCCTGTCTCCTGCCTTCCAAAGATCCTGCTCCAGCGACGCCTTCCAAAGGGACCAGCGACCTCGACATCCTCTGAGGACTGCCCCTGCTTCGAAAAGACAAGAAACTCCCGAGGACAGCGGACCTGCTCCAAGAAAAGCTGCAACTTTGTTTCCAGCAGCTTTAAAGAACCCTGCCAGCTCCCCGCAAAAGGCGTGAGACTTGCAACACTGCACCCGGCGACCCCGACTCGGCTGGTGGCGATCCAACACCTCAGGAGGGACCCCAGGACTACTCTAAGACTGTGAGTACAAAAACCTGTCCCCCCTGAGCCCCCACAGCGCCGCCTGCAGAGGGAATCCCGAGGCTTCCCCTGACCGCGACTCTTTGAATCCAAAGTCCCGACACCTGGGAGAGACCCTGCACCCGCAGCCCCCAGGACCTGAAGGACCGGACTTTCACTGGAGGAGTGACCCCCAGGAGTCCCTCTCCCTTGCCCAAGTGGAGGTTTCCCCGAGGAACCCCCCCCTTGCCTGCCTGCAGCGCTGAAGAGATCCCTAGATCTCCCATTGACTTCCATTACAAACCCGACGCCTGTTTCTACACTGCACCCGGCCGCCCCCGCGCTGCTGAGGGTGAAATTTCTGTGTGGGCTTGTGTCCCCCCCGGTGCCCTACAAAACCCCCCTGGTCTGCCCTCCGAAGACGCGGGTACTTACCTGCAAGCAGACCGGAACCGGGGCACCCCCTTCTCTCCATTCTAGCCTAAGCGTTTTGGGCACCACTTTGAACTCTGCACCTGACCGGCCCTGAGCTGCTGGTGTGGTGACTTTGGGGTTGCTCTGAACCCCCAACGGTGGGCTACCTTGGACCAAGAACTGAACCCTGTAAGTGTCTTACTTACCTGGTAAAACTAACAAAAACTTACCTCCCCCAGGAACTGTGAAAATTGCACTAAGTGTCCACTTTTAAAGTAGCTATTTGTCAATAACTTGAAAAGTATACATGCAATTGAAATGATTCAAAGTTCCTAATGTACTTACCTGCAATACCTTTCAAACAAGATATTACATGTTAAATTTGAACCTGTGGTTCTTAAAATAAACTAAGAAAAGATATTTTTCTATATAAAAACCTATTGGCTGGATTTGTCTCTGAGTGTGTGTACCTCATTTATTGTCTATGTGTATGTGCAACAAATGCTTAACACTACTCCTTGGATAAGCCTACTGCTCGACCACACTACCACAAAATAGAGCATTAGTATTATCTCTTTTTGCCACTATCTTACCTCTAAGGGGAACCCTTGGACTCTGTGCATGCTATTCCTTACTTTGAAATAGCACATACAGAGCCAACTTCCTACATTGGTGGATCAGCGGTGGGGTACAAGACTTTGCATTTGCTGGACTACTCAGCCAATACCTGATCACACGACAAATTCCAAAATTGTCATTAGAAATTGATTTTTGCAATTTGAAAAGTTTTCTAAATTCTTAAAAGACCTGCTAGGGCCTTGTGTTAGATCCTGTTTAGCATTTCTTTTAGAGTTTAAAAGTTTGTAAAAGTTTGAATTAGATTCTAGAACCAGTTGTAGATTCTTAAAAAGTATTCCAACTTTTAGAAGCAAAATGTCTAGCACAGATGTGACTGTGGTGGAACTCGACACCACACCTTACCTCCATCTTAAGATGAGGGAGCTAAGGTCACTCTGTAAAATAAAGAAAATAACAATGGGCCCCAAACCTACCAAAATACAGCTCCAGGAGCTTTTGGCAGAGTTTGAAAAGGCCAACCCCTCTGAGGGTGGCAACTCGGAGGAAGAGGATAGTGACCAGGAGGAAAATTCCCCCCTACCAGTCCTATCTAGGGAGAACAGGGTCCCTCAAACCCTGACTCCAAAAATAATAGTCAGAGATGCTGGTTCCCTCACAGGAGAGACCAACACCTCTGAAATCACTGAGGATAACTCCAGTGAAGATGACCCCCTGTTAGCCAGGATGGTCAAAAGATTGGCTTTGGAAAAGCAGCTCCTAGCCATAGAAAGGGAAAGAAAAGAGATGGGCCTAGGTCCCATCGATGGTGGCAGCAACTTAAATAGGGTCAGAGATTCTCCTGACATCCTAAAAATCCCCAAAGGGATTGTAACCAAATATGAAGATGGTGATGACATCACCAAATGGTTCACAGCTTTTGAGAGGGCTTGTGTAACCAGAAAAGTAAACAGATCTCACTGGGGTGCTCTCCTTTGGGAAATGTTCACTGGAAAGTGTAGGGATAGACTCCTCACACTCTCTGGAAAAGATGCAGAATCTTATGACCTCATGAAGGGTACCCTGATTGAGGGCTTTGGATTCTCCACTGAGGAGTATAGAATTAGATTCAGGGGGGCTCAAAAATCCTCGAGTCAGACCTGGGTTGATTTTGTAGACTACTCAGTAAAAACACTAGATGGTTGGTTAACTGGAAATGAAGTGTGTGACTATGTTGGGCTTTATAATTTGTTTATGAAAGAACACATTTTAAGTAACTGCTTCAATGAAAAGTTGCATCAGTATCTGGTAGACCTAGGTCCAATTTCTCCCCAAGAATTGGGAAAGAAGGCAGACCACTGGGTCAAGACTAGGGTAACCAAAACTTCCACTGGGGGTGACCAAAAGAAAGGGGTTACAAAAACTCCCCAGGAGAACGTGGGTGACACTAGAAACAAAGAAAAAGAGTCCTCTGTAGGCCCCCAAAAACCAGAACAGGTGGGTGGGCCCCAAGACACAACCCAAAACAAAGGTGGGTACCAGGGTAAGAACTGGGATGCCACTAAGGCATGGTGCCACAACTGTAAACAGTCTGGGCACCACACCAAGGACACTTCTTGTCCCAAAAACAAACCCCAGAACAAAATTCCAGGGGTAACCAGTATAGCCATGGGAGATGACTCCTCAGATGAGGAGGTCTTCATAGCCTTCAACTGGAAACAGGGCCCAACAGGTGAGTTGGAGATTCCAGAGGGAAGTAGACACTTCCACCACCTACTGGTGAATGGAATCCCAACCACTGCCCTGAGAGACACTTGTGCCAGTCACACTATTGTGCATGACAGGCTGGTGCTCTCAAACCAGTACATCCCAGGTGAGACTGCCAGGGTAAGAGTTAGCCTAGACAGGGTCACTAAGAGGCCTGTGGCTTTAGTACCCATAGAAGTGGGTGGCACTCTTAGCTGGAGAAGGGTAGTAGTCAGTACAGACCTCCCCCTTGATTGTCTCCTTGGAAATGACTACCCAGAGGTTAGTCAGAGCCCAAGAGAGGAACTGGTCCAGTGCCAGTCCTCTCCCAAGGATTCTGGAAGTCCTGCCTCTGCAGTAAATGCAAGCAGGCCCCAGAAGAAGAAAAAAAGAAAACAGAGTAGGAAGGGTGGACAACCTTTAGCCAAGGTTACAGCAAGCCAAGGAGATTCTGCTCCAGTAGGGGAGAACTCCAAAAATGGCCCTGATAAAGTCCAACCTGACCCACAAGAAGTCCTGGCTAGTCAGGCAACTGTTAAACCTGAGTGGGTGGCTCCTCAGCTAACAGAAGAAAGAGTGGAAGAAGGGTGTTTACTACAAGAGGTGGTAACCCCCCACTCTAATACAGCAGACAGGCAACCTGAACCCAAAGAGGCCTGTAACTTAGCCCCTTCCCTTTTAGGTGAAGAGCTAAAGGTGTGGTTCTGGGCACTGACAGCTGTCAGTGGCCTCTGCTGGGTGTTAGCCTTTATGGCTGCACTATCCTTAGCATGGTGGTCTGACCCCATGCCAAATAGCAAGTTAGGCCCCCTGACCCTATTGGTCATGGTGGGGTTACTCCAGCTCTGGGTAACCTCTCTGGGTAAGCTAGGGGTAACCCTGGCCAAGATAAGGTTAGCAGAGGTGGATACCTCTAAGACCAAAATAGAAAGAATGGGTGGAGACATTGAAGAGGCAGACAAGAGGCAATTCAGACTAGGTCCTATCACTGTGGAAGTAGGTCAGTTCCCCAAAGGGAATGACCTGAACAGAAGGATGTAAGGCAGAGTAGGCCCTGCAACTAACCAGCCTATTTCTCCTACTCTTCCTCGCCTGACAGACTAGGAAGACTCTCCCAGCTTGGGCTGAGTCTCCTGGCCTGTGGGCTGGGGGGGGCTTGTGTAAAGAAATGGCTCCCTGTTGCAGTTACCCCCCACTTTTTGCCAGATACTGATGCTGACTTGACTGAGAAGAGTGCTGGGACCCTGCTAACCAGGCCCCAGCACCAGTGTTCCTTCACCTAAAAAGTACCATTGTATCCACAATTGGCACACCCTGGCATTCAGATAAGTCCCTTGTAACTGGTACTTCTAGTACCAAGGGCCCTGATGCCAAGGAAGGTCTCTAAGGGCTGCAGCATGTCTTATGCCACCCTAGAGACCCCTCACTCAGCACAGACACACTGCTTACAAGCCTGTGTGTGCTAGTGAGAACAAAATGAGTAAGTCAACATGGCACTCCCCTCAGGGTGCCATGCCAGCCTCTCACTGCCTATGCAGTATAGGTAAGACACCCCTCTAGCAGGCCTTACAGCCCTAAGGCAGGGTGCACTATACCATAGGTGAGGGTACCAGTGCATGAGCATGGTACCCCTACAGTGTCTAAACAAAACCTTAGACATTGTAAGTGCAGGGTAGCCATAAGAGTATATGGTCTGGGAGTCTGTCAAACACGAACTCCACAGCACCATAATGGCTACACTGAAAACTGGGAAGTTTGGTATCAAACTTCTCAGCACAATAAATGCACACTGATGCCAGTGTACATTTTATTGTCAAATACACCCCAGAGGGCACCTTAGAGGTGCCCCCTGAAACTTAACCGACTATCTGTGTAGGCTGACTAGTTTTAGCAGCCTGCCACAAACCGAGACATGTTGCTGGCCCCATGGGGAGAGTGCCTTTGTCACTCTGAGGCCAGTAACAAAGCCTGCACTGGGTGGAGATGCTAACACCTCCCCCAGGCAGGAATTGTCACACCTGGCGGTGAGCCTCAAAGGCTCACCTCCTTTGTGCCAACCCAGCAGGACACTCCAGCTAGTGGAGTTGCCCGCCCCCTCCGGCCAGGCCCCACTTTTGGCGGCAAGGCCGGAGAAAATAATGAGAAAAACAAGGAGGAGTCACTGGCCAGTCAGGACAGCCCCTAAGGTGTCCTGAGCTGAAGTGACTCTAACTTTTAGAAATCCTCCATCTTGCAGATGGAGGATTCCCCCAATAGGGTTAGGAATGTGACCCCCTCCCCTTGGGAGGAGGCACAAAGAGGGTGTACCCACCCTCAGGGCTAGTAGCCATTGGCTACTAACCCCCCAGACCTAAACACGCCCTTAAATTTAGTATTTAAGGGCTACCCTGAACCCTAGAAAATTAGATTCCTGCAACTACAAGAAGAAGGACTGCCTAGCTGAAAAACCCCTGCAGAGGAAGACCAGAAGACGACAACTGCCTTGGCTCCAGAAACTCACCGGCCTGTCTCCTGCCTTCCAAAGATCCTGCTCCAGCGACGCCTTCCAAAGGGACCAGCGACCTCGACATCCTCTGAGGACTGCCCCTGCTTCGAAAAGACAAGAAACTCCCGAGGACAGCGGACCTGCTCCAAGAAAAGCTGCAACTTTGTTTCCAGCAGCTTTAAAGAACCCTGCCAGCTCCCCGCAAAAGGCGTGAGACTTGCAACACTGCACCCGGCGACCCCGACTCGGCTGGTGGCGATCCAACACCTCAGGAGGGACCCCAGGACTACTCTAAGACTGTGAGTACAAAAACCTGTCCCCCCTGAGCCCCCACAGCGCCGCCTGCAGAGGGAATCCCGAGGCTTCCCCTGACCGCGACTCTTTGAATCCAAAGTCCCGACACCTGGGAGAGACCCTGCACCCGCAGCCCCCAGGACCTGAAGGACCGGACTTTCACTGGAGGAGTGACCCCCAGGAGTCCCTCTCCCTTGCCCAAGTGGAGGTTTCCCAGAGGAACCCCCCCCTTGCCTGCCTGCAGCGCTGAAGAGATCCCTAGATCTCCCATTGACTTCCATTACAAACCCGACGCCTGTTTCTACACTGCACCCGGCCGCCCCCGCGCTGCTGAGGGTGAAATTTCTGTGTGGGCTTGTGTCCCCCCCGGTGCCCTACAAAACCCCCCTGGTCTGCCCTCCGAAGACGCGGGTACTTACCTGCAAGCAGACCGGAACCGGGGCACCCCCTTCTCTCCATTCTAGCCTAAGCGTTTTGGGCACCACTTTGAACTCTGCACCTGACCGGCCCTGAGCTGCTGGTGTGGTGACTTTGGGGTTGCTCTGAACCCCCAACGGTGGGCTACCTTGGACCAAGAACTGAACCCTGTAAGTGTCTTACTTACCTGGTAAAACTAACAAAAACTTACCTCCCCCAGGAACTGTGAAAATTGCACTAAGTGTCCACTTTTAAAGTAGCTATTTGTCAATAACTTGAAAAGTATACATGCAATTGAAATGATTCAAAGTTCCTAATGTACTTACCTGCAATACCTTTCAAACAAGATATTACATGTTAAATTTGAACCTGTGGTTCTTAAAATAAACTAAGAAAAGATATTTTTCTATATAAAAACCTATTGGCTGGATTTGTCTCTGAGTGTGTGTACCTCATTTATTGTCTATGTGTATGTGCAACAAATGCTTAACACTACTCCTTGGATAAGCCTACTGCTCGACCACACTACCACAAAATAGAGCATTAGTATTATCTCTTTTTGCCACTATCTTACCTCTAAGGGGAACCCTTGGACTCTGTGCATGCTATTCCTTACTTTGAAATAGCACATACAGAGCCAACTTCCTACATTTACTAAAAAAGTAGATTAGCTCACAATGATAGTTTTATTGGGAACTTTAGGGGGGAAATACTTATGCAGACCTGCTTGAGGAGTACAGGAGTTTGATGAATGTATCTGTTATCTTTGCACATACCTTATCCACTTCAGTTTCAGAGTGTGCTTCCTATATCCAATTACTCCTCCCAATGGACTTTCATATATGCAGAAGCATTAAGTAAACTATAATGTTTCTATATATAAAATGATCGAAGTTGTAAGATTAGGTTCTTCTACTAAATACAATAGACCCATTATGTTTTAGAATTAAAAAATGAATGGCTCAAACAAGAGGCATGTCTGTAAACTGATTGATTCAATGAGGAACTGTATTAAAGAACATAATGATAGAAGAGTCCAAATTGATAGGAGTGGTACTGAAGGAAAAGTTTATTACCTGTAACTCCAGTTCTCTTGGTGTGGTATTTCCACAATAGTCAAAAGGGTTGAATAGTTCCTGCACTTTTTCCCCAATATAACTTAAGTGTTCATGTTAGCCTTACTTCACTGAGTCCTGCAAAGTAACTTAAGATTGTCCACATGCAGCCTAAAGGAAAGGCTACAGGGTCCAAAATTCTTCATCCGGTTTGCTTTAAAAAGGACAAAGTTAAGGCACATGCATTGAAATGCATGAATGAGTTGAAAATTTAGCAGGAAAAAATTGTTCACAAACTTTTTTGTATTGCAAAACAATGACAAAGGAGTGCAGGGCAGTGTAGCCCATAGGCTGCCATTATCAATGAAGAAAAAGGAGACCGACTTTAAGAACAGCCAGTCCTCCATTATCCCATCATGCCTAGAAAAAGGCAGTTACCTCAATTCTTTTTGAAGAATGAAACCTGAGATATTATTTTGTCTTCTCCATGGGGGAGGAAGGAGGGTTGCTTATGATTATCATGGAAATACCCCTGCAAAAGAACTGGAGTTACAGATAAGAAACTATTCCTTCTCTCGTAGGGGACTTCGATGTATAGTCATAAGCGTTGAACAGAATAGCAAGGCCATCCCATAAACAGCAGAGGAGTAGACAGAACAATAATGAAATACACTGTCAAGCAGGCAGGTTCTTGAGAGAAGCCTGTCCTACTTGAGCATCTGTCCTGGGGTCAGAGAGTGGAGAGCTCTCTCTGCTGGAGTAGATGGGTTTTGAAAGAAAGTTGGCAAGGAAATCGACTGGTTGACATGTGTCAGAGATAACCTTGGGCAGGAATTTAGGATGTGTTTGCATCACTACCTTGGAGAAATGGAATAATGTGTAACGCTCGTGAGCACAGAGCCTGAATCTTACTTAACCCTACATGTTGATGTAATTGCCACAAGGAAAACAGTTTTCCAAATTAGGTGTTGGAGAGATGCTTTGTGTATGGGCTCAAATGGATTTAGCATGAGGTGCGAAAGAACCACATTAAGCTCCCATAGTGGAGAAGGACACCTAACTGGAGGAAAGACCTTCCCTTAACCCTTCTAGGAAATCTTTGATGACTGGTATCCTAAAGAAAGAGGTTTGCGAAGGGCCTTTTCTGTATGCAGTCAGAGCTGCCAGAGGGACCCTATTTGAAGAGAGATGTAGACCAGATTTAGCCAGGTGTAACAAGTATGGAAGAATGACATCTTCCTGGCAAGATGTAGGGTCCATCATTTTGGAGGAACACCAGATGCAGAATCTCTTCCATTTGAAGGAATATGCTGTATGGGTGGTTGGATGGCCATTTCGCCTTTTTTAGGTTTTCCATACAATCCTGTGGAAGATTTAGGTGTCCATACTGTATTAACTCAGGAGCCATGCCGCCAAACTCAAGGGGGAGCGATTGGGGCATCTCATCTGCCCTCCGAATTTCGTTTGGTGGTCTGGCCTAAATGGCAGCTTGAGATGTGGTCGGAGCGACCAGAGAAGGAAGTCGGGAACCCCCACTGCCTCGGCCACTCTGGTGCAATGAGCATCATTCTGGCTGAAGTCGTTGAGTGACTGCTAGGATAAGTGGAATTGGTGGAAAGACGTACAGAAATTTGTTGGACCAGTCTATCCACAGAGCATTCCCCCAACGGTTCTGGATGGTAAAACCTGGCAGTAAAGTCATAGCATTTTCTGTTTTCCTCTGTGGCGAGGAGGTCGATAGAAGGTGTGCACCCCACAAACGGAAGATATCTTGAATTACATCTTTGTTCTGCACCCACTTGTGGTTCTCTTCAAGAACTCTGCTGAGGGCATCTGCTTGTACATTCTGAGCGCCAGAAAAGTGAGCTGATACTATGTTCAACCTGCTGACTAGGAGCCAGTGCCATATTGTCTGGGCCTCTTGAGACAAGACTGTGGATCGGGTCCCCCCCTCCGCTTGTTCAGTTAAGACAAGGTGGTTGTATTGTCTGTCTGGACAAGCCGGGTGTTGTTGAAGGACGGGAGAAATGCCTTGAGAGCTAGGTGCACCGCACAGGGCTTGAGGAGACTGATGTGGCATGACGTCTCCTTCAGAGACCAGAGGCTTTGTGTTCGTAGGCGACCCAGATGGGCTCCCCATCCGAGGAGAGAGCCATCTGTCACAAGAGTCTGTGCTGGAGGTTGTGGGCGGAAAGGTATCCCTTGTAGGAGATTGGTTGGAGAACACCACTAACCGAGGGATCGGATTGTGTGGGTGTACAGAAAGATTTGGTCTTCCCAGTTTCCACACAGTTGATTCCATTGGTCCTCCAGGCACTCCTGAAGAGGTTGCGTGTGAAGCAGAGCATTGGGTGTCAAAAATATGCAGGAGGCCATGGAGCCTACAAGTGGGGAGACTGTGCGCACTGTTAGGCGATGCATAGTTTGGAGTGCACAACACTTCTGGAGAATGGATAAGCGTTGTTCCTCCGAAGGACACACTTTTGCCTGCAGTGTGTCTATGGTAGCTCCTTAGTGCAACTTCTGGACAGGAACGGTCATGGACTTCAGAAAGTTGACACAAAGCCCTAGCCGATAAAGGAGATCGCATGTCCATTTGAAATGCAGTTGGACTTCTGCACAGGTGGATGCCTTGATTAGCAAGTCGTCCAGATATGGGTAGACGAAGATTTGGTGCCTTTGAAGATGTGCTGCCACCAGCGCCATGCACTTGGAGAAGGTTCTGGGTGCTGACTTTGGACCAAAAACATAGGACGGTGTATTGGAAGTGATCTTGTCCCACAACAAATCTCAGGAACTTCCAATGGTTTATGACGATGAGGATATGAAAGTAGGCATCGTATAGGTCTACTGAGCAAAGCCAGTCCCCTTGATGAATCTAGGGGTATAATTGGTGTAAGGCCAGCACCCTGAATGTTTCCTTTCAGATCCATTTGTTGGCAATCTTTAGGTCTACAATGGGTCGGAACTATTTATTGCCCTTTTTTGGAACTAGGAATTACCTTGAGTAAATGCCTTTTCCCCGCTGGTTGAGGGGGAACAGGTTCTACTGCTTTCTTTTCCAGCATGATGGAAACTCCGCCTTTAGAAGACCGAGATGAGAAGTGATCGACTTTGGCGGAATACTTGGTGGCGGGGTTGAAAACCTGAGACAATACTCATTTTGTACAATGTTTAAGACCCAAGCATCCGCTGTAATTTGTTGCCACTCTGCCAGGCAATTGGTGACGCTTCCCCCCCACCGGAGTGAGAAACGGACAAGGGGGGGAGAAAACTTTCAGGGTATTGAGGCTGAAGGTTGTCGAGAACCCTGATTGGGTTGATGTGTCACTCGTCCTCTTAGTTGTTTCCGCTGAGGCTGGTAAGATCTCTGGAATTGCTGCAGAGTTCTTGCAGGCAGCCACTGAGGGGTTTGAACCCTCGGAGTAGAATAGGGACGTTGGAAAGGTCAGAAAGGTTTTTGGTGCTTTTTGGGTTTATCAAGGCCTAATGCCTTCAATGTGTCATCCTTGCCATTTTATCGTCCGTGTGAGAGCCGAACAGAGTGGAGCCTGAAAACGGCAAGTTCTGGATGCGTTGCTGAGCATCCAGTTTCAGTGATGTTCGATGCAGCCAGGAATGTCTCCTTAGCATTACCCCTTGGCAGTATGCATGTGCAGAGGGCAAGGAATAGTCCGCTGCTGCACTAATGATCTGGTTAGAGACTATGGCACCTTCTTGGACAATCTTCAAAAAAAAATCCTCCTTCTGATCTCTCGGGAGGCGTTCAGCAAACTGGAGTAGGGAGTCCCACAGGCCCTATCATATCTGCCCAAGAGGGCTGGTGCACTTGCTGCCTTCATGGAGGTTGCAGCTGAACTACAGACTTTGCAGCATGTTGAATCTACCTTGTTACTCTCTGTCAGGAGGAGAGGTAGAAGACGTCAAACGATTTGCAGGCAGCCAGTATTTCCTCCGCATCAGGTGGAGGATCGCAGTGTAGAAACAAAGGGTCTTGTTCTGGGGGACGATACTTTTTTTGTAGTCTAGAGGGAGCAGACGTAGTTGTACCCGGCGTAAGGAAAACTTCCATAGCGGGTTCCAGAAGACCAGGCACTAGTGGTAGCAAAGGTCTGGCGGCTATGCACTGCTGGAGAGTCTCAAATATAATTAAAGTAGATGGAGTTGGGACAGTGTAGGAAGTTGGCTCTGTATATACTATATCAAAGTGAGACAGAGTCCAAGGGTTCCCCTTAGAGGTTGATAGTGGCAAAATTTGATAATACTAATGCTGTAAGCTTATCATAGGGTACTGTTAAGCACTTGTACACACACAGGCAATAAATGAGGAACACACACTGAAACACCAGGCCAATAGTTTTTAATATAGAAAAATACATTTTCTTAATTTAGTTTAGAACCTCAAGATTTGAGTTAAGTACATAAAATGCAAGGTACTTCACACAGGTAAGTATGGAACTTTGAATTAAAGCAGTAGTACACATAGTATAGGTTAAAATGGCAATAAGCTATTTTAAAAATGGACACAGTGCAAAAATCAACAGTTCCTGGGGGAGGTAAGTTTAGTTTTCTCAGGTAAGTAAAGCACTTACACAGTCAGTCTCCTGGGCATAGGCAGCCCACCTTTGTCGGTTCAAGGCAACCCCAAAGTCACCGTACCAGCAACACAGGGACGGTCAGGTGCAGGTCAAAGGAGGGCCCAAAACACAGCCGTCTATGGAGAACAGGGGTGCTCTGGTTCCGGTCTGCTGGCAGGTAAGTACCTGCGTCCTCGGGGAGCAGACCAGGGTGTTTTTGTAGAGCACGGGGGGGGGGGGTGTTGAGGGAACAGGACACAAACAGGCACACAAAACACACACTCAGCGGCACAGTGCAGTGTGCTTAGTAGGCGTCAGGTTCCTTGTTACCAGGCAGTCGCAGTCTAGGCGGAGCCTCTGGATCCTCTCTGCAGGCGTCGCTGTGGGGGTGCAGGGGGATCAACTCAAGTTACTCACGTTGTCGCAGTCGCCTGGGAGTCCTCTCTGCAGTGTTTGTTCTCTGGAGCTCGAGGCGGGGGCGTCGGGTGCAGAGTGAGAAGTCTCACGCTTCCGGCGGTAAGGGAGAGTTCTTTCAAAGTTGTTTCAAAGTTGCAAAAATGTTGCAGTCGGTGAACAGAGCCGCTGTTCTTGGGAGTTTCTTGGTCCTTCGGGTTCAGGGCAGTCCTCTGAGTCCTCAGAAGTCGCTGGTCCCTGTCGGATGCGTCGCTGTGCAGGTTCTTTGAGTCTGGAGACAGGCTGGTAGGGCTGGGGCCAAGTCAGTTGTCATCTCCTTCGTCTCTGCTGGGCTTTCAGGTCAGCAGTTCTTCTTTGTGTAGGTTGCAGGAATCTGATTTCCTGGGTTCAGGGTCACCCTTAAATACTAAATTTAGGGGGGTGTTTAGGTCAGGGGAGGCAGTAGCCAATAGCTATTGTCCTGGAGGGTGGCTACACTCTCTTTGTGCCTCCTCCCTGAAGGGAGGGGGGGCACATCCCTAATCCTATTGGGGGGATCCTCCAATCTCAAGATGGAGGATTTCTAAAGGCAGGGGTCACCTCAGCTCAGGACACTTTGGGGAGCTGTCATGACTGGTGGGTGACTCCTCCTTGTTTTTCTCATTATCCTCTCCTACCTTGCCGCCAAAAGTGGGGGCAGTGGCCAGAGGGGCGGGCATTTCCACTAGCTGGGATGCAATGTGGTGCTGTAACAAAAGGCATGAGCCTTTGAGGCTCACCGCCAGGTGTTACAGTTCCTGCAGGGGGAGGTGAGAAGCATCTCCACCCAGTACAGGCTTTGTTCCTGGCCACAGAGTGACAAAGGCACTCTCCTCATGTGGCCAGAAACTCGTCTGGTTGTGGCGGGCTGACAGAAACTGGTCAGCCTAGCACTAGGCGTCGGACTGGTATTCAGGGGGCATCTCTAAGATGCCCTCTGGGTGTATTTTACAATAAATTCCACACTGGCATCAGTGTGCATTTATTGTGCTGAGAAGTTTGATACCAAACTTCCCAGACCTCAGTGTAGCCATTATGGAACTATGGAGTTCGTGTTTGACAAACTCCCAGACCATGTACTCTTTATGGCTACCCTGTACTTACAATGTCTAAGGTTTTGCTTATACACTGTAGGGGCATAGTGCTCATGCACATATGCCCTCACCTCTAGTATAGTGCACCCTCCTTTAGGGCTGTAAGGCCTGCTATAGGGGTGACTTACCTATGCCATAGGCAGTGTGAGGTGGGCATGGCACTCTGAGGGGAGTGCCATGTCGACTTAGTCATTTTCTCTCCACCAGTACACACAAGCTGTAAGGCAGTGTGCATGTGCTGAGTGAGGGATCCCCAGGGTGGTATAAGACATGCTGCAGCCCCAAGAGACCTTCCCTGGCAACAGGGCGCTGGGTACCATTTCCAACGGACTTATCTGTGTGCCCGGGTTGTGGCAATTGTGGGAACAAAAGGTACAGTTTAGGGAAAGAACACTGGTGCTGGGGCCTGGTTAGCAGGGTCCCAGCACACTTTCAATCATAACTGGCATCAATAAAACGCAAAAAGTCAGGGGATAACCATGCCAAGGAAGGCATTTCCTTACAGACAGCCATCAAAATGTTCAGTTTCGTCGCACCTTGTGCTAGAACTTCATGAAAGGTGTTGATATTGTCAACCGGCGAGGAACGAGGTTGAGGTGAAACTGTTAGTGTAGGTGACTAGCCTCTGGTGGAGGATGAGGAATCTCTATGACGGTAGGCAAGTGATCTTGGTCTAGATCTGTGGTGGGAATGTCTTGACCTTGAACGGCCAAATGACTGATGGCCATGACGAGAATGGTGGTGCAATCTTCAGCGCGGTCTGAGATCTGGGGCGGTGCTAGGCAAGTGAAGCACCGGAGGTCGTACGAGTACTGGGAGAACCGGAACAGCCGGCCGCCTTGGAGTCAGACTTCGAGGTGTAGGTTGAGGAGGAGGCGTAGCAGCCGGTGGAGGAGAGGTGTTAGGCGACGAAGGAAGAAGCACCAGAGAAGGAGACACATCTCTGGAATGGTGTGAATCCGATGAAGAATAGATCCCTCTCCGTTTCCACCTCCTCAACGTCAAGAGGCTCTTCGATGCAGATCTTTCTCTCTGAAGTCTAGGTGTTGACGTTGAGCGGGAGCTGAACTGTGGCGTTGGCGTTTCTTTTGCCTTAACGTCGATTCCAACGACATCAATACTCCTCGACGTTGTGTGCCGTGGAGTCCTCAACGTCATGTGGTGTCTTGACGTCGAGCGGCGTCATTTGTGCGATGTTGAGCCAGACTTCGACGGCAAACATGTCGGTGCCGTACCTCCACTTGATATCTACCTTTTCTTTATGACGACCAGGACCAAAAGCGCTTTCTTGCAGAATAACGCTTCTCAGACCTTCCACGTCCACTGGAGGCTGAGGGAAGAGCTCTGGTGGAAGACCAACCTTCCCATCGCTCAGAGATCCCAATGGCTTCTTGGCGTCGTCTCTCTGCTCTCCCTTGAAGGCGAATCGTCTCCCTGTCATGCAGGGTACACCTGGAAAATGACTTGCAGATGTTACAGGAGGCAGGAAGGTATGAAGACGGCATGCAGATGATACAGACCTCATGAGAGTCTGTTTTGGCCTTCTTTCTGCAACATCGCGGGCATTTGTCAAATAAAGAATGCATTTTTACTGGGGAAAAATGCCTTAATTCCGGTCAGAAAAAAAGACAAATCAAGAAATAAAAGTCAAAAGAAATCGAGTGAAACAGTTGTCACTGAGATTTTCACTCAATTTTTGTAGAAAAAAAACTAAAAAGGTCAAGCTCAATGCTCCAGGGTCCTGTCAGCAGGAGCCGGAAAAAAGAAATGAGGTAACTGCCTCTTTCTAGGCATAATGGGATACTGAAGGACTGGCTGTTCTTAAAGTCACAGTCTCCTTTTTCTTCATTGACAATGGCAGCCTATGGGCTACACTGCCCTGCACTCCATCATTGTTTTGCAATATAAAAAGGTCTGTGAAGCATTCTGCTAAATTTTCAACTCATTTGATGCATTTGAATGATTGTGCCTTAACTTTGTCCTTTTTGAAGCAAATGGGATGAAGAATGTTGGACCTTGTAGCCTTTCCTTTAGGCTGCATGTGGACATTCTTAAGTGACTTTGCAGGCCTTCCTGAAGTAAGGCGAACATTAACATTTAAGAAGTTATATTGGAAAAAGTGCATCAGGGTCCCCCGCAGGCGGGCGGAACTATTCAACGCTTATGACTATACATGGAAATCCCCTACAAGAGAAGCAATGGTGTTTCATTCAAAATATTAGACAACAATTTAAGAATTCACAAGCGCATCCTAGACTTAGAATTTCACAAGAGAAGATTTGTTTATATAATGTGTGCAAGATATGATAGAAGGGCTACTTTTAGTTATATTTGCAACAAGTGCGTGTAGTCAATTATATAATTGATAGAAATTTGATATTTGGGTAAAGACCCTATCGTTAGGTACTTATCACATCAGTGGTAAAAATGGCTCTGAATAACAGGGTAGGCTCCTGCTCTTGAGGAGTAGCTATCTTAAGATTTATCATGTAAATACATTGAATAAAATAAGTTACAAGAGTGAAATGTTGGTTTGGTCAAGTGCTTCTAGATCAATCAATCAATCACTGCATTTGTAAAGCGCATTACATACCCGCGAGGGTCTCAAGGCGCTGGGGAGGGGGGGGGGGTGCTACTGGTCGAAGAGCCAGGTCTTGAGGAGTCTTATGAAGGCCAGCAGGTCCTGGGTCTGTCGTAGGATGGTGGGGAGAGTGTTCCAGGTCTTGGCGGCGAGGTAGGAGAAGGATCTGCCGCCGGGAGTGGTTTTTCGGATGCAGGGGACTGTGGCAAGGGCGAGGTTGGCTGAGCGGAGGCTTCGGGTGGGGGTGTGGAAGCTGAGTCGGTTGTTGAGGTAGGTGGGTCCGGTGCTGTGCAGTGCTTTGTGTGCGTGGATCAGGAGCTTGAAGGTGATCCTTTTGTTGACGGGGAGTCAGTGCAGGCCTCTCAGGTGGAGTGTGATGTGGCTGCGGCGGGGGACATTGAGGATGAGTCAGGCCATAATGTTGTTGACTTCGAGGTAGCGGGTCAGCTGTTTGTTGACAATCTTCTCGGTCACTTTTGCCGGGAAAGGGGGCAGGGAGATGGGCCGGAAGTTCTTGAGGTCCTTGGGGTCCGCCTTGGGCTTCTTCAGAAGGGCGTTGATCTCGGCGTGCTTCCAGCTTTCTGGGAAGGTTGCTGTCTCGAAGGCACAGTTAATTGTTTTCCGGAGGTGGGGCGCGATGGCTGTGCTGGCTTTGTTGAAGACGTGGTGAGGGCAGGTGTCTGATGGGGATCCGGAGTGGATGGAGTTCATGGTTTTGATGGTGTCTTCGTCGCTAACGCTGGACCAGACGGTCAGGCGACTGGTGCGAGTGGTAGTCGCAGGGGTGGTGGACTCTGTGGGTGCAGGGGGGGAGGGGTGGGAGTCGGGGTTGAAGCTGTCGTGGATGTCGGTGATCTTGCAGTGGAAGAAGGTGGCCAGGGAGTCGCACAGGTCTTGAGATGGCGGGATGTCGTTGGTGATTGAGCTGGGGTTGGAGAGTTCTTTCACGATGCTGAAGAGCTCTTTGGTATTGTGTGCGTTGTTGTCTAGGCGGTACATGAAGGCGGTCTTCTTGGCGGTCCTGATGAGTTGGTGATGTCTGCGGGTGGCGCTCTTGAGGGCTGTGTGGTTGTCTGGTGTTCGGTCGTGGAGTCATTTCTTCTCCAGCTTCCGACAGGTGTGCTTGGAGATCTGGAGGTCCTCGGTGAACCAGGCGGCTTTCTTGTTGGTGTGGTTGGTTGTAGAGGTCTTGAGAGGGGCGAGGGTGGTGGCGCAGTCGTTGATCCACTGTGTGAGGTTGGTCGCGGCAGTGTCTGGGTCGGTGGGTGGTCTCCGGGCAAGGGCGGTAGTCAGTTGGTCCTCGGTGACCTTGCCCCAGCAGCGGCGTGGTAGCTGTTGGGTGCGGTGGTGTGTGGTGTGTTTTCTGAAGGTGAAGTGGACGCATCTGTGGTCGGTCCAGTGTGGTTCGGTGGTGTGGTTGAAGGAGACGTGGGGGCTTGCGGAGAAGATGGGGTTGAGCGTGTGTCCAGCGGCGTGAGTGGGTGTCGTTACGAGCTGTTTGAGTCCGAGGTTGGCGATCAGGGCGGTGGAGTTGGCGTCGTCGTTCTCGAGGTGGAAGTTCAGGTCCCCGAGGAGGATGTAGTCCGTGGAAGCAAGGGCGTGGGTGCTGATGAGGTCGGCGATGGTGTCACTGAACTGTGGGCGGGGTCCTGGAGGTCTGTAGATAAGAGTTCCTCTGAGGGTGGTTTTGGGGTCGGTGTGGATCTGGAAGAGCATGTGCTCGGCGGTGGTGAGGGTGTCATCGGTGTTCGTTGAGATTTTGATGGAGTCTTTGTGGATGATGGCGATTCCTCCTCCCACTCCGTTGGTGCGGTCTCTGCGGGAGATCTTGTAGCCCTGTGGGATGGCTATGGGGATGTCTGGTGCTGAGGTGGCGTTCAGCCAGGTCTCTGTCAGGAAGGCGACGTCGGGGCGGTGGAGTCTAGGAGGTCCCAAAGTTCGCTGGTGTGCTTGCGAGCGGAGCGGGTGTTGAGGAGGATGCAGCAGAGGTGGTTGGGTTCTCTGGCTAGTGGTGTGGAGGGTTGGATGCTGGTGAATCTGCAGTTCCGGCAGGTGAAAGGCCCCTGGGTGCGTTTCAGGGTGGCCCGGTAGCAGGGGTGGTCTCGTCTGGTGTTGAGTGCGTGGAGGGTGCTTGCGTCGTAGTGCAGTCTGGCGTTGCGGGGGGTGCATGTTCCAGGGGTTCTGGTGCTGGGTGCGGTCCAGGCGCGGACGGGCGCAGACGGGCTTGCCTTAGGCGTGCCAGCGGCGCGGCTGCTGTGCTGCCGCTTCGCGGCCTCCATATGAGAGCAGAGGGAGGGAGGAGCAGCTGGGAGGTAGGAGCGGGGCGGCCAATGGGAGTAAAGGGGGCGGGGCAGCAGGGGCTCAGCGGCGAGGGAAAAACCTGGGGAAAAACCCAGGGAAAAGACGGCGGTAGAGGGACAACAGAGCACAGGGGTACAGAAAGCAAAACACAGGGGCACAGAATGAAAAAACGAAGTGGCACAGAAGCCAAGCGCATGGGTACAGAAAAAAGGGAGCGAGTAGTCAGGCGGCAAAAGCGGCAACAGAGGTTCAACCCACAGGGGGCTGTGTGGCAGATGGGGGGAGCAACCTGCCTAGATGTGGCTGTTACTTTGTATGATGTGAAAATTAGAATGTGGTCTACGGTAGTGGAGTATTTGGCTAATACTGCGGGTGAATTAACTAAAATTAATGAAAAGATGACTGCCATTCCCGCACTGGTGATCCAAAATAGGCTTGATTTAGATATGGCTTTGGCGAAAGAAGGTGAAAGTGTGTAAAGGGCTGTGAGGTTGTATGTTTGTGCCCGATTATAGCAAATATATTACTGCAAAGGAGGTTCATTGTTTGGGAGGAACTGATGTTTTTGAAACAGTTGGTAGCTGGTTTAAGAAAAATAATGAGGGGCTTAGCAAGATGGGTGAATGGTTTACAACTGTTGGTGGTGATGTATTAAATAAACTGTAACTCCACTAATACTTATAATTTATGCCTTGTGAGCCTCTTACTAACATAGAAACCTTTGGAAGCTTTTGGTTTTATGGGAGGTTTAAAATGTGGTTGTGCAAAGAGGACGCCCACCAGAAAAATAAAGGAAACTTAATGACCTCAAAGCAGTGATATATGACTATTTTACCCAAAAAGAGAGAGTCTCCCTCAAAATGCCAAGAAGGATAGGGTGAGTTTAAACGTGTAATAAAATCAATACCCTCTTGTGAAATCTGTCCCCCCAATTCTTCGGTGAGAACAGAAGGCACTGAAAATGCTTACAACTTGATAGATTTGTCTATTCACTTTCAAATCGAGACCGATCATGTATTTGTAAACTCTACTATCAAAAATCAATGTTTTCTCTGTATACAAAGGTCTTGTTATATTTTATTAATTTCTCATATGACTTTACTAATTAAGAAGTAATTTCATAAACATACAAGTACACTCTATAAATTCCCTCATTCATTTCAAACCCCCTCTTTACCCATAGTGCACATAAAACATATATTTGACAATACACAAAAATGTATCAAAATACATCAAAACTGTCAAGAGCTTATAAAAACACATAAGAATACTGTTGCTGTGGCATTTCGGAGGTATTCCTAGTCAATAGCTCTGCCTCCATCAGCACAACATATTCTTAACCTCTCATACAGAATTATTTTTATTTGTACAGTAGAGGAATGTATTTCTCCTTTACAACCATCCATTTTGGTTTATAGAGGGGCAGCCTGCAATAATGGCCCCCTCACCCTGATTCGCTATTCAATTTATTCTTCAAGGGTATATCACTTAACTCCAATTATCTTCTTGGCTTTGCCAAGCTGAAGCCTGATGGCCCCTTTCCAAAGTGAGCCACTATATGCCTCTCTTTACATCATATCCCTTTATTACTCATAAGTGGATTCCTTTTCTCTTTTTATTTAATCTCTTTGAGCTCTCTTAGGATCTGGTGGGATATTCCTTCAGTACGATAGTTAAGCGACCCCCAGCGTTTGAAAACACACATATTGCATACAGGTACTCATAGCGATTTACAGGACCAGTCTTCAGGAGTTAAGGTAAGTATGGGGCACTGCCCAAGGCAGCACCAAAAGGTTCTCTATGGGGAGCTCTGGGGCGTCTGGGTGCAGAGGTGCCAGTTAGGACAGGGGTTGGGAGCAATCCCACTGAACCAACAGTGGGGCTCAAGTCATGCGATTCACAGGCACTAAGGACACCTTTGGTCAGTTTGTTTATTTTATTTACGATACTGAACTCCCATGGAGCTCCACATAAAACAATCATCTAAAAATACCATGGTGTAAGCACTCAAAAGCCTTAATGTGCAAATTACATTCCCCATTTTTACAAAACAATTTTAAATTAAAACTAATACAAACCTAAAAAACGTTAAAAAAAGGTAAAATATTTTATAGCAGAACATTTTGTTTGGGGGAGCAAAGAAGGCCTGCAGAACTCCAGATGCAGTGCGTAGAGAAAATTGTAAGCAGATGGGGCGTAACCATCTACGCCAAAATAACAGCAAGGCTGGATAGATGAAAACAACATGATTCAGATCTTGGTCACCATTTTTACAGAAGTGACAAATTGCCGAGGACCCATACCATTTGGCCCGTTAAGTATTAAGAGGGAGCAGCCCCTGTTGCAATAGAAGCCAGAATCATTTGACCCCGTGGGGCAGGGTCCAGCTAAGAAAGGGCTGCATTTTCTTCAATATTAAGGTGTTGGACACAGATTGTAAACCCCCGCCTGTGAGTGCAGGCCTTCTTATCCAGACGAAGGCGAAGATGCTTGCCTAATAATGGGTTTTAGCTGTAGCAGTGAAAGTGTATGAATAGAGGCAGGATCTATATATAATAGATCTGTAGCATGTGTGAAATTCCGGCCAATTGTATATTTCGCCCTACTGCCAGCTAAGATTGTTTTTTTTTTTTTTTTTTAAATAGTGACCTCAGAATCATCTTCACTATTTATCATACCAGCGTATTACCCCGGCCAGTCCTTGCACATAAGCAAGCCCATCTCTAGCCTGAGGGTTGCTGCTGAGAGGGCAGAGTTTACAGATGTTAGGTTCCTCAGGACACGGCCCTCTAGTTTGTCTAAGAAACCCCAGTTAGAAACACCTTTGGTCCTCTTTTCCATGGTTAAGGGTGCCTGGGTGCAGGTGACCTGAGGTGTCGGGTCTTTGCGAGCAGAAATGGTAGCTTCAAAAGCACTGCACAAAGAGGCGGCAGGAGACATCAGGGAGTCCAAAGTTGAGTCACCCAAGGTGGAATGGTGACCTGGATGGCTGGGCGACTACACTGGCGCCGTAAACCCACTTCAACTCAGACTAGGGGGCATGGGTGCAGTGTTGCTTTCTGGTGTCAGGTTTTTTGGCGGTCCAGAGTCCTCGGGGTTCTTCTTGGGTGCCTACAGAGTGCAGGGAAGTAGCTCCACTACTCCACAGGAGGTCCTAGTGCTTCCTGAAGTGCAGGCAGTTCACCCAGGCTTCATGAGGCAGAGCAGCTGCAGGATAAATCGACTTGGCGCAATGCTCAAGGACTGTAGGCAGGCTGGCATGGTCGGAGCCAAATCAGTAGGTGCTCCTCTGTTCTTGCTTTTCATGGCTCTTCAGTTTCCTCCTTCTTCTTGGGTCCAGAGAATCTGTCTTCTGGTGTCAGGGAGCCACCTGAATACTTAATTTAGGGCCGTCAAGGGGTGTGTAGGGTAGTAGCCACTGGGCTACTTATCCTTGGGGTGCTAATACCCCCTATATGAACACTTCCTGTGGGGTGTGGGCATACTCCTATCTCAGAAATCCTGGTTCCAACCAAAAAAAAGATGGTATAACCCTTCCTTGAGTGTCTACCTCAGGTAGCCTACCTTAGGGGTGTGGTTAGCCTTGAGATGGTACTGACTAGCTAATTGTTCCACCTGTCCTGGTGCCAAATGGGCCTCAGGCTGTGGGGAGGGAGGGGGGGTGGAGGTGGGGGATGGGTGCTACACCGAGGTCTGGGGAAGCAGAGGTTTGCATACAAAAAGCAGCAGGCCTTTGAAGTACCTGGCCTTGGTAGAAAGATCTGCTAGCCATGCTGCTGGAGTGGGTGACAACACCCCTCTCTAGAGCAGGATTTGGTTCTGACCTCAGAGTGCTGGCTCTCACATACAGGGGGTCAGAAACCGGTCTGTGGCAGCAAGCTGATCAAGACTAGTCAGCCAACATACTTAGACTAGTAGGGTTCAAGGGCACCTCTAAGGTGCCCTCTGAGTGCATGTCATAAAAAAAATCTGAGGCTGGCAACAGCCAGGATTTATGAAGACGAGTTATTTGATATCAAACACCATAGGTTTCAATAAAGCCATTATGTGACTGGGTCACTCGTGATGGGGAGTGTCCAGCACATACCTTAAAATGGTCTCCTTGTTCACATGCAATGCTCAGCAATAAGCTTAGCATGGTATTAAAGGGTCATATCTGCTCGTGCAGATATGACCACCCAAATATAATGTACCCTGCCTTAGGGTTCCAAGGTCCGCTATGTCAGGGTTTCATCTGGCTTGCCACAGGACCCACAAACTGCAATAGCAATTGCGTAAATCTTATTTTGGGGGGTGGGGGAGTGGAGAGTTTGGGAACAATTTGTGCTGCAGCCCTTAGGGACCCTCTCCTCTACCTATACGTAAGTACCACTCACTAGGGACTTACACATGTAGGAGTGTGCCCACTGTACACATTATTATCCATTTAAGGAAAGAGCACTGACACTGGGGACCTGTTTAACAGGGACCCAGTGCACCTCAGTCAAAAAACACTCGGTCTTCCCCAACATTTTGCCACTGATACCATGTCAAAAATCCCTGAGCAGTTTATTTATGGAGCATTCCATGGACTGTTGGTGGGATTACCTAGAGGTGGAGATTTGGCCTTGTGTGCTCTCAGGTGTGGCAATAAGGTCTACTGACATGGGTTCCCCAGCACTGCAAGAATCATCAAACTACCCAAGTGTTCATTGTGTGTTTATTGATTAGTTCTGCTGTGCAAAGTTGTTGTCTGACCTGGGAGATGTTCCACTAGCAGAAGGAGCTGATGTTCAAAGCCCAATGCCAGATTATAAGCACTTACATGGGCAACTGTGGTGAATGTGTGAGCCTTTGTATCTGAAGGCAATGTATTCTGGTTATGCCATCTGTAAGCCCCAATCCCATTTTGTTGTGAATCTGTTTGTAAAACAGAGTGCTAACTGAGCTTCCATCAACTCCAGTACATTGATATGTAGTGTGGGGTGATGTGGAAACCATTGCCCCTGGATAGTCAGGTGGCCTTGTTGGGCTCCTCACGTTTGTAGGGAGGCATCTCTGTTGAAGGTCACTTGCAACAAGGCATCAAGGAACAACCTGCCCAGTAACGATTTATTGTTTAGCTACCATAACAGTTTGCACTGAACTCTGGGAGGAACTAGAGTTGCTAGAGGCCAGTGACCACTGTCTGGCAAAGCACGCCTGCACAGGGCACATGTGAAACCAATCATTTGGCACTACTGCAATACAAGACACCACCATTTCCAACAGTATCATTATCATTCTCACAGTCAGAGGAAAATACAATTAGTAAATGGGATGAAGCCTTTGAAATGGCATCACACTTTTGTTGTGAATTGTCAGTTACCGCATTTAGTCTGGCTCCCCTGAATGCCTGCTTGTGCTGGGGGCAGAGATTAGATTTTTTCAGTATTGTCTGTGAATTAAAATGTGTGGAGGGGAGACACACTTTGTTGAGTGTGAGCGAGGCACTCTGCTTAGTTTATGCTCTATACCATCCCACTCGTCAATGCAAGGAAATAGAAGAATAGTATTGTGCTTAAGGTGCACTGCAACCCCTGACAGACCATTTCTGAACTCCTCTTCGGCTGTTGGGAGTCCATGGTGTAGCACTTGGAACTGATAATGCGTTTCTCCTATCACAAACCTGAGATAGTGGTGGTATTCAGGGTGGGTGAGGATGTAGGAGTAGAAGTCCTTGAGACACACAGTCACCATTTAGTCCTTGATGCAGAGTAGCGAAATTACATCTTGAAGAGTTATCATTTTGACGGCCAAAAGATAATGTACAGACTGAGCAGCCGATTATTGCCCTTAGCATTGTCTTTCTTAGGGATGAGAGGATACAAGAGTAAACAGCTTGTCCTTGCTGAAGCAATGCCAGCACTTCCACTTGCAGCATTCTTTGCAGGTCTTGAATGAAGCTGTTGCAGCATAGTGGAATATTCGGAGGAATGACCTGAAATTTCAGGGAGTAGCTGTGAGTGACTATAGAAAGTAACTATTTGCCTGAAGCTATCCCTTGCCACTTAGGACTATATCACCATATTTATCCAAAGGCATATGCTATGTGAAATAGGGGCGCAAATGTGTGCAAGGTGACTGCTTTGCCGCTGATGTGCTGTAGCTTATGGGTGCCTCTACCCTTACTGTAGCTGTTGTTGCCCTGCAAGCCTCCATGAGCAAGACTCATGAAAGGATTGTGGTTGTTGGTACTGAAGGCATTGTGAGTTGGCGGCAGACGTGCCCCCAGCTCAGACTCACTGCTTCCTGAAAGCTGACTTGTTGGGAATATATCTGGAGTGGCCCAATAGCTTCAGTAGTTACAGCATCTTTTTTTATTATTTCCCGCACGGTGTCCACATGAAGGCCAAAAAGGTGCTCTACATCAGGATAAGCTTGTGGGCTACATCAGACTCAGTCAGGCATACCATAGAAGGACAATGGGAGTTAGCATCAGCAGCATCGAGAGCACACCTAATGTTAGCATTAGGTACAATCATCCCCTCCTGGATTAACTCCTTATTGTAAGCCTCTAGAATGTGTTTTACCAGCTGCTCCCTTTTCTCTCAGCAACACCTGTCATATCCCGACAGTAGGCAGAGAGTTCTCCATTCACCATTAAGTAGCAGTTCTCACAGCTAGCAAGCACTGACAAACTTTATATGCCAAAGGGTAGTCCCCCTGTGCATCAAAAGCAAACTCTTTTTCGAGCAGTTTTTACTATCAATGAGTCCGGCATGTACATGACTCCTAATGTACATGGGATCCTCTGGCACTGCTTTGTTCTTTTTCTTGACTGTTAGCATGAGAACCCTTACCTTGATGGAGTTTGTGTTGAGTATTTTGGTATGGTTAATAGCATGGGAGGTACTGAACTGATCTTTGTGTTTTTGACAGTGCCTTGATGAAGTGCCCCTCTTTCTCAACAGCATGCAATTTGACTTTGTGATGCTCATTTGCGCGCTGGATTACTGTGTGATATGATAGGATCATGAGGTGGAGATGGTTCCAATGACAACCTTGCCAAGAGTTGTTTCAGTCATCTGTCAAGATGGGCTCTTCATCTGTAGCAGGATTGTGGTCTGAATCTGTGCAGAGTTTGAAGGGGACAGGGAGTGAATTGGACTGTGCTGCTGGCCTGATGTTATGGTAAGTTTTAACCTCCTCCTATGAGATTGCCTACTCATGTGTTAGGTGTCTTTTCTGAGTTAGAGATGAGCCAGGACCCCCTACCACCATTTCCTTCAATAATGGATTTTTTTTCTTCTTTCTGAAGGCTGCATACGCTGAGAATGTTAATTCCTTGTGGTCTCTCGAAGTCCGAGGTTACACTTAAGACATACTTGGAAATGTGTATTCTCCATAACCCAGTACCCCATAAGTCATTTTCATAAACTGACTGCAATATTTTCAGTTCTGGAGCAGTCACACAATGCCTTTGAATGTTACACGTGGGAATTACAGTGACCCAATATGTACATTTGTGGTTCTGTAGAGCGACAGTCCTAAACCCCAAAAAGATACGTCCAAAATCATGCCGGAAAAAAACCCAACATAAGGTGGAATGTATGTCCTGGTGAGTTGTGGATTTCAGGGGAGAGTAACCTTGAAACCAAATATTGTATTTCAAAGTAACAACTTACAATATCTGCATAGGACTTGTGCAAAGCAGGTGATCTTTAGCAGCAAATACTGCAAAAGATCTGAGACAACTTACGCACCTTCAGTAACACCTTATCTAGTAGAGGCTATCTAGCCCCCGAGTCCTTTCCTTAGCATTAACCACACCAGCTGGACTGGACGCAGAATTTTTTTGTGAGTTGTACCCCTACATGCCGGTAGGTGGCATCATTCGGCTACACGTGACGTCTGTTTCCTTTCATGACTTTCCATGCCAGGAGAGTGAAGCCACAAAGAACACTGACTATTTGTGTGGAAAACTAAGGCCCTGAAGGAGGGAAAAAACCTTGTGCCTAGAAATGTGTTCGCAGAGTGGGGAAGGATGTGTGGGGCAGTAAGGAATCTGCGGCTCAATAGTCTCTCTACAAGATAAGAGATCACTGAAGGTAAGTAACTTGTTCATCTGCTAGAGACTGTTATAGCCACAAATGCCTTACCTAAGACTGGATACCCAAGTAAACCTCCCCAGAGTTGGGGCTGCAAAACTAAATGTTGAGAAGGAATGGATGAGCAAAGTGCCCATCCCAACGGACTTTACTGTTCAGGCAATAATACTTCATGAACTTGTGTAGCTGCCTCCTGGCAGATGTCCAGGACCAGATCCCCTGTGTGCTAACACAGTGGTCTCAGCCTTGGCTCTGGTGGAGTCAGCCTGCAAGCCTTTCTTCTTGGCCAATGCGAAGCAGATCTTAGCACAATCCATCAGGAGACAGTCCGTTTCTGCACAGCCTTCCCCTTCTTTGCTCCAACATACCCAACAAAGAGTTGGTCGTCCATCCAGAACTCTTTTGTGCGGTCAAGTTAGAACAACAACACTCTTTTTTGGTCCACTGGGTGGAGTTGCCCTTTTTCCTTAGAGGGATGTAGTGCAGTGTAAAAGGTAGGTAGGGAGATCGACCGGCCTACATGAAATAGTGACTACATTTGACAGGAAGGAAGCTCTAGTGCGAAGAACCAGCTTGTTTGGGAAGATATTCAGGTATTAGGTTTAGATGACAAAGCCTGGAGCTCACTGGCCCTCCGGATAGTTGTTATTGCCATGAGGAAAGCCATCTTGATAGTATATAGCCTGAGACGACAGTTGTGCTGTGGCTCAAAAGGAGCACACATCAAAAAAGTGAGCACTGGATTAAGGTCACAAAGATGCATGTTTAAGAGTGAAGGTGGAAATGTGTTGCACACCTTTCAAAAACCTAATTACAAAAAGGGGTGTGAAAAGGGATGGCTCATCTGGGAACCACAGAAAGGCTAAGGTGGCAGATAGATAACCCTTTGAAGTGACCAAGTCAGAATCCCGCTGGGCAAGAGAAATAATAAAGAGAGGGGAGCAGAAAGAGGATGAACCTGTTTCTCTGCACACTATGCGACACACTTGCCCCAACATCAGGTATATGATGTCTTGGTAGAGGGACGCCTGGCTGCCAAGATAACACTGCAGGCTTCAGGGAGAAGGTCAAAAGCTGTCAACTGTCGCCGCTCCATCTCCAAGCATGAAAGAAGAGCGTTGACAGGCTTGGGTGGAGAACCCTCCCTTGCTGGTCTAACAGAAGCTACTCCTGAAGGGGTACTCTGATCGGAGGAGTGACAGGCATGCTCAGCAGCACAGGATATCAAATTCTCCAAGCCCAGTCCGTAGCCACAATGATGGCGTGGGTCTGGTCGTTCCTGTTCTGCTTGTGAGCTCTGGGCAACAGTGGTATGGGTGGAAAGGCATACAGGAGGCCTGACCTCCACTTGAGACAAAAAACACCACTGAGCGAGGGCCACCTTTGAAACTCCAGTGCGCAGAACTGCCAACATTGCACGTTCTCCTCGGTTGCAAACAGATCTAACCAAGGTTCTACCGACCGCTGAAAGAGACCTTTCACCACCTTCAGATGGAGAAGCCATTCGTGATCCGCTAGCCATCTTTGCCTTTCATCCACCCTGTAGTTCAGAGAGCCCATCAGGTGTTGAACCACCAGGGATATGCCTAGACATTCCAGTCATGTCCTTGACAGAGGGTCGATGACCCCACCACAACCTATTTGTTTCAGAACCATAAAGCGGTGGTGTTGTCTGTGAACACTTGCACTAGGCCTTCCCTTGATAGAGAGTAGAAAGGCTTTCATTGTCAGTTGGATAGGCTGGAGCTCCAGTAGGTTGATGTGGATTCTGCCAGAGTCCGGAGGACTCTGATCTCCACCGCTCCTAGATGGCCACCATATCCCAGGAGTGACATGTCACCTTCATCATATCTGGCTGGTGAAGGGAGAGGAGTCTGCCGCTGAGCGGCTCATGAACCACCAATGCAGATCTTGTGCAGTTCCCTACAAGATCTGGACCATGTCAGAAAGATTTCCCTGATGCTGTGTTCATTGTAACTTTAGGTCCCACTGTGGAGCCCTTATTTGCCAGCCAGCATGTGTCACAAGCAGGATGTCATGAGGCTCAGCAGTCTCAGAGTGAGTCTCACTGAAAGCTAGGCTAGAGGCTGAAACTTTGGTATCACAGCCTGAATTTACTGAACTTGCCACTCGTGATGATAAGTTCAAAACTGCAGTGTCCAGAACAACTCAGAAGAAAGGGAGAATCTGAGGAGTCAGGTGGGCTTTCAGCACATTGATAATGATCCCCCAGCGAATATGCAGGAGGTTCTCCATAGTATGGAGGTGGGAGATGACTGCCTGGGGCCTTCAACAGTCAGTCATCAAGATAGGGAAAGACAGGCACCCCTGATCTCTGCAGATGAGCTGCAAACGCTGCCATCACCTTGCCTAGTGAACACCCAGGGGCACTGGTAAGGCCAAAGGGGAGCATAGTAAACTGAAAATGCTCTTGGCCTACCGTGAATCACAGGTAACTTCTGCGGGCAGGCAAGACATGTATGTGTAAGCATGCGTGTCCAGAGCTACCATCCAGTCTCCCGTGTCCAGGGCAGACAAGGCTAGCTCAAGTGTGAGCATTTTGAATTTCTCTCTCGAGGAAGAAATTGTGAGGGCGCAGGTCTAGGATAAGATGAAGGCCTTTGTCATTTTTGGGCACCAGAAAGTGGCAGGAGTAACAACAACGGCCCTACCTCTGGCATCAGCACACTCTATGGCTACCTTGGCTAACAGAGCAGCCACATCTTGGTGTAGTAAGGCGAGATAGCCCTCTGTCAGCCTGTCTCAAGTGGGCGGCATGGGTGGAGTAGTCCATTTGGACAATCTGAAGAACTCAGCCATCTGATGTTTGTGATTTCCAGTATCGCAGCTGATGGTGTATCCGGCCTCCCACTGGTTACCACTGATAGTCGGAGGGAAAACTAAAGGTGTTTGGAGAATGCAGCTGCCAGGGTGTTTGGTGGGCTGCCCTAACATCTGGCTGCCCGAACCATAGGATCTTGTGGGTTCAGCATCCTAGGCCATGCAGAGACTGGGAAGAGTGCACACCACAGTGGCGCGGCAGCTTAAGACGCAGCTGGAAGCCCCTCCCGTGGCCACAAAAGGAGCAAAAGGTGGACTCGGGTTGGAAGCGTCATAGAAAGACCAAAGGACCTGGCTCTAGCTCGTTTTTCTCTAAAGTGCTCCAGCGCTGAGTTTGCCTGGTCTCCAACGAGATGCGAGCCATCAAAGAGTACGTCCATAAGCGAGATTTGGACAATCCCCGAAAAGTCATTCGTTCTCAGCCAGGTGTGGCACTGTAAGACCACTGACAATAAAACTTCTCAGTCCAGCGAGTCAGTTGTATCCTGTCCACATTGAAACATGAACTTTGCTGCATCTCTCCCATCAACAGAATCTGAAGGACGGCTCAGGCCTACTCCAACACGACTGGCAGCACTTGCACCACCGAATTCCATAGTGCAATGGAGTAACAGCCCAAAAGGAATGCAGTGTTCACAGACCGCAGTGCAGGCTGGTGAAGAAAACATTTGTCTTTGTGATATCCTATTCAGTGGAGTGGGAGGGAATATTCAAGGATTTACACTGGAGATCGAGGCTTGAACGACCAAGCTCTCCAGGGTAGGGTGTTGAGTGGGGATATTGGGGTCACATGGAGGTGATGGCCATGGGAAATTGTCCCATTCAGAAGAGCCTCTGTGCTGGGCTTGATTCAGGTCCCAAGCACGGCCTCTGTAAGTGTCTCATTAAAAGGGAGAAGTGGTTCTGAGTGGGTTCTAGGAAGACTGGCCTGGTGTGTGGTGGACACCTATGGTGTTTGCACCAGATACCAGGTCCGGGCAACCCTTAATAGGTAGTGGACAGTATCTAGGAAGCAAGGGTTCCTAGTGATATTTGTGGTGAGCAGCCAAGACTTATCTAAGAGGCATGTAAACCACTTGCAATACCACAACAGTCACACAACAACTTACCTCACATGAAAGAAACCACACAGTTTTGCACAAAAAAAAAAAAAAAAACTTTATTGCATTAACACTGAACTAGATTATTATAGGCAGACCTCCAACTGGAGGTACGTATATACGATATATACACAGTAAGTACTCTGAATTAGCATAGAAAAATAATAAGCATTGGTAAGAAATAGCAGAAAATAGATAGGGCTCTGAGGAATTGGGGGGGGGGGGGGGGGGGGGGGTGTTGGTTGGGGGCAAACCCTATACTAAAATAGTTAAATGCAAAGTTAGGTCTCCCACCCGAGGATGTGGAGTAGTTAGTGGGGAGCTGGGAGAACTTGGAACCCCCAACCTAGATGACCCCCAGTGACCAGGAGAGCAGAGGCAATTATCTGGTTTTCCCATAGGCTATCAAGGGGACTTGGAAGAATATGTTTGCAAGAACAGAACCAGTCCAGTGGAACCCAAAGGTGGATTCTGGATGAAGAGGACCTGCAAAAGAAGGGGACAGAGTCCAATCCACAAAGGAGTGTTCAGATGGGGCAGGAGCCAGTGCCAACATTATGTGGGAGAAGTTCCGGGTGGACGGTGGAAGATGAAGGTCAGCTGTGGAGCCCAGGAGCTGCAGAGGAGTCCCCTGAAGTTGGGCAGAAGCTGTCCCATGCCAGTCACCGGGTTGCACACGTGTCAGTGGTCAGGATGACCACCAACAAGCTTTGGAAAGTGCAATCCGGGCAGAAGAGAATTTGCAGAGCTGAAGATGACCAGCAAGGTCCAGGGGGACTCAACCATTAGAGGGGAGTCCGGGCTGATCCTCAGCAGTCAGGAGAGCCAGCAGAAGCAACACAGGCAACCCACTGTCAGCAGGCACAGCAAGTCACAACGAGGCCCAGGCAGCACACTTCGAGAGGTGTCCCATGTCGCTGGAGCAGGAGAGGAGATACTGTCCTTGCAAGGAGGAAGTGCTGGAGGCCGGGGCAACTTGGAGCCTGAAGATCCCTCAGAACAGGAGTCAAAAAACCTTGGTTGCTGCAAGAGTCACGATACACAGGGATTCTGTTCTGCAGAATCAAGAGCTCACCGTCTCCCAAGTGGGACAGAAGATGGAGAGGACCAAGAGGACCACTCAGATCCACTACCCGTGTTGGGGGATCTGCACAGTTCCGGCAGAGAGCAGATCCTAGCAGCCGGACGTCATTGCCTTAGATGCCTGTCGATGCAGGGGAGTGACTCCTTCACTCCAAGGGAGATTCCTTCTTGCTTCTTTGGTGCAGTTGTAGTCTTGACGACCCCAGAGGCTGCACAAGCTTGGAAATGTAGCAATTGCTGGAAGGAGCCTGAGAAACAATGTTTCAAGGCGAGGTCGTCTCGGGAGTTGCAGGCATGTTTGGTTCCTTAGAAGTCCAGCAGCGGTTCCGGTGGCCAGGAGCAGAAGTCGTCGATGCAGAGAAGTCCTGGTCAAGTCTTGCACATCAAATCTGGGGACCCACACACAAGGGACTGTAGGAAAGTACCCTCTTTTTGGAATAGTTACCCACACTTTTTGCCTGCTATCAGTGTGTTTTGAGTGCGTTCACTGGGATCATGCTAACCAGGGCCCCAGTGACTGTGCTCTCTCCCTCTAAATTTGTTTGTCCCTGACTTAGTACACCACACTACTGGCATACGGGTGTCCCCCTATAAGTCCCTTGTATATGGTATCTAGGTAACTGGGGTATCATGGGTTCCCCAAGGGCTGTAGCATGTATTAAGACATCTTGGGAGCCCATGCAAAATGTATCTGCAGGCCTGCCATTGCAGCCTGCGTGAAAAGGTGCATGCAACCTTTCACTACAGGTCCCTGCACCAGGTCACTGTAAGTCACCCCTATGGCAGGCCCTCCTAGCCCAGAGGGCAGGGTGAAAGTATCAGTGTGTGAGGGCACCCCTGCATGAGCAGAGGTGCCCCTACAAACTCTATCTCCACTTTTCCTAGACTTCATGAGTGTGGGGAAGCTATTTACCAGTGTACTGGAAATTGGTCACTACCTATGTACAGCTTTATAATGGTAACTCTGAACCTAGGCATGTTTGGTATCAAACATGTCGGGAATCATACCTCAATTCATGTTGCCAGTATTGGTTGTATGATTCCATGCACTCTGGGGGCTCCAGAGAGGACCCCCGCTTTGCACCTACCAGTTTGCAGGGTTTTCCCAGGCTGGTTTCTGCCCTCCTGCTGCTTGAACAGCTCAATCCAAGGAAGGCAGAACAAAGGATTTCCTTTGGGAGAGGGAGGCAACACCCTTTTCCAATGGACATAGGTGTTACATGGCTTGGGAGTGGTAGCCTCCCCAAACCACTGGTATGTGTTGAAGGGCACATTTGGTGCCCTCCTTGCATAAACCTGTTTGCACCAGTCCAGGGACCCCCTGTCCTTGCTCTGGCGCAAAACTGGACAATGGAAAGGGGAGTTACCACTCCTCTGTCCATCAGCACCCCAGAGGAGGTGCCCAGAGCTCCTCCAGGTGGCCACCTGATTCTGCCATCTTGAATCCAAGGTTGGCGGAGGCCCTGGGAGCATCTGAGCGGCCAGGTCAGGCAGGTGACGTCACAGTCCCCTCCTGATAGGTGGTCACCCTGCTATTGACCAATCTCCCATTTAGGGCAGTATAGGATCTCCATCTTGGTTGGGTCCTCATAGCTGACATGTAAGATTCCAGCAGGACTCCTCTGCAACATTTACTTCAACTTCTGGCCACTGGAACCACAACTGGACTTCAAAGGAACCAACAATATGCAGCTCCAGCGACAACTTCGCCTGCAACATTGTTTACCTGGCTCGTTCCGGCAACTGCAACATTTCCCTGGCTGTGCATCCTCTGAGAGCGGCAAGTCTTCAGTCTGCACCAAGAAGCAAGAAGGAATCTCCCCAGGAGTGAAAGAGTCACTCCCCTGCATCCACAGGCACCAAATGCAACGACGACCGGCTGCATGGGTCCTCTCTCTTGCAACTCAGTGTGGATCTTGCAACACAGGTGGTGGTCCTGGGTGGTCTCCTCTACCAGCTGTCCAATTTTGGAGGTGGTCAGTCTTTGCCTCTCCTTGCAGGCCAGTATCCCTGTGCACCACAACTCTTGAAGCTACCAAGGCTTGTTGGCTCTTCTTCCATTGGACCTTCAGGCTCCATATAAGCCTGGCCTCCTGCACCCTTCCCTGCAACGCATGGTCTCCTACATGCCACTCCGGCAAAGTGAGACTTCTTTCTAGGTGTGCAGAGTGGGCCTCGCTGTGACTCCTGTGCCTGTTGACTGTGAGTTGCCTGTGGGGCCTGCATCCACAGCGTTTTGCTTTCCTGACTTCTGTGGGTCGCCTGTGACTCTCCTTCGTGGGTTGAGTCCCCTCAGGCCTTCCTGGTCCCCCAGCAACTCTGCAAATCCTCTTCTGCAACTCTTGCCTTTTCCAAGGCTTGTCGGTGGTTTTTCCACACCACTGACGGACTGCAACTCTTTTTCTGAGGTGGGACATCAACAGCATCAATTCTGGAACTCTTCCTCTGCTCCTGTGCTGCACAACAGACTCCTTGTCTTCACTGTAGACCTGGTCCTGTATCTCCAGAAGGGTGGGTAGTGGGTCCTCCCCCAACCGGACACTCCAACTGAAACTGGACTTGCTCCCCTTCATTTGCAGGTCCTCTTTTGTCTGGATCCATCTTCTGTTTCTTGCAGCCTTGCTTGGGTCTTGCACAGTCCTTTCACAAAGTTTCTCTGTGGGTTTTGGAAATACCAGGTACATTTTATATTTCTCCATTTCTGGACAACAACAGGGCACTGTGATGGAAACCCGCTTCATCCCTAACTATATGAATCTGCATATGGGCTGGTGGGGGGAGCAGGTCTTCAATAGCCCACCTATTCTTCGCATTCCATTTTTTTAGTATATGGTTTGGTCTGCCCCCTCCCCAGGGTCTCTACTGTTTACTGTTATTGCACTGTTTTCTATTGCTTTCTATGCCCACTCCTGATTACTAAGGTATACATAATAGTGTGTTCACTCACCTGCTAGTAGAGATTTGCCTAAATAGTATTTTAGTATTTGTGTGACTAAAATAAAGTACCTTTATCTTTGTAACATTGTGTGGTTCTTACATGTGTGTAAGTGCTGTGTGACTGTAGTGGTATTGTATAAGCTTTGCCTGTCTCCTAGATAAGTCTTGGCTGCTCATCCACAGCTACCTCTAGAGAGCCCTGGCTCCCTAGACACTGTCTACATCTCACGAATAGGGGATACCTGGACCTGGCATAAGGTGCTAACACCATAGGTACTCAACACACAACGGGCCAGCTTCCTACAGCAGGTTCTTAAAGAATACTGGCACCTGGATAGACAGGTTGACTTGGAATTTGCTCACAACTTTATGTAGGAAATAGGGGGTTGTTCTGAAAACTACCTTATCTTTGAATGTGCATGTATGGTTCCTGTATTGTTAGCACTTGAAACTTGCTTACTCTTCGCAGCGATGGGATAGCTATCAGAAAGGAAGTTTTTAAAGTGATAAACTGAAGTTCAGCTTTGTGCACGGGTTCAAAAGGATTGTCATCAGCTATGTCAATACTGTATTTAAGCTCCACATTGTGGCTGGTGCCCTTCTTTGAGGGGAGATTCTTTTGGATCCCTCCAGAAACTTCTATTTAACAGGTGCTGTGAATAAAACGTTTACATAACGCTCCCCTGGTGTAGGAAGTTGGCTCTGTATGTGCTATTTCAAAGTAAGGAATAGCATGCACAGAGTCCAAGGGTTCCCCTTAGAGGTAAAATAGTGGTAAAAATAGATAATACTAATGCTCTATTTTGTGGTAGTGTGGTCGAGCAGTAGGCTTATCCAAGGAGTAGTGTTAAGCATTTGTTGTACATACACATAGACAATAAATGAGGTACACACACTCAGAGACAAATCCAGCCAATAGGTTTTGTTATAGAAAATTATCTTTCCTTAGTTTATTTTAAGAGCCACAGGTTCAAATTTAACATGTAATATCTCATTCGAAAGGTATTGCAGGTAAGTACTTTAGGAACTTCAAATCATCAAAATTGCACGTATACTTTTCAAGTTATTGACAAATAGCTGTTTTAAAAGTGGACACTTAGTGCAATTTTCACAGTTCCTAGGGGAGGTAAGTTTTGATTAGTTTTACCAGGTAAGTAAGACACTTACAGGGTTCAGTTCTTGGTCCAAGGTAGCCCACCGTTGGGGGTTCAGAGCAACCCCAAAGTCACCACACCAGCAGCTCAGGGCCGGTCAGGTGCAGAGTTCAAAGTGGTGCCCAAAACACATAGGCTAGAATGGAGAGAAGGGGGTGCCCCGGTTCCGGTCTGCTTGCAGGTAAGTACCCGCGTCTTCGGAGGGCAGACCAGGGGGGTTTTGTAGGGCACCGGGGGGGACACGAGTCCACACCGAAATTTCACCCTCAGCGGCGCGGGGGCGGCCGGGTGCAGTGTAGAAACAAGCGTCGGGTTCGCAATGTTAGTCTACGAGAGATCTCGGGATCTCTTCAGCGCTGCAGGCAGGCAAGTGGGGGGTTCCTCGGGGAAACCTCCACTTGGGCAAGGGAGAGGGACTCCTGGGGGTCACTTCTCCAGTGAAAGTCCGGTCCTTCAGGTCCTGGGGGCTGCGGGTGCAGGGTCTCTCCCAGGCGTCGGGACTTTAGGTTCAAAGAGTCGCGGTCAGGGGAAGCCTCGGGATTCCCTCTGCAGGCGGCGCTGTGGGGGCTCAGGGGGGACAGGTTTTGGTACTCACAGAATCAGAGTAGTCCTGGGGTCCCTCCTGAGGTGTCGGATCGCCACCAGCCGAGTCGGGGTCGCCGGGTGCAGTGTGGCAAGTCTCACGCTTCTTGCGGGGAGCTTGCAGGGTTCTTTAAAGTTGCTGGAAACAAAGTTGCAGCTTTTCTTGGAGCAGGTCCGCTGTCCTCGGGAGTTTCTTGTCTTTTCGAAGCAGGGGCAGTCCTCAGAGGATGTCGAGGTCGCTGGTCCCTTCGGAAGGCGTCGCTGGAGCAGGATCTTTGGAAGGCAGGAGACAGGCCGGTGAGTTTCTGGAGCCAAGGCAGTTGTCGTCTTCTGGTCTTCCGCTGCAGGGGTTTTCAGCTGGGCAGTCCTTCTTCTTGTTGCAGGAATCTAATTTTCTAGGGTTCAGGGTAGCCCTTAAATACTAAATTTAAGGGCGTGTTTAGGTCTGGGGGGTTAGTAGCCAATGGCTACTAGCCCTGAGGGTGGGTACACCCTCTTTGTGCCTCCTCCCAAGGGGAGGGGGTCACAATCCTAACCCTATTGGGGGAATCCTCCATCTGCAAGATGGAGGATTTCTAAAAGTTAGAGTCACTTCAGCTCAGGACACCTTAGGGGCTGTCCTGACTGGCCAGTGACTCCTCCTTGTTGCTTTCTTTGTTCCCTCCAGCCTTGCCGCCAAAAGTGGGGGCCGTGGCCGGAGGGGGCGGGCAACTCCACTAAGCTGGAGTGCCCTGCTGGGCTGTGACAAAGGGGTGAGCCTTTGAGGCTCACCGCCAGGTGTCACAGCTCCTGCCTGGGGGAGGTGTTAGCATCTCCCCCCAGTGCAGGCTTTGTTACTGGCCTCAGAGTGACAAAGGCACTCTCCCCATGGGGCCAGCAACATGTCTCTGGTGTGGCAGGCTGCTGGAACTAGTCAGCCTACACAGACAGTCGGTTAAGTTTCAGGGGGCACCTCTAAGGTGCCCTCTGGGGTGTGTTTTGCAATAAAATGTACACTGGCATCAGTGTGCATTTATTGTGCTGAGAAGTTTGATACCAAACTTCCCAGTTTTCAGTGTAGCCATTATGGTGCTGTGGAGTTCGTGTAAAACAGACTCCCAGACCATATACTCTTATGGCTACCCTGCACTTACAATGTCTAAGGTTTTGCTTAGACACTGTAGGGGCACAGTGCTCATGCACTGGTACCCTCACCTATGGTATAGTGCACCCTGCCTTAGGGCTGTAAGGCCTGCTAGAGGGGTGTCTTACCTATACTGCATAGGCAGTGAGAGGCTGGCATGGCACCCTGAGGGGAGTGCCATGTCAACTTACTCATTTTGTTCTCACCAGCACACACAGGCTTGTAAGCAGTGTGTCTGTGCTGAGTGAGGGGTCTCTAGGGTGGCATAAGACATGCTGCAGCCCTTAGAGACCTTTCTTGGCATCAGGGCCCTTGGTACTAGAAGTACCAGTTACAAGGGACTTATCTGAATGCCAGGGTGTGCCAATTGTGGATACAATGGTACATTTTAGGTGAAGGAACACTGGTGCTGGGGCCTGGTTAGCAGGGTCCCAGCACACTTCTTAGTCAAGTCAGCATCAGTATCAGGCAAAAAGTGGGGGGTAACTGCAACAGGGAGCCATTTCTTTACACAAGCCCCCCCCAGCCCACAGGCCAGGAGACTCAGCCAACGCTGGAAGAGTCTTCCTAGTCTGTCAGGCGAGGAAGAGTAGAGGAAATGGCTGGTTTGTTGCAGGGCCTACTCTGCCTTACATCCTCCTGTTCAGGTCATTCCCTCTGGGGAACTGACCCACTTCCACAGTGATAGGACCTAGTCTGAACTGCCTCTTGTCTGTGCTTTTTATGTCTTCACCCATTCTCTCTATTTTGAGGTCAGAGGTATCCACCTCTGCTAATCTTATCTTAGCCAAGGTCACCCCTAGCTTACCCAAAGAGGTTACCCAGAGCTGGAGTAACCCCACCATGACCAACAGGGTCAGGGGGCCTAACTTGTTATTTGGCATGGGGTCAGACCACCATGCCAAGGATAGTGCAGCCATAAAGGCTAACACCCAGCAGAGGCCACTGACAGCTGTCAGTGCCCAGAACCACACCTTTAGCTCTTCACCTAAAAGGGAAGGGGCTAAGTTACAGGCTTCTTTGGGTTCAGGTTGCCTGTCTGCTGTATTGGAGTGGGGGGTTACCACATCTTGTAGTGAACACCCTTCTTCCACTCTTTCTTCTGTTAGCTGAGGAGCCACCCACTCAGGTTTAACAGTTGCCTGACTAGCCAGGACTTCTTGTGGGTCAGGTTGGACTTTATCAGGGCCATTTTTGGAGTTCTCCCCTACTGGAGCAGAATCTCCCTGGCTTGCTGTAACCTTGGCTAAAGGTTGTCCACCCTTCCTACTCTGTTTTCTTTTCTTCTTCTTCTGGGGCCTGCTTGCATTTACTGCAGAGGCAGGACTTCCAGAAACCTTGGGAGAGGACTGGCACTGGACCAGTTCCTCTCTTGAGCTCTGACTAACCTCTGGGTAGTCATTTCCAAGGAGACAATCAAGGGGGAGGTCTGTACTGACTACTACCCTTCTCCAGCTAAGAGTGCCACCCACTTCTATGGGTACTAAAGCCACAGGCCTCTTAGTGACCCTGTCTAGGCTAACTCTTACCCTGGCAGTCTCACCTGGGATGTACTGGTTTGAGAGCACCAGCCTGTCATGCACAATAGTGTGACTGGCACAAGTGTCTCTCAGGGCAGTGGTTGGGATTCCATTCACCAGTAGGTGGTGGAAGTGTCTACTTCCCTCTGGAATCTCCAACTCACCTGTTGGGCCCTGTTTCCAGTTGAAGGCTAAGAAGACCTCCTCATCTGAGGAGTCATCTCCCATGGCTACACTGGTTACCCCTGGAATTTTGTTCTGGGGTTTGTTTTTGGGACAAGAAGTGTCCTTGGTGTGGTGCCCAGACTGTTTACAGTTGTGGCACCATGCCTTAGTGGCATCCCAGTTCTTACCCTGGTACCCACCTTTGTTTTGGGTTGTGTCTTGGGGCCCACCCACCTGTTCTGGTTTTTGGGGGCCTACAGAGGACTCTTTTTCTTTGTTTCTAGTGTCACCCACTTTCTCCTGGGGAGTTTTTGTAACCCCTTTCTTTTGGTCACCCCCAGTGGAAGTTTTGGTTACCCTAGTCTTGACCCAGTGGTCTGCCTTCTTTCCCAATTCTTGGGGAGAAATTGGACCTAGGTCTACCAGATACTGATGCAACTTTTCATTGAAGCAGTTACTTAAAATGTGTTCTTTCATAAACAAATTATAAAGCCCAACATAGTCACACACTTCATTTCCAGTTAACCAACCATCTAGTGTTTTTACTGAGTAGTCTACAAAATCAACCCAGGTCTGGCTCGAGGATTTTTGAGCCCCCCTGAATCTAATTCTATACTCCTCAGTGGAGAATCCAAAGCCCTCAATCAGGGTACCCTTCATGAGGTCATAAGATTCTGCATCTTTTCCAGAGAGTGTGAGGAGTCTGTCCCTACACTTTCCAGTGAACATTTCCCAAAGGAGAGCACCCCAGTGAGATCTGTTTACTTTTCTGGTTACACAAGCCCTCTCAAAAGCTGTGAACCATTTGGTGATGTCATCACCATCTTCATATTTTGTTACAATCCCTTTGGGGATTTTTAGGATGTCAGGAGAATCTCTGACCCTATTTAAGTTGCTGCCACCATCGATGGGACCTAGGCCCATCTCTTTTCTTTCCCTTTCTATGGCTAGGAGCTGCTTTTCCAAAGCCAATCTTTTGACCATCCTGGCTAACAGGGGGTCATCTTCACTGGAGTTATCCTCAGTGATTTCAGAGGTGTTGGTCTCTCCTGTGAGGGAACCAGCATCTCTGACTATTATTTTTGGAGTCAGGGTTTGAGGGACCCTGTTCTCCCTAGATAGGACTGGTAGGGGGGAATTTTCCTCCAAGTCACTATCCTCTTCCTCTGAGTTGCCACCCTCAGAGGGGTTGGCCTTTTCAAACTCTGCCAAAAGCTCCTGGAGCTGTATTTTGGTAGGTTTGGGGCCCATTGTTATTTTCTTTATTTTACAGAGTGACCTTAGCTCCCTCATCTTAAGATGGAGGTAAGGTGTGGTGTCGAGTTCCACCACAGTCACATCTGTGCTAGACATTTTGCTTCTAAAAGTTGGAATACTTTTTAAGAATCTACAACTGGTTCTAGAATCTAATTCAAACTTTTACAAACTTTTAAACTCTAAAAGAAATGCTAAACAGGATCTAACACAAGGCCCTAGCAGGTCTTTTAAGAATTTAGAAAACTTTTCAAATTGCAAAAATGAATTTCTAATGACAATTTTGGAATTTGTCGTGTGATCAGGTATTGGCTGAGTAGTCCAGCAAATGCAAAGTCTTGTACCCCACCGCTGATCCACCAATGTAGGAAGTTGGCTCTGTATGTGCTATTTCAAAGTAAGGAATAGCATGCACAGAGTCCAAGGGTTCCCCTTAGAGGTAAAATAGTGGTAAAAATAGATAATACTAATGCTCTATTTTGTGGTAGTGTGGTCGAGCAGTAGGCTTATCCAAGGAGTAGTGTTAAGCATTTGTTGTACATACACATAGACAATAAATGAGGTACACACACTCAGAGACAAATCCAGCCAATAGGTTTTGTTATAGAAAATTATCTTTCCTTAGTTTATTTTAAGAGCCACAGGTTCAAATTTAACATGTAATATCTCATTCGAAAGGTATTGCAGGTAAGTACTTTAGGAACTTCAAATCATCAAAATTGCACGTATACTTTTCAAGTTATTGACAAATAGCTGTTTTAAAAGTGGACACTTAGTGCAATTTTCACAGTTCCTAGGGGAGGTAAGTTTTGATTAGTTTTACCAGGTAAGTAAGACACTTACAGGGTTCAGTTCTTGGTCCAAGGTAGCCCACCGTTGGGGGTTCAGAGCAACCCCAAAGTCACCACACCAGCAGCTCAGGGCCGGTCAGGTGCAGAGTTCAAAGTGGTGCCCAAAACACATAGGCTAGAATGGAGAGAAGGGGGTGCCCCGGTTCCGGTCTGCTTGCAGGTAAGTACCCGCGTCTTCGGAGGGCAGACCAGGGGGGTTTTGTAGGGCACCGGGGGGGACACGAGTCCACACCGAAATTTCACCCTCAGCGGCGCGGGGGCGGCCGGGTGCAGTGTAGAAACAAGCGTCGGGTTCGCAATGTTAGTCTACGAGAGATCTCGGGATCTCTTCAGCGCTGCAGGCAGGCAAGGGGGGGGTTCCTCGGGGAAACCTCCACTTGGGCAAGGGAGAGGGACTCCTGGGGGTCACTTCTCCAGTGAAAGTCCGGTCCTTCAGGTCCTGGGGGCTGCGGGTGCAGGGTCTCTCCCAGGCGTCGGGACTTTAGGTTCAAAGAGTCGCGGTCAGGGGAAGCCTCGGGATTCCCTCTGCAGGCGGCGCTGTGGGGGCTCAGGGGGGACAGGTTTTGGTACTCACAGAATCAGAGTAGTCCTGGGGTCCCTCCTGAGGTGTCGGATCGCCACCAGCCGAGTCGGGGTCGCCGGGTGCAGTGTGGCAAGTCTCACGCTTCTTGCGGGGAGCTTGCAGGGTTCTTTAAAGTTGCTGGAAACAAAGTTGCAGCTTTTCTTGGAGCAGGTCCGCTGTCCTCGGGAGTTTCTTGTCTTTTCGAAGCAGGGGCAGTCCTCAGAGGATGTCGAGGTCGCTGGTCCCTTCGGAAGGCGTCGCTGGAGCAGGATCTTTGGAAGGCAGGAGACAGGCCGGTGAGTTTCTGGAGCCAAGGCAGTTGTCGTCTTCTGGTCTTCCGCTGCAGGGGTTTTCAGCTGGGCAGTCCTTCTTCTTGTTGCAGGAATCTAATTTTCTAGGGTTCAGGGTAGCCCTTAAATACTAAATTTAAGGGCGTGTTTAGGTCTGGGGGGTTAGTAGCCAATGGCTACTAGCCCTGAGGGTGGGTACACCCTCTTTGTGCCTCCTCCCAAGGGGAGGGGGTCACAATCCTAACCCTATTGGGGGAATCCTCCATCTGCAAGATGGAGGATTTCTAAAAGTTAGAGTCACTTCAGCTCAGGACACCTTAGGGGCTGTCCTGACTGGCCAGTGACTCCTCCTTGTTGCTTTCTTTGTTCCCTCCAGCCTTGCCGCCAAAAGTGGGGGCCGTGGCCGGAGGGGGCGGGCAACTCCACTAAGCTGGAGTGCCCTGCTGGGCTGTGACAAAGGGGTGAGCCTTTGAGGCTCACCGCCAGGTGTCACAGCTCCTGCCTGGGGGAGGTGTTAGCATCTCCCCCCAGTGCAGGCTTTGTTACTGGCCTCAGAGTGACAAAGGCACTCTCCCCATGGGGCCAGCAACATGTCTCTGGTGTGGCAGGCTGCTGGAACTAGTCAGCCTACACAGACAGTCGGTTAAGTTTCAGGGGGCACCTCTAAGGTGCCCTCTGGGGTGTGTTTTGCAATAAAATGTACACTGGCATCAGTGTGCATTTATTGTGCTGAGAAGTTTGATACCAAACTTCCCAGTTTTCAGTGTAGCCATTATGGTGCTGTGGAGTTCGTGTAAAACAGACTCCCAGACCATATACTCTTATGGCTACCCTGCACTTACAATGTCTAAGGTTTTGCTTAGACACTGTAGGGGCACAGTGCTCATGCACTGGTACCCTCACCTATGGTATAGTGCACCCTGCCTTAGGGCTGTAAGGCCTGCTAGAGGGGTGTCTTACCTATACTGCATAGGCAGTGAGAGGCTGGCATGGCACCCTGAGGGGAGTGCCATGTCGACTTACTCATTTTGTTCTCACCAGCACACACAGGCTTGTAAGCAGTGTGTCTGTGCTGAGTGAGGGGTCTCTAGGGTGGCATAAGACATGCTGCAGCCCTTAGAGACCTTTCTTGGCATCAGGGCCCTTGGTACTAGAAGTACCAGTTACAAGGGACTTATCTGAATGCCAGGGTGTGCCAATTGTGGATACAATGGTACATTTTAGGTGAAGGAACACTGGTGCTGGGGCCTGGTTAGCAGGGTCCCAGCACACTTCTTAGTCAAGTCAGCATCAGTATCAGGCAAAAAGTGGGGGGTAACTGCAACAGGGAGCCATTCCTTTACACCTGGTATATGCCACAATTGCCGCAAAGTGTACCTTGAGAGAAGAGTAGTTGATTCCGCCCTCCAGCAAGTGCGTAAGATAGGTTATTACTGTTTCTTGCCTAGATATTGCTTCTAAGGTATTATTCTCTGTACACCATAGGAGGTATCTTTTCTATTTTGATGCACAGCATTTTCTTATTGTTGCCTTCCTAGCCTCCTTTAGTATCTCCATGGTCCTAGGTTGAAGGTTTAGGTGTCTGAATTCTATGTATTCAGGCACCTGCTGCTAAACTGAGTGTTGCTGGTTCCGGGTGGAACTCTCGCCCATTTAGCATTGTGAGTAGGTCCCATTCCACTCTGAATACCATGCCTGTATGGCTCACTGATTAGTATGAGGTTCGTCCCTGGTTTCCTGGCCTTTTCCAGTACCTTCAGTATTAGGGGAATCAGAGGAAAGGTGTAGGCAAATCTCTATGACCAGTTTAGTGACAGGGCATTCCCCTTTGACTGGTGGTGTGGAAACCTGGAGGCGACGAGTTGACATTCTGTGTTTTCTGCTGATGCAACCCAGTCGATTGTTGGTGTGCCCCAAGTCCTGCAGATTTTTTATCTAGGTTCCTTTGTTTTATTTTCCATTTGAGTGTGCTGCTTTCCTCTCTCAGTCTATCTGCCTCTATGTTGTACTTTCCTGTTAGGTGGACGTTTTTTTAAGTGTATCCTTTGTGGTACCGCCAACTTCCATAATTCTTGGGCTATTTTGCTTAGGGTAAAATATTTTTTGCCTCCTTGTTTGTTCAGATAGAACATTGTTGTTGTATTGTCTGTTTGGATTAGTACTGTTTTCCCTGACTTTTGTGTTTGAAAGGCTTTTAGGGCCAGCAACACTCATCTCTAGGAAATGATGTGCTTTGTCGCATCTGTCTTGTTCCACTGGCCTCAAATTCTGTGTGTGCTCCCCATCTTTTTTGAGATGCAACTGTTGCGATGGTGACCACGGGAGTTGCTGTCCTGAAAGGTCTTCCCCTGGTTATGTCTTTGGATATCCACCACTGTGTCTCTTGCTGTATTTTCTCTGTTAAAACCACTAGATCCTTGTGACCAGTTGTTGCCCAGCCATTCCTGGAATGGTCGCATGTGGAGTCTAGCGTGGATTATGAGTGGGTGTGTAAGGAAACGCCTCCTTGGCATGGTTGCCCCCTGACTTTTTGCCTTTGCTGATGCTATGTTTACAATTGAAAGTGTGCTGAGGCCTGCTAACCAGGCCCCAGCACCAGTGTTCTTTCCCTAACCTGTACTTTTGTACCCACAATTGGCAGACCCTGGCATCCAGATAAGTCCCTTGTAACTGGTACTTCTAGTACCAAGGGCCCTGATGCCAAGGAAGGTCCCTAAGGGCTGCAGCATGTCTTATGCCACCCTGGAGACCTCTCACTCAGCACAGACACACTGCTTGCCAGCTTGTGTGTGCTAGTGAGAACAAAACGAGTAAGTCGACATGGCACTCCCCTCAGGGTGCCATGCCAGCCTCTCACTGCCTATGCAAGTATAGGTCAGTCACCCCTCTAGCAGGCCTTACAGCCCTAAGGCAGGGTGCACTATACCATAGGTGAGGGTACCAGTGCATGAGCATGGTACCCCTACAGTGTCTAAACAAAACCTTAGACATTGTAAGTGTAGGGTAACAATAAGAGTATATGGTCTGGGAGTTTGTCAAACACGAACTCCACAGCACCATAATGGCTACACTGAAAACTGGGAAGTTTGGTATCAAACTTCTCAGCACAATAAATGCACACTGATGCCAGTGTACATTTTATTGCAAAATACACCCCAGAGGGCACCTTAGAGGTGCCCCCTGAAACTTAACCAACTATCTGTGTAGGCTGACTAGTTCCAGCAGCCTGCCACACTAGAGACATGTTGCTGGCCCCATGGGGAGAGTGCCTTTGTCACTCTGAGGCCAGTAACAAAGCCTGCACTGGGTGGAGATGCTAACACCTCCCCCAGGCAGGAGCTGTAACACCTGGTGGTGAGCCTCAAAGGCTCACCCCTTTGTCACAGCACCGCAGGACACTCCAGCTAGTGGAGTTGCCCGCCCCCTCCGGCCCCGGCCCCCACTTTTGGCGGCAAGGCCGGAGAAAATAATGAGAATAACAAGGAGGAGTCACTGGCCAGTCAGGACAGCCCCTAAGGTGTCCTGAGCTGAGGTGACTCTAACTTTTAGAAATCCTCCATCTTGCAGATGGAGGATTCCCCCAATAGGGTTAGGATTGTGACCCCCTCCCCTTGGGAGGAGGCACAAAGAGGGTGTACCCACCCTCAGGGCTAGTAGCCATTGGCTACTAACCCCCCCAGACCTAAACACGCCCTTAAATTTAGTATTTAAGGGCTACCCTGAACCCTAGAAAATTAGATTCCTGCAACAACAAGAAGGAGGACTGCCTAGCTGAAAACCCCTGCAGAGGAAGACCAGATGACAACTACTGCCTTGGCTCCAGAAACTCACCGGCCTGTCTCCTGCCTTCCAAAGAACTCTGCTCCAGCGACGCCTTCCAAAGGGACCAGCGACCTCTGAATCCTCTGAGGACTGCCCTGCTTCGACGACGACAAGAAACTCCAGAGGACAGCGGACCTGCTCCAAAAAGACTGCAACTTTATCCAAAGGAGCAGCTTTAAAGAACCCTGCAATCTCCCCGCAAGAAGCGTGAGACTTGCAACACTGCACCCGGCGACCCCGACTCGGCTGGTGGAGAACCAACACCTCAGGGAGGACCCCCGGACTACTCTACGACTGTGAGTACCAAAACCTGTCCCCCCTGAGCCCCCACAGCGCCGCCTGCAGAGGGAATCCCGAGGCTTCCCCTGACCGCGACTCTCTGAAACCTAAGTCCCGACGCCTGGAAAAGACCCTGCACCCGCAGCCCCCAGGACCTGAAGGACCGGACTTTCACTGCAGAAGTGACCCCCAGGAGTCCCTCTCCCTTGCCCAAGTGGAGGTTTCCCCGAGGAATCCCCCCCTTGCCTGCCTGCAGCGCTGAAGAGATCCCTTGATCTCTCATTGACTTCCATTGCGAACCCAACGCTTGTTCGAACACTGCACCCGGCCGCCCCCGCGCCGCTGAGGGTGAAATTTCTGTGTGGGCTTGTGTCCCCCCCGGTGCCCTACAAAACCCCCCTGGTCTGCCCTCCGAAGACGCGGGTACTTACCTGCAAGCAGACCGGAACCGGGGCACCCCCTTCTCTCCATTGGAGCCTATGCGTTTTGGGCACCACTTTGAACTCTGCACCTGACCGGCCCTGAGCTGCTGGTGTGGTGACTTTGGGGTTGCTCTGAACCCCCAACGGTGGGCTACCTTGGACCAAGAACTGAACCCTGTAAGTGTCTTACTTACCTGGTAAAACAAACAAAAACTTACCTCCCCCAGGAACTGTGAAAATTGCACTAAGTGTCCACTTTTAAAATAGCTATTTGTGAATAACTTGAAAAGTATACATGCAATTGAAATGATTCAAAGTTCCTAATGTACTTACCTGCAATACCTTTCAAACAAGATATTACATGTTAAATTTGAACCTGTGGTTCTTAAAATAAACTAAGAAAAGATATTTTTCTATAACAAAACCTATTGGCTGGATTTGTCTCTGAGTGTGTGTACCTCATTTATTGTCTATGTGTATGTACAACAAATGCTTAACACTACTCCTTTGATAAGCCTACTGCTCGACCACACTACCACAAAATAGAGCATTTTTTTTTTTTTTTTTTTACCACTATTTTACCTCTAAGGGGAACCCTTGGACTCTGTGCATGCTATTCCTTACTTTGAAATAGCACATACAGAGCCAACTTCCTACAGGGTGCATATGCCATCATGCCCATTAGCTTCATGACTGTCCTTGCTGTCAGAGGTCACCCCTTCTGGTAAAGGCGTGTTTGCTCTGTGATTGCGTGTACTCTCCTCTGGGTAGGGTATGTATGTACTTTCCTTTCATCCAATCTGGCTCATAGGAAGCTCTTTTCCTGCTGTGGTTCTGAGGCCTATTTTCTTTGTAATTCATGCTGAACCCTAGCCCTGTAGGGCTCTTTTGAAGTATCTTGTGTGCCTGGTTTACGGCTATGTGTAGGTAGGCATCCTGTAGGCCTAAGGTTGCCATGCAGTCTCCCTTTTGCAGGAGTGGGATTACCTCTTGTAGGGTCATCTTGAAATGTTGTGTGGGGATGAATTTGTTGATGAATCTGAGGTCCAGGTTTGGCTTTGGTGTAAGGTCTTGTTTTGGTACCAGGAAGTAGGGTGAGTAGCTTCCCTTGTTTAATTCCTCTTTTTGCTTCCTATTGCTTATTTTTTCCGGAGTTCTTTCACTTCTGTCTTTAGTTGTACCAGTTCTATACTCTGATATATCTTCTTCTTTGGTGGGTCTGGTGGTGGTAGGTTGAGAGTTCTATACCATAGTTGTGGTGTACCACGTTTAAAATCCAAATTTGTAGTAATTTCTTCTCATTGTTGTGGGTATTGTGCTATTCTATCCCCACTGGTGGTGTGTGTGGGCTTGGGGGTATTCCAGAGTGACTTGGTTGTTCCTCCTCCTCTGGGCGGTTGGCCCCTTGCTCTCCCTCGAAAGGGCTGCCTTGCGGGGCGTTGCCACTGCTGGTACCCAGTCTGTTGGCCAGTTTGCTGGGTACTCCCCTGCTGCTGTTGCCCTGACGCAAAGGTTCCTCTTCCTGTGGGCCTTCTGATGGTGTTTCCTCCCCTTCTGAAGCTAACTCAGTATTGTAGTGCCCCCATTGATTTTGCAGTTTAATTGTCCTTTTTGACTTGTTGCAAGGACTCATCCACCTCTTGGCCGAATAATGCCTCTCCAGTGAAGGACTTGTTTCTGATGGAGCTTGTACCACAGGCTTGAAACAGGATAATCTGAGCCATGCATTTTCTTCTTAGGATTGTCCCTGTGAACATTTGTCTGCTGGCTGTGAAAGTGGCATCCAGAACCTATTTTAGGCCAGCATTGGTTTTCCCTTCTTGGATGACTGCCTTTGCCCTTTTCTTGTCCCCTTCCGGGAGCTTTTTCATTAGCTCCTCAATTTCATCCCAATGCTTATGGCCTTATGTATTGAGAAGGGCGATGGACTTTGCTATACGCCATTGTGTTGCTGCTTTCCTCTCCGTCTTTCACTCTACCATGTCAAGCCTCTAACTTTCCCTTTTTTTTATGGCGGGGGGGGGGCGCGGTGAGGGTGGTGGGGTGGGAGGCTTTGTGCTCCTCCTCCTTACAGTTGTGACGATGATAGAGTCCGCCATGTGTTCCCTTGGAAGTATTTGGGGTCCTTTAAAGAGGGTTTGTATTGTTTGTCCACTTCTGGTGTCACCCCTTTTGCTGCTGACGGTTCTTTGAAGGCTTCTTACCATTTGAATGCTCGTTGTCCACCTTCTCTTCTGGACTCTACGTTTTGAGGTCATTCCAGTCGTCCTCGAAACTCCTTGTTGCTATCTCTCCTTTGGGTCGTAGAACTCCTCCTCTTCTTTGTGAGGTTCGAGGGTTGCCAGTGCCTCAAGCGCAGTCTCCTCCTCCTCGAAGTCTGTAGTTGTCGAGGGTTTTGGAAGGATTCTGAATTGTTTTAGTGCATCAAACTCCTTTTTTCACTACAGGAGCGCTGCCATGTCAGACTCTAGTTTCCGCCTTTTCTTCTCCACCGCTAATGCCTTTTTGACGTGTTGTGTCGTCGATGGTCATTTTTTTCGGTGGGGTTTGTTCTTTCTCCTGCTGATTCAGGGTTTCTTTCCCCATGGAGGATTTTGCCTGTTACGGCCCCCATGCCTTCTTTGGTATCCCTAGTCTAGGATCCGTGGGGCTCTCTTCGTGGCTGGTCTATGATCGTCGTTTTCATGGACTTCAGGGCTGCCTTGTGGTGGTACTTCTCTGGGATTTTCTCCTCCGAGGATTTTGGTGGTTTCTTTACCCCTTTTTCACCTTCTTTCGATGCCATTTGTTGATTTCTTTGGCGGGCATTTTTTCTAAGCAGCCCCTTTGAGAAGTTCAATGTCCGACCCCCCTGCTGGGTAGGCTTAGTCCCCTTAGCGACTCCTGATGTTTTTGGATCTGCATTGCTGCGTGGTGTCCCCTCTCTACCTTCAACATGCCCTTAGAGTTTGGGGTACAAAAGTGGCACAGGCCTCCCAGCCCTCCTCCCCGTGGTCTTTTGGCAGGCAAAGGTTGTAGATTTTGTGCGAGTTGCTCTGGGCAAATTTGTGGTGGAAGTGTGAAGAATAGAATTTAACCACACAAAACTACGGACTTACAGCAGTTCTTTCATGTTGATTGGACTACTTATGTGTGCCCTGGTATTTTGAACTATTCATGCATTGGACTAGACCTTGTTCTGGGCCTGTACTCCTTCACCGTAGGTGGCAGGGTGTCCTATCGGGTAGCGCCAGCCATATGTTAGTTTGAGCCTACATCACATTTGCCTTACAACAGGTAACAGTATGGATGTGCAGACAATGTGGCAATGCCGCTGCTTTTTTTTTTTTTTGTAGCCTGTAGCTCACTTACTCTGCAGAGACGTCATTGCTAATAAAAAAGGCAGTTTTAAATGTAAGCATTTTTAATGTAACTTGGTGTAGAGATTCAAATGGGCTTCTCATGGGTTATGTTAAAACTAAATTAAGATACCATGTTTGTGCTGGCACCTCTCTGGGTGGTGCTAGCATCTTTGCTCCTTCTAGGAAGCGTTTTATGACTGGTGATGTGAAGAAGCTTCTTCCTGTACAACCCCTTGTGTATGCCCCAATGGCTGACAGATGAGCCTTTAATGAGGCACACGTGAGATTATAGTCTAGAAGATGTGTAAATTATTTTAAAATTGCCACATATGAAGTGATTTGGTGTGATCCTGAAGTTTTGAGCCACTTTGAGTATCTTTCCCATTTTGCCCTGTAACACCTTCTGGTTGTTGACCTTCTTGCCTCTGTTAGCACTGCAATTGTATTTTCTGGTAAATCTAAATGTTCAAATCCCCTGTCTTCAGGAGCCATGCTGCTAGTTTTAGCAACTCTGGTTGTGGATGGACCCCTTTCCATTGCACTGACAACAGATCTGGTCTGTTTGGTAACTTCTGAATGTTTTCCTAAGACATCTGCATTAGTTCTGAGTACCAAGTTTGTCTTGGCCAATGAGGAGCAGTAAGTATTAACTTCATCTTGTTGCTCTTGAATTTGTTAATCACTTTGTGTAAGATGGGTACTGGAGGAAAAGCGTATGAAAATTTCCCTGGTATCAACAGGGCATTCCCCAGAGACTGGTGGTGTGATTGCCTGGATGCAAGGGTTTGGCATCTTGCGTTTGCCTATGATGCGAATAGGTCTACTTCTGGTGTTCAAAGATCTGTTTGAGTACTGACTGATTTAATTCCAACTTGTAAGTGGATGAAGCCCCTTTACCTAATTTGTCCGCTTTTACATTGTCTTTCCCTGGTAGATGAATTGCTGTTAAGTGGGTTTTCTTCTGCAGCGCCAATTTCCAATTCGTTTTTTTACCTTATTTAGATTGAAGAAATGATTGTGTCCTGCCCTGTTTATTGATATAAAACACAATTGCTGTATTGTCTGTTTGCATTAGAATTTCTTTTCCCCACAACTGCCTCTGGAAGTTTAAGGCTAGTGTAAGGAAATGCCTCCTTGGCATGGTTGCCCCCTGACTTTTTGCCTTTGCTGATGCTATGTTTATGATTGAAAGTGTGCTGAGGCCTGCTAACCAGGCCCCAGCACCAGTGTTCTTTCCCTAACCTGTACTTTTGTATCCACAATTGGCAGACCCTGGCATCCAGATAAGTCCCTTGTAACTGGTACTTCTAGTACCAAGGGCCCTGATGCCAAGGAAGGTCTCTAAGGGCTGCAGCATGTCTTATGCCACCCTGGAGACCTCTCACTCAGCACAGACACACTGCTTGCCAGCTTGTGTGTGCTAGTGAGGACAAAACGAGTAAGTCGACATGGCACTCCCCTCAGGGTGCCATGCCAGCCTCTCACTGCCTATGCAGTATAGGTAAGACACCCCTCTAGCAGGCCTTACAGCCCTAAGGCAGGGTGCACTATACCATAGGTGAGGGTACCAGTGCATGAGCATGGTACCCCTACAGTGTCTAAACAAAACCTTAGACATTGTAAGTGCAGGGTAGCCATAAGAGTATATGGTCTGGGAGTTTGTCAAACACGAACTCCACAGCACCATAATGGCTACACTGAAAACTGGGAAGTTTGGTATCAAACTTCTCAGCACAATAAATGCACACTGATGCCAGTGTACATTTTATTGTAAAATACACCCCAGAGGGCACCTTAGAGGTGCCCCCTGAAACTTAACCGACTATCTGTGTAGGCTGGCTAGTTTTAGCAGCCTGCCACCCTAGAGACATGTTGCTGGCCCCATGGGGAGAGTGCCTTTGTCACTCTGAGGCCAGTAACAAAGCCTGCACTGGGTGGAGATGCTAACACCTCCCCCAGGCAGGAGCTGTAACACCTGGCGGTGAGCCTCAAAGGCTCACCCCTTTGTCACAGCCCAGCAGGGCACTCCAGTTCCCCTTAGCGGTAAGATAGTGGCAAAAAGAGATAATACTAATGCTCTATTTTGTGGTAGTGTGGTCGAGCAGTAGGCTTATCAAAGGAGTAGTGTTAAGCATTTGTTGTACATACACACAGGCAATAAATGAGGAACACACACTCAGAAACAATTCCAGGCCAACAGGTTTTTGTTATAGAAAAATATATTTTCTTAGTTTATTTTAAGAACCACAGGTTCAAATTCTACATGTAATATCTCATTTGAAAGGTATTGCAGGTAAGTACTTTAGGAACTTTGAATAATTACAGTAGCATATATACTTATCACATAAAACACAAATAGCTGTTTTAAAAGTGGACACAGTGCAATTTTCACAGTTCCTGGGGGAGGTAAAGTATTGTTAGTTTTAGCAGGTAAGTAAATTACCTACAGGTTTCAGTTTTGGGTCCAAGGTAGCCCACCGTTGGGGGTTCAGAGCAACCCCAAAGTTACCACACCAGCAGCTCAGGGCCGGTCAGGTGCAGAGGTCAAAGAGGTGCCCAAAACACATAGGCTTCAATGGAGAGAAGGGGGTGCCCCGGTTCCAGTCTGCCAGCAGGTAAGTACCTGCGTCTTCGGAGGGCAGACCAGGGGGGTTTTGTAGGGCACCGGGGGGGGGGGGGGGGGGGGGGGTGGGGGTGGGGGATGGGGGGGGGGACGGGGGGACACAAGTCCACACAAAGTACACCCTCAGCAGCGCGGGGGCGGCCGGGTGCAGTGTGCAAACAAGCGTCGGGTTCTCTGTAGATTTCAATGGGAGACCAAGGGGTCTCTTCAGCGGTGCAGGCAGGCAAGGGGGGGCTCCTCGGGGTAGCCACCACCTAGGCAAGGGAGAGGGCCTCCTGGGGGTCACTCCTGCACTGAAGTTCCGTTCCTTCAGGTGCTGGGGGCTGCGGGTGCAGGGTCTTTTCCAGCCGTCGGGACTTTAGGATCAGGCAGTCGCGGTCAGGGGGAGCCTCGGGATTCCCTCTGCAGGCGTCGCTGTGGGGGCCCAGGGGGGACAACTTTGGTTACTCACGGTCTCGGAGTCGCCGGAGGGTCCTCCCTGAGGTGTTGGTTCTCCACCAGTCGAGTCGGGGTCGCCGGGTGCAGTGTTGCAAGTCTCACGCAAGATTTGCAGGAGTCTTTAAATCTGCTCCTCTGTAACAAAGTTGCAGTCTTTTTGGAGCAGTGCCGCTGTCCTCGGGAGTTTCTTGTCTTTCTTGAAGCAGGGCAGTCCTCTGAGGATTCAGAGGTCGCTGGTCCTTGGGAAAGCGTCGCTGGAGCAGGTTTCTTTGGAAGGCAGGAGACAGGCCGGTAGGACTGGGGCCAAAGCAGTTGGTGTCTTCTTTCTTCTTCTGCAGGGGTTTTCAGCTCAGCAGTCCTCTTCTTCGGTAAGTTGCAGGAATCTAAATCTTTAGGTTCAGGGAAGCCCTTAAATACTAAATTTAAGGGCGTGTTTAGGTCTGGGGGGTTAGTAGCCAATGGCTACTAGCCCTGAGGGTGGGTACACCCTCTTTGTGCCTCCTCCCAAGGGGAGGGGGTCACATTCCTATCCCTATTGGGGGAATCCTCCATCTGCAAGATGGAGGATTTCTAAAAGTTAGAGTCACTTCAGCTCACGACACCTTAGGGGCCGTCCTGGCTGGCCAGTGACTCCTCCTTGTTATTCTCATTATATCCTCCGGCCTTGCCACCAAAAGTGGGTCCGTGGCCGGAGGGGGCGGGCAACTCCACTAGCTGGAGTGCCCTGTGGTGTTGGAACAAAGGGGGTGAGCCTTTGAGGCTCACCGCCAGGTGTTACAGCTCCTGCCTGGGGGAGGGGTTAGCATCTCCACCCAGTGCAGGCTTTGTTACTGGCCTCAGAGTGCCAAAGGCACTCTCCCAATGGGGCCAGCAACATGTCTCGGTTGTGGCAGGCTGCTGGAACCAGTCAGCCTACACAGATAGTCGGTTAAGATTTCAGGGGGCACCTCTAAGGTGCCCTCTGGGGTGTATTTTACAATAAAATGTACACTGGCATCAGTGTGCCTTTATTGTGCTGAGAAGTTTGATACCAAACTTCCCAGTTTTCAGTGTAGCCATTATGGTGCTGTGGAGTTCGTGTTTGACAAACTCCCAGACCATATACTCCTATGGCTACCCTGCACTTACAATGTCTAAGGTTTTGCTTAGACACTGTAGGGGCACAGTGCTCATGCACTGGTGCCCTCACCTATGGTATAGTGCACCCTGCCTTAGGGCTGTAAGGCCTGCTAGAGGGGTGACTTATCTATACTTGCATAGGCAGTGAGAGGCTGGCATGGCACCCTGAGGGGAGTGCCATGTCGACTTGCTCATTTTGTTCTCACCAGCACACACAAGCTGGCAAGCAGTGTGTCTGTGCTGAGTGAGGGGTCTCCAGGGTGGCATAAGACATGCTGCAGCCCTTAGAGACCTTCCCTGGCATCGGGGCCCTTGGTACCAGAGGTACCAGTTACAAGGGACTTACCTGGATGCCAGGGTGTGCCAATTGTGGATACAAAAGTACAGGTTAGGGAAAGAACACTGGTGCTGGGGCCTGGTTAGCAGGCCTCAGCACACTTTCAATTCAAAACATAGCATCAGCAAAGGCAAAAAGTCAGGGGGTAACCATGCCAAGGAGGCATTTCCTTACACACTTTTTGTGGCTGGAGAAGTGATAATAGAGTCTGCCAGCACTGTACCCTTTATATAATCAGGGTCTTTGGAAAAGTGTTTGTATTTTTCTCTGCTTGTGGTTTTATTGCCCTGTGTGTTGCAGGCTTTTGAAAAGCTTCTCTACCCTGGTCAAGGATGCTAGGGAGCATGAGCAAGAACAGTTTTTTTTGTCTGGGATGGCAAAAGAATTTTCAAAAGGAATCACAATTGTGTTTTCTTTTCCTCACCTTATTTATCAGCTGCTTTCTTTATTATCTGACCATACTTCGTGATGTCATCTGGTGGAGATGGTCTTGAGGGATATTGTCAACCGCCTTTCTACATCCTACCATTGGGATTCTGTGTACTCCGCACCCTCATATTCCTATAATACCTCCATGCTTTCTTCCCCTTCTTCCTCGAAGAATTGCTGTTCTTCTTCCTGGGGTTCTGTGGTCAAGGGGTTCTAATTCTTTGAACTTTTTTTCATGAATCTTCTTTTGTGAAGGAGGCTTATGTGAGATCCTGTATTCTCGAAGAGAGGCATAAAAATCTTTCCTTTTTTGTAATAAGGCTGCCAATTCCGCCTCTAGATGCCTTTTCTTTTTTTTTTTTCCACAATTTTAGCGGCTCGTTCTTAGACGCTGGCAGTCATCAAAGGTTTTGTTTTTCAACATTGAGGTGTCTTGGTGGTTTTTCTGCCAAAGATTTTTTTCAGCATCTCCCTGCCTTTCGAATACTTAGACGTCGAAACGTCTCAAATTCGATCATTTCTTGATGTCTTAGTCTCTTCTTTCATTTTTTCTCCTCTGGTATCCCTATGTTGGAACCCGAGGGGATCCTTCAATGTTATCTTGCCTTCGATTAGTGACTTTCTCAACACCGAGGCAATGTTTTTTTTTTTCCACTCTTCAGTTAAGGTCTGTTCCACCCACCCCCGGGTGTTTTTTTTTTTTTTTGAGTTACCTGCAGTGTCTTCTCCCTTGTTTTTTTGTGCTCGATGTCAGCGATCCTTAGCTCCACGTCCGAGTTTTCTCCCTCAGCTCCTTCGGTGATATTGTCATCGTCATCACTTGAGAGCCCCAGATCGTTCAGGGAAGGTGACAGTTTTTGATCATCCATGGTGTAGTGTGCCTGCCTCTGCTTCAGTCTTGTCTTCGAAGGTAATGCTTTGAACCCAGCACATGCCTTACAGTCCTCACTTTGATGTACGAGTGGTAGACAGCAGTTACAGACCTGGTGCTGATCCTTTTGAGCAAACTTGTGATTGCAGTTGATGCAGAATTTGAATAGGGTCTTTTTTATCACGCAGAACAGGAAGCCTCATCTCTGGGCATTCTCTTCTCTGAGTCTATGAAACCTCGGATGGTATAGGAAGTAATCGCTACCTTCTTTTGCAATCTGTGTATTTCTTCCAGAAATCCTTGACAAATATAGAAATTTTTCAAACCTTCTTCCACAACTTGGGGACCATTCAGTTCTGCATCTAGACCCAACAGTGGAGAAAAAGATTCTGAAGATGGCATAGAGAGAGGGCGTATGATGTCACAGGATGCTGGGTAAGACACAAAATGGCAGATTTGCCACGCCAACAAAAAAGGACTAAAGCTACAAAAAGAAAATTCCAGACCCAACCACTATATAGCAGAAAAATGCATTGGCATGTGAATGCAGAAAAGAGTCATGCTACAAAATTATTGTTACTTGCGCAGATGTTGCATTTATGTATTGGTTTGTATTCCTATTTGTATCATTGATTAAAGGCAAAGGAAGAGAAGTAGTTTAAAATATGTATTATTCTACTGCCTTGTTGTCTTACTACACCATTTTATTGTACGACAGTAGCACTGTTAGAGAATACAGTTATACACACATTACATCATTCCTTACCCAGACTGGAATAGTAAGTCTGGTGAGAAGTGCTCGGTGGGATTTAGTTTGGAAAGTGAAACACTATACAACAGAATGAAAAGTTTTAAATCCTCTCTTTTTAAAAGTGAGGTATGCTTTAATGATTCATGAAATATTTGTTTCTGGAGAAGCAATGTTTCTCTTACAATGTAACATTTTCCTCAGTGCCAAAAGTTTTTCGGGCATGTGAATCTACATTACATGCCACGAAGAGAAGTACACTGGGTAAGTGACATTTTCCATTCAATGGCATGTATGCTGCAGGTACACATGCTATGCATAGACTACAAATCAGTTAGTCCTCCCAAAAAGCGGTGGCTAGCCTGTAGGAGTTGAAGTTGTTTGGAATAAAGTCCTTAGGACAGCTTGGCCTACAGTGGCTTGTTGCTGTGAACACCAACACAACAGTGTTTTGTAAATGTAAGAGGGGCTGACCATGTAGCTGCTGCGCATATATCAACCATTGGTATGTTTCCTAAAAAAGCCATTGTTGCACCTTTCTTTCTTGTAGAATGTACTTACTTTGCTTTGATATAACATGTTTGCATACATCTAACAATCTATCTTGCTAAACCTTGTTTTGATATAGGATTGCCTGTATGTGGTTGTTGGAAAGCAACATCAAGTTGCTTTGTTTTCCTAAAATCCTTAGTTCTATCTATGTAGTACATAAGAGCTCTTTTGAGATCTAATGTATGAAGAGCTCTTTCTGCCACAGAATCTGGCTGTTTCCACTGGCAATTCCACTGTTTGACTGATGTGAAAAGGAGATACTACTTTGGGTAGAAATTTTTGATTTGTTCTTAGTGATCTTGTTTGTGCATTTGGAAAAAATGTTCTTCAAGAGTGAATGCTTGTATTTCACTAACTCTTCTTAAAGAAGTAATAGCCACAAGGAAGGCGACCTTCTATGTTGAAAATTGAATTTGGCAAGAGTGCATGGGTTCAAAAGGTGGTCCCATGAGTCTGGTAAGTACAATATTTAAATTCCATGATGGATCAGGTGGTGTTCTAGGTGGAATGATGCGTTTTAATTCATCCATGAAGGCTTTGATAACAGGAACTCTGAATAGTTGAATATTTTGTAAGTATGCATATATTGCAGTAAGGTGTATTTTAATGGATGAAAAAGCCAAATTTGATTTCCGTAGAAGAAGTTAATAACATACAATATCTTGTACGGATGTTGTAAGTGGATCTATGGTTTTAGATTGACAATAGTAGACAAATCTTTTCCACTTGTTCGCGTAGCACTGTCTAGTAGTAGGTTTTCATGCTAGTTTAATTACTTCCATACATTCTGATGGAAGATTTATATAACCAAATTCTATGACTTCAGGAGCCAAATCGCTAGACTGAGAGCATTGGGGTTTGGATGCCTGATTTGACCTTTGTTTTGTGTTAACAAATCTGGCCAGTTTGGGAGTTTGGAGTGAGATACTACAGATAGGTCTAATAGTGTTGTGTACCAATGCTGGCGTGCCTATGTTGGTGCTATGAGTATCATGTTGAGTGACGTTTGATGTAATTTGTTGCACTAGAAATGGAAGGAGTGGGAGAGGGGGAAAAGCGTAAGAAAATATCGCTGACCAATTGATCTATAGAGCATTGCCCTTGGATAGGGGATGTGGGTGTACGGATGCAAAGTTTTGGCACTTTGCATTTTCGCTTGTTGCGAATAGATGTGTGTCTAGTGTTCCCCACCTTTGGAAGTACTTTTGAAGAATTTTGGGGTGAATATCCCAATCGTGTGTTTGTTGGGGATTTCTGCTGAGGAGATCTACCAACTGATTGTCTATTCCTGGAATCTATAGTGCTAGTAGATGAATTTGATTGTGAATTGCCCATTTCCAAATTGTTTGGGCTAGAAGGGACAGCTGAGATGAATGTGTACCTCCCTGTTTGTTGAGATAATACATGGTTGTCATCTTCTCTGTTTTTATGAGAACATTCTTCTGTTTGAGAAGAGGTTGAAATGCTTTTAGGGCAAGGAACACAGCTAATAATTCTCTGTTTAGGTGAGCTCCCCAACCGATCATTGATGCTTCTGTGGTGATTATGGTCTGAGGCACAGGGTCTTGAAACTAAATTGCTGCGATTCCACCATTGAAGGGACATGTGTGTTTGGTGGTCTATCAACACTAGATCTTGAAGTTGACTGTGTGCATGTGACCATTGTAGTGCAAGGCACTGCTGTAAGGGCCTCATGTTTAATCTTGCATGTGGGACTATTACTATGCAAGATGCCATCATTCCTAGAATCTTCATGATACATCTTACAGTGTATTGTTGATTTGGCTATATGAGTGGTATTACATTTTGGAAAGCTTGTATCCTTTGTATATTTGGACACTCTAGAGTTAGTTGAGTATTTAGGATAGCACCTAGATATGGTTGTACTTGTGCTGGTTGAAGGTGTGACTTTTGGTAGTTTATAGAAAACCCTAGTGTGTGCAGAGTTTCTATCACATGAGTATGTTTTTGGCATTGTGTAAAATTGCTTGATTTTATTAGCCAATCGTCTAGATATGGAAATACATGGATGTGTTGTCTTCTTAAGTATGCCGCTACTACTGCTAGACACTTTGTGAACACCCTTGGAGCTGTTGTTATGCCAAATTGTAACACTTTGAACTGGTAGTGTTTTCCTGCTATAACAAACCAGAGGAATTTTCTGTGAGCTGTGTGGATGGGTATGTGGAAATACGCATCCTTTATGTCTAGAGCAGTCATAAAATCTTGTTGTTGTAGTAGTGGAATAACATCTTGCAGAGTTACCATGCGAAAATTTTCTGACAAGATATATAGATTGAGGGGCCTGAGGGCTAATATGGGCCTGAGGATGCCATCTTTTTTGGGAATTAAGAAGTATAGTGAGTTTACTCCTGTTCCTTGTTGGTACTGTGGAACTAATTCCATTGCTTGTTTGAGCAGTAGAGATTGTACCTCTTGTTGTAACAGAACTGTATGTTAGGGGGACAACTTGTGATATCTTGGCGGAATGTTTGGAGGGGTGGTTATCAATCCTAGGCAATAGCCATTGTGGATAATTTATAATGCCCAGTTGTCTGTGGTGATATTTTGCCAATGAGAGTGGAACTGCTGTAGTCTTCCCCCCACAGGAGATGTGTGGAGTGGAAGGGAGGGAAGGAAGTCACTGTTTAGGTTGTGGTGGTGTTTGTTTAGAGGTTTGGAATTTACCTCTATTGCTAAAGTATTGACCTCTATATGATCCTCTAATCCCACCTCGTTGATACTGGGTTTGTTGTAGTTGCTTTGTTTGGGAGGTGCAAGCCTCTGAGGATTGTGGTTTAAAACCTCCTTGAAACTGTGGCCAGCTAAATGAACCTCTATATGGGGTGGTGTACAATGCACCTATTGCTTTTGCAGTATCTGAGTCCTTTCTCAGTTTTTCAACAGTGGTGTCCACTTCTGGGCCAAAGAGTTGCTTTTTATCAAAAGGCATGTTAAGTACAGCCTGTTGAACTTCTGGTTTAAAACCAGGAGCGCAGCCATGCATGTTTTCTGATTGTGACAGCAGTGTTTATGCTCCTTGCAGCTTTATCAGGAGCATCAAGGGCAGATCTTATTTGATTATTACTAATTGCTTGCCCCTCTTCTACTACTTACTGTGCCCTCTTCTGGTGCTCTTTTGGGAGATGCTCAATATCCTGCATTTCATCCAAATGGGCCCTATCATAGCGGCCTAGAAGTGCCTGAGAATTTGCAGTTCTCCACTTATTTCCTGCCTGTGTAGCAACTCTTTTTCCTGCTGCGTCAAATTTTCTGCTCTCCTTATCAGGAGGAGGTGCATCTCCTGAAGACTGGCTATTTGCCCTCTTTCTTGCTGCACTGACTACCACTGAATCTGGAGGGACCTGGTGAGTAATGTAATCTGGGTTAGAGGGTGCAGGCTTATACTTTTTATTGATTCTAGGTGTGATAATCCTAGATTTTATAGGCTTGCTAAAAATTTGGTCTGCGTGTTTTACCATGCTTGGTAACATTGGGAGACACTGGTACTTGGAATGTGTCGAAGATAGTGTATTAAATAAGAAATCTTCTTCCAATGGCTCTGAATGCATGGTTACCTCATGATAAGCTGCTGCCCTGGATATGACCTGGTTGTATGCAGTGGGATCTTCTGGTGGAGATGGTTTTGATGGGTATCTGGGTCATTATCTGGGATGGGATCAGGGTCATAAAGATCCCATGGGTCTGCCCTATCTCCCTGTGAATATAATGTATGTGTGGAGGAAGGCATTGGTGGTGGGCTGGTGTGAGGTGCGACAGATAATTGTGGAGAATGAGGAGGAGAAGTATGAAAAGGTATTGGCTTCTCCTTGTTTTTGCACCTTTGCTGGTGACTGTACTGAGTCCAGTTCCTCTTGGAAAGCCAGCCTTCTTTTTGGTTTTAAAGGAGGTGCAGTGACAATTCTTCCTGTCTCTTTTTGGATGTGTATTCTGGATTGTCTCTCATCCATAATTTGTAAAATGGGCTCAATGTCAGGCTCTCCCTCAGAGGTTTCATGGGTTTCTCTCAATTTTTTAAAGTCCTTATTCCTCTGTATATGAGGATTTTTTCAGCTCCGAAGCTTGTTGTTTTTTCGGTCCCGAAAAGGTAGTGTAAGGTCTCGGCTCCGAAGCCGACTGCCGAACTTTCAACTCCGAAGAATGTTTTTTTTTTTTTTTTTTTACTGGAGTCCGAAATGGAGCCTTTGATAGATTTACTCAACTCCGAAGTAGACAGAAGAGTGGCCTTTTTCGGCGCCGACCCCGAAGGACAGTCGCCAACAGTCTTTTTTCAGGCCGCACCATGGCGTTCCGGCAGTGGTGTACCCAAGGTCTTCAAATGTTTTTTGTGCAGGGGTGTAGGGGCAGACGTACTCACATACTGTCCAGCTGTGATGGGTCTGTTGTCCTCCGATTCCTGTTAGTCTGTGTTTCGGATGGAGACTGCTGTCTGCGCCTGTTCTTCTTTAGCGACTTTGAGATGTTCACTGCTTTTCGATGCCATTTTGAGTCTTTTAGCTCTGTGATCTCAGAGTCTTTGAACGAAATGATCGACAGGCCTCACAATTTTCCTCCCGATGGTCTGAAGAAAGGCATAAATTACAAAACAAGTGCTGGTCTGTATAGGGGTACTTCACGTGGCACTGAGGGCAGAATCTGAATGGAGTCCGATACATCAGGCTTTCCACGCGGTAGGCCCGAATAGGCCTGAGATGGGCGCACGCGCCCCAAAGGGCGAAAAAAAAGGTTCCGACAGTACTACCGGTTCGATGCTAGATGGAAAAAGTGATCGAAACAATATCGATGAATAAGAAGGTTTTCTAAGGTTTTCCAAATCGAAATCTCGGAGCGAGAGGAAACACGTCCGAACCTCACGGCAGAAAGAAAAAAATCTAACAATTGAGTCGATGCCCATGTGCAATGGAACCGAGAGGAGTCACTCGATCCTGTGACTCTGAAAAGACTTCTTCAAAGAAAAACAACTTTTAAAACTCCGAGCCCAACACTAGATGTCGGAAGGGATATGCATAGCATGTGTATCTGCAGCTACACATGCCATCGAACATATATCTACAGACCCCCTCACACCCCCCCCCCCAACTGGGTATATACAATTAGAAAAACATTTCAACAGGAAAATAATTTTTGGTTTACTTATAACTTTTGGTGTCGTTTGAAGAATCTTCATAAAACGTTAAAAAAATGTCATTCACCTCAGGACCTGCGTGTGTGTGGAGCCATTTTTAGGACTCAGTCCCCTGCCCTATAAGAAAAAAGTATTAAAAAAAAAAACAGGGGCAAGGTACGGATGCACTATTCCTCCCCTTGGCCTGATGTGTGTCACCCTGGCCAAAAACCACGTACATTTTTCAGTTTTACCGCAATTTTACTTGCTGTAAAACATTTAAGCTCCTGCTGAGCGGGCGCAACTAGTGTTCCCTGGCTGCAGGAGTGCAGGCAGGGAGTTTGAATTCTCTCTGCCCGTGCTCTTGCAGGCAGGGAACTGCAGTGTGCCAGGGATTGGGGTCCCCGGGAAACTGCTGCCATGGGACTCCGGGGCCAGTTGATGGCAAGGGGACCACACCCCCTCCCCAAAAAATGCTAAAGCCTTAGTGGATTGGGTCCCTGGGCCCACTAGAGGCTTGGAAATGGGTGCGCACACCCCCTCCACAAAACAACCAACCACTGGCAAAGCCAATAGGTCTCACCTATGTGGCAATCCAAGAGCTATTGGCACTGTCAATTTCAATGTCTCAGCCATATGTTAGAGTGGATGTATGTGGTGTAGAGTGGAATTATGTGGGTTGAATTTGAATTGTTGTGAATTGTGCGGTTTTGGGAGTTGTGTAGTGGAATTATGAAGCATGGTGGGCAGTGGAAATATGTGGATAGTAAGTATGTGGTACTGAGTGTGCTGGAATTATGTGTGGAGTAAGATTGTGACACATGGAGTGTAATTATTTGTAGTGGTATTGCCTGTCATTGAGTGGCATGTAGTGGAGATGAATTATGTGGTGTGGTGTGGTGTTAATTTTGCGGCATGATGTGGAATTCTGTGTTGTGGATTGGATATTTGTTATGTATTGCAGGATTGAGGAGTAGCACTGTGTGGTCTGATGTGAAATTATGTGGTGTGGAATGGAAATGTATTCCCCAGAGAATGCGTTCAGTGTAATTATGCTGAGTGGAATTATGCGGCATGGTGTGGAGTGTATTTGTGTGTTTTTTAATTTGCAACTGAGCCCAACAACAAATCATGCTGTACAAAGTATGACCCAAGGCATTAGTAGCTGCTACACATGCTTAAACACTTGTGTTACTGTCCTTGTGGGAAATAAACATATGAGACGGTTAGCACAGGATATGGCTGCCGTCGTATAAGAAGGAAAACATCTGAAAAGCCTCTAGGTGGTGAAGCTGGTAAGCCCAACTGTGGAAATGTATTTATTTCTTTGGGCTTTAGGATAAAACAATAGAGTAGACTAATGTACTAACCAATCAGTGCAACGTCTTTGTGTCCTTGTAGATTGTAGCCATATCACTACATTAATAAATGAACTGCCAATTACATCACCTTGCAGCAATCGACAGGAGACAAAGGAAAAGAAAATCGCACTGCACTGATAAACCCTGGCAAACATTTGCATTTACTAAAACAAACACCAATTCCTATTTGTAAAGCACAGAGCTAATGTGTCAACCTGAGGCAAAACAATGCGCATGCAGTACGTGCAATTACCATACTGTCATTGTAAACGTTTGAGCAACTCGTCAAAGATGAGGGCTCTCCTGTTACTGGAGTTACGGTAGTGTTCCTGCGAACACACCAGCTGCCTCCAATTCTGGATGGGAGTGACTGGAATTGTGGAGAGACTCTGGGGGAGAAAATGTTAATCAAAAAAACCGAACCGAAGCATTTTAGCTCTCCAGACGCCATGGAGCCTGAAGGGGAGAGACAAAAGAATGTGACGTAATTGGTGCTCATGCAAAGCACTTCAATACCGCCGATTGAGTTTGCGGTGTATGAAACTTCAAAGCGACATGGAGCACAGAGGGGACTGCCAAAAGAAAAAGGTAGTTTGCCCACATGAAAGCTTATCAGCAATCATGCAATTATCTATATAACAGGGTCACAGTCTGCAAGGCGAGATAAACCAGCCTCAAGGCGGGACAAACAAAGCATTTACCAATGACATCAAGATATTTTTGCAAGGTAAGCTCAGGGACGAATGAAAGCAATGGGCATGGTTAAAGCCTATAATAGATGACAATATGTTGGAAAAGCAGCACTTGTGCGCTGCTGTGCTCAAACTAAAAACAAGTGAAGTGATGTGCTGCTGTCGGGAGCCTGCTTTAGTAACCCTGCCAGGTCTGGAGTGTGATGCCCTGCTGTGTCAGTACTTTGAGCTTGCAGCTTGTACTGCAATGATTCCATTTAAATGTCATCATAATATTGTCTGATTATTCAACTTACAGCGCTACGAATCATTAGGGACACCCACCCAGGCCCTACCCATCGTATCTCAAGGGCGTTATAGTGTCCTGGGGAGATCCCTTCTCTGCATACACCACCACTAATTGTGCTTGCTTGTCCTTGCCCCCAAAACCCCTGCCACGCAAGAAGAGACTTCCTTCACTGAGGAAGAGCAAATTCAGTATATCCCACTAGATGAAGAATTTTGTGATACAGTGGCTCATCTATCCATTGAGAAAAAACTGGAATGGCTGGCAGTCGCCTGCCCTTTACACCTCTTTAAGGTATCTCCTTTGGCTTCGACCTCTTTCATATTTGACATGTTGGACTGGACAATTTGATCCATCCTAAGTCTGCTGAATGGGTCCCAGCTCCAAAAGTGGCTTCCTATGCGGCGAGCAGACTCAAAAAGCCTCTGGACAAGGATGTTCGTAACTGCCTTAGGGCGGAACGCCCCAGACCTTCCCTGGAGTGTAATGCTGCGCTAATACTGGAGCTTGATTCCAAAATGGCTACCTTCCTTGTTAAATATATTCATGATCGATCTCTCATATCCCAGAGATCCTTTCCAACTGGGGCCAACAGGCCATCATCTTGCAGGGCAATACTAACTGCTCTCTATCAACAGAGTGCTACATTTCTTTCTTGATTAAAGTGGACTCTAAATTGGGGAACTTAGCTCAGTCTGAAGAAAGCTGGAGCGGTGGCTCTGGGGAGGTTTTTTTGGAGATCCTTTGGAGTGAGGGTAATTTGTTTTAACCTTCAACTCATTGGACAAAGCGAAAGTCTCCATAAAGTGCATTTGCACAGTGGGTACGTTTCAGTTCTGATATTTCCCCCTCACCGCAGATTCCTGCAATTCCAATGGACAGGTCAGATCTTCAAGTTCACCTCCCTACAGTACGGCCTCTCTTTGGCTCCTTGGTACTTCACCAAGGTCCTCAAACCAGTCACCGAACACCTGTGAGCACAAGGCGTTCACCCTGAGCTTAGACGATATGCTGCTTATGAAACACTGCACGTGCAGTCTTTTAGACCACTTACAGACGGCAGTGAACCTTCTTGAATCCCTGGGTTTTGTCATCAATGGAGAGAAATCCCAGTTAGCCTCGACACAATCTCTGACCTTCCTAGGGTTTGTCACAGAATCAGTGAAATCCTCCCTCAGTCTTCCATCCAGGAAACTGACAAAGATTAGACAGATACTCCTCAAGACCCTGGTCAAAGACAAAAGTTTGGTGAGGCAGGTGGTGTGGATAGTAGGCCTCTTTTCCTCCACAATACTTGCAATTTTCTAGGGGCCCTTGCACTATCTATCTTTACCACGTCTGAAGGTGGTTCCAATCTGGACATCATCATCGAGATGCCATCTTTTCTGGTTGAAGCGCTCTATCGGGAGGATTATCCACAGGCAGAATTTGGTCTTCTCAAGAATTTGGTCTTCACAGTCAAATGTTAAACCAAGGACAAGGTTAAAAATTGTGTCTTATTAAAAATGGACAATGTCTGTGGTTCATGCATCAACCGATTGGGGGAACAAATTCCAAAACCCTGTCAGATCTAGCAAGAAACTCTTGGGAGTACTGCCTCTCACACAAGATCTCTGCTGCCAGGCTCCTCCAACACGATGCAGATTTGAACTCCTGTCATCTCTAAGATTCCAGCATGTGGAAACTCGACAAGTTTTCCTAGTGTTGGCCGACAGAAGGGGTCCTTTCTCTGTGGACCTGTTCACGTCTCACCTGGACCATCAGCTGGACAAATTCTTCAGCTGGAGACCAAACACTGTGGCAACAGCAACAGACGCTTTCCTGCAAAACTGCAGGGATATGTTTCTCCCCTGTTCTTAATAATCACATACACTGCTCATTTCAGGAGAAAAAGAGCGACTGTAGTGTTGATAATTCTGCTTTGGAGATCTCCATTGTGGTTTCCAGTTCTACTGGAACTTTCTTGGGATTTTCCAGTCCTTCTGTAACTCTACCCGACTCTTGCATGATCCGTCACGGAATCTCCACATGATTCTGGATCAGTCGCTTCATCTCATGGCGTGGTGGATTACCAGCGACGATGGCAAGTTCCAGGCCTTTCACAGCAAGCTCAGGATCTCCTCACACAAGAATGGGCCTCGTCCACAGTGTGTAGATACATATCCGCTTGGTACAGGTGGTCCTGTTAGTGTGTGCAATAGGATCTGGATCCCATGGGCTCTGGAATTGTACGAGTGTTAAATTTGCTGGCAGCACTGGCAGCCAATGGGATGGCTTACAGGTCAGTAGATTCATTCCACTCTGCAATTTCAGCGGGGCATGATCCTATAGAGAATCTTCTGGTGAGAGAACATTCACTAGTGCAAAAGTTACTTTGCAGCATCCATTTGGCGGTGCCTCTAATGCCTAAAAAGTCTGCATAACATGATGTTAATCGAGGACACAATCTTTTTGTCATTGAAAAGTAATAAGTATCTTTCATGGAAGGAGCTTTCAGATAAATTGCTGCTTGGTATGTCGTAGAGTCACGTATGACGGGGCTCTGGATATTACAGGTAGAATTTTTATCCTGTGCCAAGGTTACCGTGCACATATTCTGCATTTCAAGCTAAATATGAAGCTCAACTAAAATATGCCATTTTACACTCTGGGAACATTAATTCACCCTACGCAGAAGATGGGTATTGATATTAACATGACTGAAGCTGGGTAATCATTTCTGCTCTTCCTATTATGGCATACCACATTACATCTGCTCATAACACTGGAAAACATACATACCAGAACCAGTGGAGTCATCGTGGCAGAAAAGCAAAGCCACACTGGATCATGGAAGCATGGTCACACGGGGCCACAAAAGCATTTCACAAGACGAACTACTTCCTTTTGGAAAAGCATCATCTAGAGCTCCATCTATACTGTGCAATGACAACTTGAAAACGTACACTATGCAAAAAATATAAAAAATAAAAAGTGAAAGGCTAAGGGCTCTACTCCAGCCACCATCGTTGTAGTCTTCTTCCCTGGCAACCCCCCAAACAACCCCCCAAAAACAAGGCCTTGTTCAGCTATCCTAGCCCCTAGGGAAATATCAGACATCAATAAATTGCTAAGTAAATTGTCCGCTGAAACACCACATGCTATTTTGTGACAAGTGTAAAGAATTGAATGTTCAAGTCATCAATTTGATTCTCAGCAAGGCTGACTTAGCCTTGCATTCTTTCAAATGTATGCAAATTAAGTGCCATTAAAATAGGGAAAGATAACATTCAATACTAAACAATGATAGAAGTGCAGTAAGTAGCACTGTAAGATGTGAATTGTTTCTGCTTCTGTTATGATGCACTATGTCCCATGTCAAGGACAGAGATGGCATTTACACCTTTGTTAGCCAGGTTAAGACATGGCCTTTTCTAGATCACTAATAACTTACCAATGGTATAGAAAAACAACAACACACAGGGTGCCGCACAGTAACTGAGGACTGCTCCAGGACAAAGAGGAAAAGGCCTGTGAAAACCACTTGAAGAAAATTACCATGAGTCTATTTGCTTATCACAGACGTAGGTCAGATTGTCTGGTCACCTTTAAAATGGTAAACAGTGTCTTAGTCTGTTTCACTTTGCCAGTTTGGAGCTTTATAAAGTGGTCAAGCACCGATGAATGTACACAGAACTGATTCAGTAATATTACAAGTACTATGGAGATGTACATACTTCTCCAGGTGACTATTTTGTAGATTAAACAAGTGAGATACTAATGTGAAAACATCCATCGTACATCCTCTGGTGGAATGTGTGTGCAGAGATCAATTTTTACATAAACTGGTTAAAAACAAAATATGAAGATCTTGGTTAGGCATCCTAGAGATGAGATTCTCTAAAGTGAATACCCTACATCCTGTTAAGAAAACTTTACAAATATTGTCTGAAAAACAGTACCTAAGAAGCTCTTAGACATTGTTTAAAGTGCTGCTTCCCCTACCTGGTTTGCATGGAAGTGGCTGAGCCACCGTTCTATGTGTGTGGCATACCACCCTGGTACCAGACACCGGTTCTGCAAAGCCCGCAGTTTCTGAGAACTATCAACTCCTGCCGTGATTACTTCATGGAAGGTGTACTTCAGGGCCACTAGGTCATCATGAGCTCGCTGGTGCTTTAAGATATAAAAAATAATTAGTTTTATAATGTACCTTTTCTCAACATACTGAGGTTACCACTAGTTGACTATCCATCTCATTTATTGCCCTCCAGAACGAGCCCACTCATTATTATGACCTGTAGTCTTGTAAGACACCTAGCACATTAATCATGCAAATAGTTCTAGTCAGCCAATCGTCCAAGTCCATCAAACATGCACCAGTGCCTGCTCCAACACCAGCACCTACTACTGGCTCTAATGACACACACACCCACCCAAGTGAGGTACCACCCATATCCCATGCACATATAACCCTGTACACTTTGCCACAGTTTTCTACCACTTTCACCAATTACCTGTGTATCCCAGCCCATCACACATGCAATCCAGCACACATCCATTACAACTTTTTTTTATACAAGCACTACAATAGCTATCCACCATAGTACATTCTAGCCAAGGAACACGTCAAAGTACTCAAAGACTTATCTTCCCATCACACATATATTCCAGCTCCCAAAAACCAAACAGCAACCACCGCATCTCAAGATCTGCTGCACCAACTGACCAACCCCAACATAGCCACTTTAACAAAAAAACCACACATTATTCCTAATAATCCCATCATTCATTCAGAAAACAGATCACTCCCATAAACCAGCTTCCCTTTGCTAAGCCTTACCACCTTTCATCTGCTGCTCCTGTCATCCATACCGCTACCACCCTGACAGCCCATCATCCAGTAGCCGCAATGTCACATGGAAAAGAAGAGCACATGTCTATTGTGCCTTTGCTGGCAGTAACTCACCTGGTACCAGGAATAGGCACGGTCTGCAGGGTTAATGAGAATTGCAAGGACCTTTGCCTTCGGAAGCAGCGCAGCAGCCCTCCTTGGTGCCATGTCAGAGTCAAAGTAATTGGCGCTTTTCTCAAAGTAAAAGTCTGAGGTGGTATTGGAAGGGATGGGGAAATACTCCATGTACCTGTCATCAAAGAGAACTACATTAGTAGCAGAAGAGAGCTAGAAGGACAGGTTTTCAGTGATCTGATTGTTTTTCCACTGGCGAAATCTTGCACATGACATTTTACAATGGGTCTAGGCAAAAGGTCTACATTGAGCACTTCCAAACTATAAGACTGAAGCTGGAATATAAATGTTATCCACTCTTCCAATACACAGTAAATGTGTTTTGCTGTTTTTGGAAATTAACAGATCAAACATTTTTAAAGTAGGTAAACTGTACAGTCTATTGCATACTTTTATAAGCAGCAGGTATGCCAGGAAAAAAAAAAAAAAGAAAACAGAAAACGGAGTACAACGAAAGGAAAATGTTACTTATACTGTAAGCATGTTTGTAGCGGGTAGTGCTGTAGCTTCACTTGCTCTGCATACTCTTGCAATCTAGTGTTGTGGGTTTGGATGATTGCAAGCTGATTTTCTTTTAAAATGGCTTTCAAACCATGAGGTATTGTAGTGTGGTCATTTTTTTGTATCCTTTGCGTGTTTGCTTCAGGCGTTGGGCTTTTGTGCACTTTGCCCTGGATGTATTTTATTCCTTTGCTCGCAGCATAGAGCCTCTGTGCACTTTGCTCTAAATGCATTTTATTCAGCATTTTCAAATAGCCAGTTCCACGGTCTTGTTTTATTTTTTATATCACACTGTTTAGCCTACTTCAGCACTGGAGTTCTCAATAACACATTCTTGCTCACTCTGTGCTTCAGTCAAGGATACAGTCTGGTACATTGCCGATAGACATGGTAGGAGTTTAGTCTTTGGGTTATAGCTTGCGTAGGGACATTTTGTTACCACATCGACATGTTAGTTATAAAAACACTTCCCTGTCCTAACACAGGAGAGAGGGAGATTCCGACCAGGGAACCACAACTAGAAGCTGACTGCCCTGTTGCAGATGCTGGTCCAGATCACAGGCCTTTGCTCAGGTATGAGGGTTGATGTCCTCCCAGGGAATCTGAAAGGCAAGCTTAGAGCTTAACATGCTGTGCTCGAAATAGAACTGACTCCGAGGGAAAGTAACCTATTAACACTATGATAGCGTTATTCTTATGTTTCACTCTCCTCGTGACTATTTGTATTGTTCTGGTTATTGCAGCTCACGCCTTATTATCTAAAATGCAGTCGTTTTATTAAAAACAATCTATAAAACTCAAGCTGCCTTTGTCATTTGCATATGAGATCATACTGTAAATGAGAGAGCTGGTTGGGATCTGAGTGACCACGACTTCCCTGAGAAGTTTTAAAGATGTCATGCGCTCGGCTGCCCAATCATCCCTTCCCTTTGGGAGAGATGAGGCACTGCTAGTTAACCGGAGCAAAACCGGACTGAAGGTGACAGAGGTCCTTCTAAGTGGTTAAGACTCAGTCCCCCACACCAGGAACGACCCTGCTACCTAGAAATCCAGTAGTCTCATTTAGGATAATGAGAGCCCACGCAACAGTATAGGGTGACTCCCTTAGATGGCGATGTGCATGGGTACTGTCTCCATGTTAGATTGCTTGGGGCTGTTAGGTTGAGTGTAGTATGGGGTGGTGAGTAGTATGGCGTTGTGAGTGAACACTGTATGCTGCACATATGTACTGCAAAAAGATCTTGATTATGAAGAAGTGATTTGTGAGCTTCCGGGAAGGATTGAGGGTGCATGTGAATCTACAGCACTAAACGATCCATACAGATGTTTACAGGTTAAGTAACATTTTCCGTTCATAGCATGTGTTGCTGTATATACACATGCTCTGCACAGACTATAAAGCAGTACCACTCTACAAGCGGTGGCTGGTGTGTGGATGATGCAGATGGCTGAAATTAGCCTGTTGTCCTGTTAGGATATTCACACAATAGTCTTCACTGAACGTCTGTGTGGCTGACCATGTAGCTGCTTTACATGCTAGCTAGGGAAATATTTCCCAGGAAGGCCATAGTTTCAGCCTTTTTCATTCAGCATGTGCCCTGACTGTAAAAGGGAGGGTTCTCTTAGCATTGTGCTAGAAAGTTTGAATACATTTGACCACTAGGAGGTCTACTGTGTGATTAGCGTGAAAGAGGGACCCCCACCTTATGGAGGAACTTGGTGTTAGTACTGAGTACTGCCCTGCCATTGCAAACCTGAAATAATGGTTCTTGTGTTGTGATGAATGGCAACTCATTAACGTATGTAAGGGAAGTCACTGCAGCGAGGAAGGCCACTTTACAGGGGAGGAAATGGAGAGGGAAAGAGTTTAAGGGCTTAATAGAGGGACCCATAAGTCTGGTGAGGACTATGTTAAGATTTCACACTGGGGCAAGAGAAACCTGGGAGGAATAACCCTTCTGAGACCTTCCATGAACTTTTTAACTAAGGCTATGCAGACGAGGGAAGAATATACCATGTTTTGCATAGGCTGCTAGGTGAAGCGGTATCATGGGGTAAACTAGGCCAGATGTTCTGAGATGGAGCAAATAGCAGATGATATCCTGGAATGCAGGTTTTAGTGGGTTCAAGTGTTAGGAAATGCAGTAGTAGACAAATATTTTCCACTATGCTGCAAAGAAGGCACGTGTGGTTGGTCTTCTCGTAAGATGTTTGTGAACTCCAGCACAAGACACAGGTAGCCAAACTCTAGGACCTCGGTACCAAATAGCTAGATTGACTCATTTGGGGTCTGGTTGACTGTTCTAGCCTTTATTCCTCCTGAGGTCTGGCCTGCTGGGGAGCTTCTTGTGGGGACTGATAGACATCTTGAAGAGTGCTGAATACCAGTACTGCCAAGCCCAGGTGGGAGCTACAAGGATGAGGATTTGAGAATTTTATCTGCATCTTCCGCACCACAAAAAGGAAGGAGTGGGAGAGGCAGAAAAGCATAAGCAAAGATCCCTTACCAGTTCATCCATAGTGCATTGCCCTTGGGCTGTCGGTGTGGGTATCTGGAGGCGAAGCTTGGGCATTTAGCATTCCTGGGAGTGGCAAAGATTAATATGTTTGGAGTACCCTAGCACTGGAAACAGTAGAGCAGGATATTTGGATGGAGTTCCCACTTGTGGACTTGTTGATGGGTCCTACTAAGCAGATCTGCAAAATCATTGTTCACCCCCAGGGGGTACTCTCCCATCAAGTGGATGCAGTGGCAGAACAGATAGTTTGCTAGCAGAGTGAGAATGCCACCCTGTTTTTGTAGGTAATAGATGGCGCTCATGTTGTCCATCCTGACTAGGGCTATCTGCCTTAAATGAATGGAAGGCAGGCTTTTAAAATCTAGCTGAATAACCAAGAGCTCCGGGCTGCTGATCTGATGACCCTGTTAATGGGAGATCCACAGTCCCTGTACTGTCGGCTGACTGAGACGAGCTCCAAAGCCAGTTTGAGAAGGGTCTGTGGTAACGGTTACTTGCAGAATGGTGTCTAGAAAAGGACTGCGCAGCAACAGATTGCTGTTGCACCACTGCAGAGAGCAATACGTGCTGGCCTTTACCAACACTAGATCCTCCATTTGACTTATTTCTGTGACCACTGTGCCAATAAGCACTGCTACAGCGGGGGCATGTGTAGCCAGGCTTAGGATACAATGGCTATACAAAAGGCCATCATGCTGAGGCGGCAAATTACAGCTCTGATTGCGAGAAGACGATGTGGCTGAAGAAAAATGTAACTTACCCAGTAAGCATGTGTTCGTGGCATCTAGTGCTGTTGATTCCCATGCTTAGCATAATTCTGCAATCTAGTGCTGGGTTTGGATGCGTGCAAGTTGTTTTTCTTCGAAGAAAGTCTTTTGAGTCACAAGGCAGAGTGACTCTTCCTCTTGCTGGTAATGTGCATGGTCATTGACTCCACTGTAAGGAAATGCCTCCTTGGCATGGTTGCCCCCTGACTTTTTGCCTTTGCTGATGCTATGTTTACAATTGAAAGTGTGCTGAGGCCTGCTAACCAGGCCCCAGCACCAGTGTTCTTTCCCTAACCTGTACTTTTGTATCCACAATTGGCAGACCCTGGCATCCAGATAAGTCCCTTGTAACTGGTACTTCTAGTACCAAGGGCCCTGATGCCAAGGAAGGTCTCTAAGGGCTGCAGCATGTCTTATGCCACCCTGGAGACCTCTCACTCAGCACAGACACACTGCTTGCCAGCTTGTGTGTGCTAGGGAGGACAAAACGAGTAAGTCGACATGGCACTCCCCTCAGGGTGCCATGCCAGCCTCTCACTGCCTATGCAGTATAGGTAAGACACCCCTCTAGCAGGCCTTACAGCCCTAAGGCAGGGTGCACTATACCATAGGTGAGGGTACCAGTGCATGAGCATGGTACCCCTACAGTGTCTAAACAAAACCTTAGACATTGTAAGTGCAGGGTAGCCATAGGAGTATATGGTCTGGGAGTCTGTCAAACACGAACTCCACAGCACCATAATGGCTACACTGAAAACTGGGAAGTTTGGTATCAAACTTCTCAGCACAATAAATGCACACTGATGCCAGTGTACATTTTATTGTAAAATACACCACAGAGGGCAACTTAGAGGTGCCCCCTGAAACTTAACCGACTGTCTGTGTAGGCTGACTAGTTCCAGCAGCCTGCCACACCAGAGACATGTTGCTGGCCCCATGGGGAGAGTGCCTTTGTCACTCTGAGGCCAGTAACAAAGCCTGCACTGGGTGGAGATGCTAACACCTCCCCCAGGCAGGAGCTGTGACACCTGGTGGTGAGCCTCAAAGGCTCACCCCTTTGTCACAGCCCAGCAGGGCACTCCAGCTTAGTGGAGTTGCCCGCCCCCTCCGGCCACGGCCCCCACTTTTGGCGGCAAGGCTGGAGGGAACAAAGAAAGCAACAAGGAGGAGTCACTGGCCAGTCAGGACAGCCCCTAAGGTGTCCTGAGCTGAGGTGACTCTGACTTTTAGAAATCCTCCATCTTGCAGATGGAGGATTCCCCCAATAGGGTTAGGATTGTGACCCCCTCCCCTTGGGAGGAGGCACAAAGAGGGTGTACCCACCCTCAGGGCTAGTAGCCATTGGCTACTAACCCCCCAGACCTAAACACGCCCTTAAATTTAGTATTTAAGGGCTACCCTGAACCCTAGAAAATTAGATTCCTGCAACTACAAGAAGAAGGACTGCCTAGCTGAAAACCCCTGCAGAGGAAGACCAGAAGACGACAACTGCCTTGGCTCCAGAAACTCACCGGCCTGTCTCCTGCCTTCCAAAGATCCTGCTCCAGCGACGCCTTCCAAAGGGACCAGCGACCTCGACATCCTCTGAGGACTGCCCCTGCTTCGAAAAGACAAGAAACTCCCGAGGACAGCGGACCTGCTCCAAGAAAAGCTGCAACTTTGTTTCCAGCAGCTTTAAAGAACCCTGCAAGCTCCCCGCAAGAAGCGTGAGACTTGCAACACTGCACCCGGCGACCCCGACTCGGCTGGTGGCGATCCAACACCTCAGGAGGGACCCCAGGACTACTCTAAGACTGTGAGTACAAAAACCTGTCCCCCCTGAGCCCCCACAGCGCCACCTGCAGAGGGAATCCCGAGGCTTCCCCTGACCGCGACTCTTTGAATCCTAAGTCCCGACACCTGGGAGAGACCCTGCACCCGCAGCCCCCAGGACCTGAAGGACCGGACTTTCACTGGAGGAGTGACCCCCAGGAGTCCCTCTTCCTTGACCAAGTGGAGGTTTCCCCGAGGAACCCCCCCCTTGCCTGCCTGCAGCGTTGAAGAGATCCCTAGATCTCCCATTGACTTCCATTACAAACCCGACGCTTGTTTCTACACTGCACCCGGCCGCCCCCGCGCTGCTGAGGGTGAAATTTCTGTGTGGGCTTGTGTCCCCCCCGGTGCCCTACAAAACCCCCCTGGTCTGCCCTCCGAAGACGCGGGTACTTACCTGCAAGCAGACCGGAACCGGGGCACCCCCTTCTCTCCATTCTAGCCTATGCGTTTTGGGCACCACTTTGAACTCTGCACCTGACCGGCCCTGAGCTGCTGGTGTGTTGACTTTGGGGTTGCTCTGAACCCCCAACGGTGGGCTACCTTGGACCAAGAACTAAGCCCTGTAAGTGTCTTACTTACCTGGTTAACCTAACAAATACTTACCTCCCCTAGGAACTGTGAAAATTGCACTGTGTCCACTTTTAAAACAGCTATTTGTGAATAACTTGAAAAGTATACATGCAATTTTGATGATTTGAAGTTCCTAAAGTACTTACCTGCAATACCTTTCGAATGAGATATTACATGTAGAATTTGAACCTGTGGTTCTTAAAATAAACTAAGAAAAGATATTTTTCTATATAAAAACCTATTGGCTGGATTTGTCTCTGAGTGTGTGTACCTCATTTATTGTCTATGTGTATGTACAACAAATGCTTAACACTACTCCTTGGATAAGCCTACTGCTCGACCACACTACCACAAAATAGAGCATTAGTATTATCTATTTTTACCACTATTTTACCTCTAAGGGGAACCCTTGGACTCTGTGCATGCTATTCCTTACTTTGAAATAGCACATACAGAGCCAACTTCCTACATCCACTGCTAGATTGTTTCCCCACAAGGCGGGGGAGGATGGAATGTGATGCAGAGCATAGTACAGTGAGATGTACATGCTAAAAAGGTTTGTGATAACTCATAAAACCAACTGTAATAGGTGTCCGAGGTGGAGGGAGGGCACATGTGAATCTACCGCACTACATGCCACGAACAGATGCTTACTGGGTAACATTTTCATTATGTGTGGCTGCAAATACACATGCTTAGCATTGACTATAAAGCAGTCCTCCTCCATAAGCGGTGGCTAACCTGTGGTGGTTACAGTTGTTTTAAATAGCGTACTTAGGACTGCTTGGCCCACATTGGCTTGTTGATGGACCACAACATCTACAGAGTAATGCTTTGTAAATGTATGTGGTGTAGACAATGTAGCTGCTTTATTTATATAAGCTATATGTATATTACCTAGAAAGGCCATTGAAGCTTCTTTTTTACGAGAGGAGTGAGCCTAGGAACGAGAAATAAAGTTATTTTAGCTTTAGCATAGCACGTTTGGATGCATTTAAGAATCCACATGCAGTGTACTTAGAAATGACCCTTCCTTCATGTGGCTTTGACAAGGCAACAAAGAGTAGTTGTGTTTGCTTAAATGACTTGGTTCTATCAATATAATACATGAGGACTCGTTTTACGTCTAAGGTATTTAGAGCCCTTTCCGCAACCGAGTCAAATTGGGGAAAAATACTGGCAATTCAATAGATTAAGGTGGAATTGGGACACAACCTTTGACAGATATTTAGGATTGGTTAGTACCACTTTATTTCTATGTAATTGTAAGGTTAATGCCTGAAACACACTGACATGTCTGTGTGAAGTGATGGTACTAAAAATGGCACCTCCCAGGATAAAAACTGGAAAGGGCAGGAGTGAAGGGGCTCAAAAGAAGGGCCCATTTAACTTGTTAAAACAGCACTGAGATTCCAAGTGGGGTCTGGTGGCACCCTAGAAGGAATAACTCTTAAGCCTTCTATGAAGGCTTAAGCAAGAAGAATCCCGAACAGTAAAGTGTGTTGTCTGTTTTGTAGATATGAGGCAACTGAAGCTAGATGTAGTCTTATAGAGGTAAAGGCTAGAGCAGAGATATGTAAATGAAGTAAGTAACAGACAACTTGAACTCTAGCTCCTAAGGGATCAATGTGTTTGGAATGACAATAGTGAACAAATCGTTTCCACTTAGCAGCACAGCAGGTATGAGTAGTGGGCCTGCGTGCCCCTTTAAGAATGTCGATACAAGGTGTGGTAGATGTAAATAACCAAACTCTAGGACTTCAGGAGCAGGATCGCATGGCTGAGAGACATGGGGTCTAGGTGCCTCATCTCTCAATGACTCAGCGTGAGAAGGTCCTGCCTGTTCTGCAGTACCTCGTGGAGAACTACTGAGAGTGGTGTGGTGAATTATGGTTGCCATACTTATGCTGCAGCCACTAGGATGAGGGTGAGAGATGTCTGCTGAAGTTTGCAAACCACAAACAAGCATTGGGATAGGTAGAAAAATGTTATCAAATATCCTTGACCAACTTATGCATAGTGCTTTGCCCCTGGGGTGTGGGAACCTGGAGGCAAAGTCTGGGCATCTGGTGTTTTCTGTTGTGGCTAAAAGGTCTATTTCTGGGTGACCCCAATGCCAAAAGTATGGGAGGAGGACTTGTGGGTGGAGTTCCCACTAGTGGACTTGTTGGTGCCTCCTGCTGAAGTCCACAAAGTTATTGTCCGTTCAAGAGATACTACGCTAATAGGTGTATGTTGTACTGGAGAGCCCACCCCCAAATGGTTGGGGCAAGATGAGTTAACTGAGGGATCTGGTGCCCCCTTGCTTTTGTGGATAATACATGGCAGTCATGATGTCTGTTTTGATCAGGACTACTTTGACAATCAGGTGAGGAAGGAAGGCTTTGAGCGCTCGGTGAGCAGCTAGCAACTCCAGGTGACTGATATGGAGATGTCTCTGGCTGGGTGACCAGTGATCTGGACAGTCATGTCTTGTGAATGAGCTCCCTAACCTGTGAGGGAGGTGTCTGTTAGGGTTCTCCGAGGAACTGGGTCTAGAAAAGATTGTCCTTTTAAATGATTGTTGGTGTTCCTCCAATGTAGAGAGTGGCAAGCTTGACAGCCGACCACCATTAGATCTTCCCATTGACACTCCACTTGAGTCCATTGTTGTGCTAAGCACTCTTGAAACGGACGCATGTAGAATCTGGCATGAGAGACTATGGCAATGCATGAAACCCTTATATTGGGGAGACGCATGACTGCCCCCACTGTTACCTTCTGAAGAGGTTGAAACTGGGATGAGCACCCAGAAGCACTGAATCTGTATGCCATTGGGGTAAGCTATCCCTTGCTGTGAGTCTAGGATTGCTCCCAGGTATGCTTGTATTTGAAGTGATTGGAGGTGGGTTTTGACTGCATTGACGGTAAAGCCTAATTGATGAAGTAGGTTGCACTTCTGACGAGTAGCGCTTTTGATGAGCCAATCATACAAGTATGGGAAAATATGTATGTTTTGCCTATGCAGGTGAGCAGATACCACTAGGAGACATTTGGTGAAGACCCTGGGGGCGGTTGTGACCCCAAAAGTGAACATTTTTTAATTGGAAATGTTAAGTTGTTTATCACAAACTTGAGGTATCGGCAGTGCACCAGAAGAATAGGAATGTGTAAATAGGTGTCTATGAGGTTGACTGCGACCATGAAGTCACCTTACTATAGTAGCCAGTAACGTCTTGAAGAGTGACCATGTGAAAGTACTCTGAGAGAATGTATTTGTTTAGAGGGCTGAGGTTCAAGACTAGTCTTTTTTGGGGAATAGGGAAGTGGAGTGAATAAACTCCAGTGTCTTGCTGGTGCACTGGCACTGGTTCTATGGCCCCTTTTTTGAGGAGTGCTTGAACTTCCACCTTGAGCAACAGCTGATGTTCTGATGAGTTTGTTTGCGAGGTGGAATGTTTGGTGGTGAGGAAGTGAGCTCCAGACAATAACCATGTGTGTTAATATTCAACACCTACTGGTCAGAGATGGTGTCCTGCCAGGTGGGGAAGAACACTTAAATTGACCCTGACAGGTGTTGTGTGGTCGGAGGAGAATAGTTGGCAAGTCAGGGGTTGGTGAAACCAACTTTGCCTTTACTCTTGTAATTACTGCCCCTTTAAGAGCCCCTATGGTATTTCCTGGGCAAAGAGCTCTGTGCCAGGGGATGCTATTAGGAGGGGAAGTCTCCAGGCAGGTGGTTTTGAATCCTCATGATGGGAGGAGCGGTGAAGGGGGCCACGTTGTGATGGAGTCCGCAACGACCCATGACCTTAGCCGTCTCATTATCTTTTGCTTATCTTTTCTAGAAGAGTGTCGACCTAGGGACCAAAAACGTGTTCCCCTTCAAGGGGAAGAACCAAGAGGTTTGGTTGAACCTCTGGTTTAAAGCCTGACAACCGAAGACAGGCATGTCTCTGTAGGGGGACACAAGAGTTTATGCCTCTAGCTGCAGTGTCTGCAGCATTGAGGGCGCAGCAAATTGTAGTGTTGGGAATTAGCTTTCCCTCTGAGGCAATCTGGTATGCCTGTTTCTTGTGCTCCTATGGGAGATGTTGGAGGATCTCTGCCATCTCATCCCAGTGGGCTCAGTCGTAGCAGGATAAGAGCTAATTAAGTAAGCAATCCTCCAGTGGTTGGTGGACTGGGCAGTCACCCTCTTGCCCACTGCATCTATTTTCTTGTTCTCTGTTTCTGGTGGGCGTGCCTCTACAGATGTTTGAGAATTAGTCCTCTCATGCGCATTGGCAACTACTAATGAGTTAGATGGGAGCTGCCCTTTTAACGAATGTAGGGTTGCTGGGTGATGCCTTATGTTTTTTTGTCGACCATGTATGTAATGACTGGACCTAACAGGGAAGGAAAACGTACTAAGTGTACAAGCGTGCCATGAAGCATCAGTGGATATTGTGCTGAGCATTGGCTGGAGGACAGAGTTTCAAATATGAAGTCAATCTCTAGAGGCTCAGTATGTAACAGGACTTTGTGGAAGGCGTCAGCTATGCCTATCATGACGTGGTAGGTGGTGGTGTTGTCTGGTGGAGAGAGTTTAGCAGTATACAGATCTGGGTCTGTATCGGCAGGTCGCTCTGCATCTTAGAAGTGCCACAAGGGGGATGTCAAACTCACCTCCCCCCACAACCACCCCCGCTTTCCCTGCGTAGGAGTGAATGGAACCCTCTGCAGAGTATGCTCAATCAATCAATCAGGATTTGTAAGGCGTGGCTAATCACCCATAGCTCAAGGCGCTGAATGAAGGCGTGCTTCTCAGTCAAAGAGCTAGGACTTGAGGTTCTTCCTGAACTGCTTCAGTGATGCGGCCTGCCAGAGCTTGAGGTGAAGTATGTTCCATGTCCGGGCTGCTAGGTAGGAGAAGGATCTTCCTCCTGCTGTACTTTTTCGGATCTTGTGGACGGCTGCAAGGGTGAGCTGGGAGGAACAGAGAGGTCTGCTTGCTATGTAGAAGGTGAGGCGGTGGTTGAGGTATGCTGGTCCTATGTTGTGCCGTGCCTTGAAGGTGTGGCTCACAAGTTTGTATGTGATGCGCTTGTTGACTGGGAGCCAGTGTAGATTTCTGAGGTGGGAGGAGATTCGGCTATGTTGAGGGATGTCCAAGGTGAGTCTGGCTACTGAATTTTGGACTTGTTGTAGTCTTGATTGAAGTTTCTTGGTGATGCCGGCATATAGTGTGTTGCGGTAGTCCAGTTTGCTGGTGACGAGTGCGTAGGTGTCTGTCTTCCTCGTGTCAGGGGAATCCATTTGAAGATCTTCCGAGGAGACGGAGGGTGTGGAAGCTTGATGAAGAGACGGCATTACCTTGGCAGGTCATTGACAGAGTGGAGTCCAGGATGATGCCCAGGTTGCTCGCATGGTCTGTGGAGGCGTTACACAGTGCAGTGGACCACCAAGAGTTGTTCCAGGCAGAAGGGGTGGAGCCGATTACGAGGAACTCTGTCTTGTCTGAGTTGAGCTTGAGGCAGCTGGCCTCCATCCAGGTGGCGACTGCTCACATCCCGTAGTGGAAATTCCTCTTGGCTTGTGCAGAGTCCTCCGACAGGGAGAGGATCAGTTTGGTGTTGTCAGTGCAGGAGACTATGTTTAGCTCGTGTTGTCTAGTGATCTTGGCGAGTGGGACCATGTAGAAGTTAAAAAGCGTTGGGCTGAGTGAGGATCCTTGGGGCACTCTGCAGCAAGTGTCTTTAGGTTCTGATGTGAACGGTGGTAGTCTGACCTTCGGTGTTCTTCCAGTGAGGAAGGACCTGATCCAGTTCAGGGTTTTGTCTTGAATGCTGACATTGTGCATTATGTCGCAGAGGGTGGAGTGGGAGACGGTGTCAAATGCAGTGGCGAGGTCGAGGAGGATGAGTGCCTCAGTGCGCCTGTGGTCCAGTATGATGCATATGTCATTGGTGGCTGCTAGGAGTGTGGTTTCGGTGCTGTGGATGCTTCCGAAACCGGACTGGGATGGGTCCAGGATACTCAGGGAGTTGCTGGCCTTCTCTATTACCTTCGCTGGGAAAGGGAGCAAAGGGATGGGTCTGAAGTTCTTTAGCTCCCTAGGATCGGTGGTGGGTTTCTTGATTAGCGGGCTGATTTTGGGGTGTTTCTAGTCTAAGGGGAATGTGGCGGTCTTGAAGGATATGCTGATCATTCGGCAGAGCCCTGGTGCTATGGAGGCGCTGATCAGGTGGAGGATGTGATGAGGATCACAAGAGGGTGCTCCCAAGAGGATGGAGTTAATCAGTCTTTGGGTGTTCTCTATGGTGATGGGGGTCTAGGATCCAGTATCTGGTGGGGTGCCAGGTCCGTGGGGTGTGAGTGGTGCTGGCAGGCTTTGGTTCTGAAGCCTTCGTAGATGTCCTGGATCTTATGGTGAAAGGTGGCAAGGTTGTCGCAGAGGTCTTGGAACGGAGGGATAGATGAAGTGTCTACCCCGGGGTTCGTGAACTCCTTGATGATGGTAAAGAGCTCTTTGCTGTTGTGAGTGCTGGTGTTGAGGCATGCTTGAAAGGTGGCTTTTTTTGGCAGTTCTGATATTCTGGTGGTGTGTGGGGACTTCTATTTTGTAGGCTGTGCGGTCTTCGGTGGATTTGCTGAGCCTCCATTTACATTCCAATCGTCTGCAGGCGCGCTTGGATTCCTGTAGGTCTTGCATAAACCACTGGAGTGTTTTTCTCGGTCGATTCCCTCTTGATTTCCTAGGGTGGGATACGAGGTCGGCGCAGTTTGAGAGCCATTGGTGTAGGCTACTAGCGGCTTTATTAACGTCTGTTGCATCCGGTGGGAGGGAGTGATTGAGAGAGTTGGTGAGCTGTGCTAATGTGACTTTGCCCCAGCGTCTGATGGGAGTGCAGGGAGTGTGGTGGCGTGTGGTGTTCTTTGTGTAGGTAAAGTGGATGCACTTGTGGTCAATCCAATGGTGTTCAGAGTTGTGGGAGATGATGATGATGTCCCCTGCTGAGAAGATTGGGTCGAGAATGTGTCCAGCTCTGTGGGTGGGGATGTTGACAAGTTGTTTGTATGCTGTGGGTTCCATTGGTGAAGGTGAGTGCTTGTGGTATGCAGCAGGAGGTGGACTGAGGTGCACCGGGCTTGTGGACTTGTCTGGCTTCTTTCTCTGCTTTGGTGGTGATGGGTGCTTCCAAAGCTTCTTCACATGAAACCTGTCTTTTGGCTGGCTCTGCCCCAGAATAAAGAGGTCTTGCAATGATACGGCAAGTGCTGGGGTGTATCATGAAAGCTCCTGCAAGCTGTTGGACCCATGGAGAAGACCGAGATGGGAGACTTTGCCACTAATCCCAACAGTAAATCCTCCGAGCTGGGGCAGGTCAAGATGGAGGTGCCCACAAGCTGATCGCCTGTACTATGGCTTGGCAGAGCAGAAGAACCAGGTTGTGCCTGCCAGCTGTGCAAGATACAGGAGTCAGTCTGTTCACCCTGGAGCAAAGCTGGCATATCCATCCAAGAGATGTGTGTAGATGAGATGCCCCCTGCACGAATGTTCACATCCCGTCAGAAACCAAATGCTGAGACCTGCCTAAGCTCCACTCTGAGCAAGTGAATAACCTTAGCTAAACAGCTTGGGTTTGTGCACACTAAGTTTTTCTTTGGTTATCTGCATACTCGACCCCATGGAAACACTTCAGTCATGCTACTAGCATGCAGGTATATGTATTGAGAGGAAAAACACTATCTCATGCTGCAATATGAGCAGAACACCAGAGGTACTGTAGCACCTAATGTAAAATTTGAATGACTAGAAGAGGGGAGCTTGCATTGTGAGTCTGCCAGCGCCAGTTCAGTCAAAATGACTGGTGATCCTCCAAAAGCCTATACTGAAGCTGTGTTGTGAGACATCATGGGCTGCTGATGTGGCATAGAGGGATATGCCAGCTTGAACACTCTGGCGGTCCTCGCCTTCTGACATGTTTTTGTTAGGGGCCGCACCAAATAGCTTCCCACATATACACAAGCCTCTTACATAATGTAGCTGTACCACCCTGATGTTGCTCATATCTTCAGTATATAGGGTTCCCGGTCTGAAGATGGAATTTACGGCGCTGCAATGGAGTGGTTTTTCAATGACCAAGGCTTCAGCTAGGAGGGTGGGCTTGACTACAATGAAGGAGTTGGTTCGGAACATGTGACCTGTGATTTTTTTCTGCGCCGAGGCTGGGAGTGTCTGATGCAGCCGGTCAGTGCTGACCAAGCCCAAAGATAGTGGTGGCCCAACACGTCTTTGGCCTGTTCTGGGGTAGGTGGGTGTCCCTTTGTGGAGGTCTGTTGGGGATGGGGTTGAGGTAGAAGGGGCACAGTACTCACAGGTTGACCTAGAGTGAGGTTATGCATCTTCAGCTTTGAGCTGGAGCTGTCATCAGGAGAGAAGGTGCCATTATCAGCAGCTGACACCTGTGTGTGAGCCTCCTCTTGAGGGTCTTTGGGTCTGGTGTATCTTCAGCACTGTGGCAGGAAATTTTGAGGCATCAAGCACCATGGTCATGCTGTGTCTTCTTTGGCCGAAAAGACTTGCAGGCTTCACAGGTAGTTTCCTTGTGTACAGGTGAGAGGCACAAGATACACACCTGATGGAGATCAGTGCGTCGATACTTGGCATGGCAGCGAGGGCAGAAGCCAAAGGGTATCTATTCCATCACTGGGTGGACATGGCGTGGAGGGAATGTTGAATATAAAGTCTGCCACAAAGGGTGAAGACCCAAGAAGACCGCAGCCGGCTTGAGTAGCCTCCTCTAGTCAGTCAATGTCAAATGGACAAGGAAGACAGAAAAGAGCTGTATTCGAAAACGATACAGACAGAAAAGTTTAGAAAGAAGAAACAATGGTGTCGAACCAGAACAGAGGAGCACACATTCGAACCCGACAGCATAAGAAAACAATCTAACTATGGATTAGTTGATCACACGCATTACCAGAGGATCGGTCTACCTCGTGACTCGCACGACTTTATTCAAAGAAAAGCAACTTGCACACATCCGAGTTCAACACTAGATGGTAGGATTATGCTAACACATGCCTTGAACAAAGAGGTACAAGCTGCTGAAGTGCTGAGACCCTCTGCAGGCTGGGACAGGCTTTGCCTGTAACAATTGATTACTGCCCATAAGAAGAGTTGGGTTTGAAGAGGTCGTAGGTGGAATTTGGTTGCATTTATGGAGAGCATGAGGCTATGGAAAAGCAAAGTGGTTGCCTGTGTATGCGCTAGACAGTATTGCCTGCTTGCACTCTTCATCAGGCAGTTGTCCATATGCAGGAAAATGTGACTGCCTCACCTCTAAGTGTGCAGCGACCACTGCTAAGCACTTGACGAAGACCCTTGAGGTAGAAGTAATGCCAAATGAATTACTTTGAACTGGTAATGATAACCACAAATTAAGATATAAGTGAACAATAAAAAGTTACTGATTTACTGCCAGCGAGGCAGGAATTCCTACAGTCTGCCCCCAACAAGTGTTGTGTGATCTTGGGTGGTGGTGGGGGGGAGAGGGGGGGGAGAGAGGGAGAGAGAGGGAGGGGCACTGTCTGGAGGTTGAAGTCGCTTTTCAGGAACTTCAGGTTCCACTGACCCTGTTGTTGTTGCCTGTGTAGGTACCCCCTGTGGTGACGACAGTTGCTAAGTCTACTGCTGCCTCTGGTAGGAGGGAATGGGGTCTGTAGTGTGGTTGATCTTAAAGCCTGAACATGGTGGTGCTTCCGAAAGGAGCTCCTAGAGGTTGAGGTCTGAAGATCACACATGGCCTTGCGGGGTCCTCCTTTCCCTTTTCCAGCATTTGGTCAACCTGCAGGCCAAAGAGGTGTCAGCCAGTGGTCATGTTGGACAGATGCTGTTGGTCCTCGCGCCTAAAACCAGAGATAGAGAGCCATGCTTGACGAATAATCAGAACACTGGCATTAACCCCTTAGGTCACGGAGTCAAACATGTCTAGAGCACAGCAGATGGTGGTGTTGGAGATGGTATTTCCTTCTGCCACAAACTCCTGCCTTTTTTTTTTTTTAATACTCATCTAGAAGGCGCATAGTGAGCTTGTGCATTTAGTCCCAATATGCTCTATTGTATTGGGATGGAATCCACCAGTGGGTGGGAGTCCCTCCCTACTACTACCTCTTTCCCAGCAACAGCTAGCTTTTTGCTCTCCTTGTGGGGTAGAGGAGCATCACCCATGGCCTGAGCATTGGCGCACTTGTATAGGGTATGGACCACAGGAGAATCACGAGGGACTTGATGCAAGAAAGGTCACTGAGGTAGAGTTTATATTTTTTCTTCACCTGGGGGAGTTACCACCTTCACCATAATATGTTCTCTGAAGGTGTGTGTGGTAGACTTCAGTATACCCTTCAACAGGGGAAGGAAATGGACTGATCTTTGGGACTTTGTCAGTGTTTCCACCAAGAAGTCCTTCTCCTGGTGGAGGATATGCATGTCCAACTTGTGGAAATGTGGCTAAATCACCTCATGATACACCATGGGATTGTCTGGGGGTTTAGCCTAACTGGGTAGTGATCCAGGTCAGGACCTCCATTGTATTCGTTCCACAGGCCATCAGTCATCACCAAATGAAATGATTTGTAATATGGGTGGTAGGTTGTAAAGAGTTAACTGCGACGTCAGCGGAGTGAGGGGAACGCTCTTGTGAGTATGGGGGTGGTGATGTACAGGTTAGAGGTAGAGGAGTTGGTGAAGGAGATGCACATGGGAGAGGATAGGTTCCCTTGTCCTTGCATCTCTTATGTTTAAGAGCTGGGGGAGGGTCCAAAGCCAGCTATTCCTCAAGTCAATTTTCTCGTCCAAGGAAAAGACTGTCAGCCTGGGAGGCAGCTTTTTGGAGATCGTGTCAGCCTGAGGTTGCCTAAAATAGACATTTGTGTCTTAGATCCATGGATCTAGCTTCTTCTGGTGCTGCTGAACGACGAGTTGTTCACATATGTCAGAGCCTTAGATGGACGGCGCCAACAATCTTCTGATCCGTTGGTGTTTTCGGTGTAGGGGACAGTTTCGAAGCCGGCATTGAAGGAGTCCTAGACTTCAAAGGGGGGCCATCGGCTTACGTATCTTCAGGCTCAACAGCCAAGAGGGGTCGGCACCCATGTGAAGGAAAGTTGTCTGCTCCAAAACCTTAGATCAGTACCGACCAGAGTCCGTAGGCAGTGAAGGCCCAGAAGGCTGAGTCTTTGTAGAAGGGCATAACACCTGATCTCCATGAGGCAGTGCTTTGCCTCAACTCAAGGCCGTCTGGGAAGCTTGGGGAGAGTTTTGGTACCGATCATAATCCCAGTTCTTGTCAAAGTCCAGAAAGTGCAGAGGCAATGGGAGCCTCTTGTTCCTCTTCATCAGGTCAGAAGATAACACTGCCTCTAAGCTATGGACAGCTGGTGGGGTGAAAGGCCAGAGGACCCACCTTCTTCAGCTTCTTGACATCAGGCAAGGGATGTTGTCCGAAGATATTGGGGGTGAGGTTTGAGGCTTGCTGCTCCATTCTCTGGTGAACCCACCTTCTCTCCTGTCAGTACCCAAGAGTCTTCTTCGAGCAGATGGTAAGGCAGGCCTCACATGCAGTGTCGTCAAGGTCTGGAGAAAGGTAGCAGTCGCACAACTGGTGGTGGTGGTCACAACACAGGAATTTCTCATGGCACTGAGGACAATACTGGAAAGGTATCCTTTTTATCACTGTATACATTTTCCATGGACAAGTACTTGCAGAGATGGACACACAACCCCATGAAGAGCCTGAGGTTAGGATAGATCAGTGTCTGAGAAGAGATGTGAGGAAACATAGGAAAGTAGTTTTTGTTCAACTGATGTTGAAGTAGAAACAAGTCAGGCCCAAACAAAAAGCAAGATAACTCACTGAACTTGGAGCCCCTACTGTATAGATCCAAACCCAAATGTGTGAAAAAAATTATCTAACATGACCATGCAGATTGCCAGCTAAAGGATAAGTTACCCAATGCCTCGTGAGCCGAAATACTTCTTCAAATAACAACTTGCAAGCGTTGGAACCCAGCACTATATGCCAGGAATATGAAAAGCATGTGTATCTACAGCAACACATGTTATGAACACTTTACTGAAATAAAGTAGAACAGAAAGGATCACATTTAATATGGAAGGTCTGTCTTCAGTATAATCTTATCTTTCTTCCTGGCCAAAAACACTGAAAGCCCATTTGTGATGTACATATGTTTTCTGCCTAACCTGAAAGAACAAAAGTGATACATCCAAGAGGACCAAGCCAGAAAAAGTGATTCTAAATCATTGCCAAGAAAAACAAATTAGAAGAACTACAAAACGTACAGGATCAATATTGTTGTATTGTACCGAGACAAAGATGTTACACTTGGGACAGCTAAACTAAGAAGTAGTCCGAAGCCCTCAAAATAAAATAAAATATCATGGTATGTGAGTTGTACTTAATGAAGTTGTATCTGCAACTCTTGGAAGATGCACTACCGAACAGCTGGTATCTACCTCCTGCATCTGATACTTTTTTCATTTAAATCATTTTATTACCAAAAGCAACTTTCCACCTACTCAAGGCACTATCTGCACTTGGTTTTGTGTTGACTGAAGCTGGCTTTTTATGTACCATTACTTCCTCAACTACACTCCAGAAGGCCACAAGTGGCACTATAGATCTGCTTGTTTATCAGCTCTTGACAAACAGGCCTCAATTCCTATGAATTAAGTTTAGATCCACCAATTTTCATCTCTTGATCATAAGGTGGTGGGAAAGCTGATCAGCAAATCCATGTTTGGGTGCTTTTTCGATTTCTGCCCGATGGTTAAAGTGCAGCGGAGCCAACAGCCCTGCATGCCACTGGTAGTGAGAGCTTCATCTGGGCTGCATCCTTGCATATTTGTTGCCATGTAATGTAGCTTATTAAATACAACCGAAACAGTACTTTCATTGATTGAGCAAGCACAATAAACCAATTGAAATTATCTCTCAGGGCAGAATAATGAAAATGTCACTTACCCAGTGTACATCTGTTCGTGGCATCAGTCGCAGTAGATTCGCATGTTCTGCAATAGCTCGCCATCTGGTGTTGGGCCGGAGTGTTACAAGTTGTTTTTCTTCGAAGAAGTCTTTCGAGTCACGGGACCGAGTGACTCCTCCTTTTGTCTCCATTGCGCATGGGCGTCGACTCCATCTTTGATTGTTTTTCCCCGCAGAGGGAGAGGTAGGAGTTGAATTGTAGTAATAGTGCCCATGCAATGGAGTGACTAAGTATGCACCTATTTAAGGTTGAGATGATACATATATAAATAATTGAAGGTAACTTCCAAACTGCTACAGGCTCCCGGGGAGGCGGGTGGGCACATGCGAATCTACTGCGACTGATGCCACGAACAGATGTACACTGGGTAAGTGACATTTTCAGTTCGATGGCATCTGTCGCTGTAGATACGCATGTTCTGCATAGACTAGTAAGCAGTTATTTCCCCAAAAGCGGTGGATCAGCCTGTAGGAGTGGAAGTAGTGTGAAATAATGTTCTTAATACGGCTTGACCTACTGTGGCTTGTTGTGCGGATAACACGTCTACACAGTAGTGCTTGGTGAATGTGTGAGGCGTAGACCATGTGGCTGCCTTACATATTTCTTGCATTGGGATGTTTCCTAGAAAGGCCATGGTAGCACCTTTCTTTCTGGTTGAGTGTGCCCTTGGTGTAATGGGCAGCTGTCGTTTAGCTTTAAGGTAGCAGATTTGGATGCATTTAACTATCCATCTGGCTATACCTTGTTTTGATATTGGGTTTCCTGCATGAGGTTTTTGAAATGCAATAAATAGTTGTTTAGTCTTTCTGATGTTTTTTGTTCTGTCAATGTAATACATCAATGCTCTTTTGACATCTAATGTATGTAGTGCCCTTTCAGCTACGGTATCTGGCTGTGGAAAAAACACTGGAAGTTCCACTGTTTGATTTAGATGGAACGGTGAAATAACCTTTGGCAAAAATTTAGGATTGGTCCTTAGGACGACTTTATTTTTGTGTAGTTGTATAAAAGGTTCCTGTATTGTAAACGCCTGAATCTCGCTTACTCTTCTTAGGGAAGTAATGGCGATGAGAAATGCCACCTTCCAGGTTAGGAACTGTATGTCGCAGGAATGCATGGGTTCAAAAGGTGGACCCATAAGTCTAGTTAGGACAACATTTAGGTTCCATGAAGGAACAGGTGGTGTTCTTGGTGGTATAATTCTCCTAAGGCCCTCCATGAATGCTTTAATGACTGGTATCTTATATAGGGAAGTTGAATAGGTAGTCTGCAGGTATGCAGATATTGCTGCAAGGTGTATTTTAATGGAAGAGAAAGCCAGGTTAGATTTTTGTAAGTGAAGCAAGTAACCCACTACATGTTCTGGAGTTGTGTGTAATGGTTGTATTTGATTAATATGGCAGTAGCAAACAAACCTCTTCCATTTACTCGCATAGCAGTGCCTGGTGGATGGCCTTCTAGCTTGTTTTATGACTTCCATACATTCTTGGGTAAGTTGTAAGTGCCCGAATTCTAGGATTTCAGGAGCCAGATTGCTAGATTCAGCGATGCTGGATCTGGGTGTCTGATCTTTTGGTTGTGCTGTGTCAATAGATCTGGCCTGTTGGGCAATTTGATGCAGGGTACCACTGATAGGTCTAGCAGCGTTGTGTACCAGGGTTGCCTTGCCCAAGTTGGTGCTATCAATATGAGTTTGAGTTTGCTTTGACTGAGTTTGTTTACCAGGTAAGGAAGGAGAGGGAGAGGAGGAAAAGCGTAAGCAAATATCCCTGACCAGTTCATCCATAGGACATTGCCTTGGGATTGTTCGTGTGGGTATCTGGATGCGAAGTTTTGGCATTTTGCGTTCTCCCTTGTCGCAAACAAGTCTATCTGAGGTGTTCCCCAGAGTTTGAAATAAGTGTTTAGAATTTGGGGGTGAATCTCCCATTCGTGGACCTGTTGGTGATCTCGAGAGAGATTGTCTGCGAGTTGATTTTGGATCCCTGGTATAAATTGTGCTATTAGGCGAATTTGGTTGTGAATTGCCCAACGCCAAATCTTTTGTGCTAGCAGGCTTAACTGCGTGGAGTGCGTCCCCCCCTGCTTGTTTAGATAATACATTGTTGTCATGTTGTCTGTTTTGACGAGAATGTATTTGTGAACTATTATTGGTTGGAAAGCTTTTAGTGCTTGAAAAACTGCTAGAAGTTCTAGGTGATTGATATGCAGTTTTGATTGATGTACGTTCCATTGTCCTTGTATGCTGTGTTGATCGAGGTGTGCTCCCCACCCTGTCATGGAAGCATCTGTTGTTATTACGTATTGTGGCACTGGGTCTTGGAAAGGCCGCCCTTTGTTTAAATTTATGTTGTTCCACCACAGAAGCGAGAGGTAAGTTTGGCGGTCTATTAACACCAGATCTCGAAGGTGACCCTGTGCTTGAGACCACTGTGATGCTAGGCATTGTTGTAAGGGCCTCATGTGCAGTCTTGCGTTTGGGACAATGGCTATGCATGAAGACATCATGCCTAGGAGTTGTAATACCATCTTTGCTTGTATCTTTTGTGTTGGATACATGCGTTGTATGATGGTGTTGAAATTTCGAATTCTTTGTGGACTTGGAGTGGCTACTCCCTTTGATGTGTCTATTATGGCTCCTAGGTATTGTTGTACCTTGCGCGGCAGAATGTTGGATTTTGTAAAGTTGACGGTGAACCCGAGTTTGAAGAGGGTTTGTATGATCTGATTTGTGTGATTTGAGCACTCTATGAACGAATGGGCCTTGATTAGCCAGTCGTCCAAATATGGGAACACATGTATTTGCTGCCTTCTTATGTGTGCAGCGACTACCGCTAGGCATTTGGTAAAGACTCTTGGTGCGGTTGTTAATCCGAAAGGCAGTACCTTGAATTGGTAATGTATTCCTTTGAATACAAACCTTAGGTATTTCCTGTGCGATGGGTGTATTGGTATATGGAAATAAGCGTCCTTGAGGTCTAAAGTTGCCATGTAGTCGTGTAGTTTTAGCAATGGCAATACTTCTTGTAGTGTGACCATGTGGAAGTGGTCCGATTTGATGAAAGTGTTCCCTACTCTGAGGTCTAGGATTGGTCTCAGCGTTTTGTCCTTCTTTGGTATCAGAAAGTACAGTGAGTAAACTCCTGTGTTTATTTGTGTGTTTGGCACTAATTCGATTGCATTCTTTTGCAATAGTGCCTGCACTTCTATCTCCAGGAGATTGGAATGGTGTGTTGTTAAATTTTGTGCTTTTGGTGGTATGTTTGGAGGGAATTGTAGAAATTCTATGCAATAACCATGCTGGATAATTGCTAGAACCCAAGTGTCTGTAGTGATTTCCTCCCATGCTTTGTAATAATGACCTATTCTTCCCCCCACTGGTGTTGTGTGGAGGGGGTGAGTGACATGTGAGTCACTGTTTAGTAGTAGGGGTTTTGGGGCTTTGAAATCTTCCTCTATTTCTAGGGAATTGCCCTCCTCTATATTGTCCCCGAAAACCTCCTCTATACTGTCCCTGGTAACTGGACGGTGTTGCTTGTGAGGTGCTGGCTTGTGTGCTCTGACCCCGAAACCCCCCTCGAAAGGGCGTTTTACGGAATGTGCTGTAATTCCCTCTGCTCTGCGGGGAGTAGAGTGCACCCATGGCTTTGGCAGTGTCCGTATCTTTTTTGAGTTTCTCAATCGCTGTGTCCACTTCTGGACCGAACAGTTCTTTTTCATTAAAAGGCATATTGAGAACTGCTTGTTGAATCTCTGGTTTAAATCCAGACGTTCGGAGCCATGCATGCCTTCTGATAGTTACAGATGTATTAATTGTCCGTGCAGCTGTATCTGCAGCGTCCATGGAGGAGCGGATCTGGTTGTTGGAAATGGCCTGTCCCTCCTCAACCACTTGTTTTGCCCTATTTTGTAATTCCTTGGGCAGATGTTCAATGAGATGTTGCATCTCGTCCCAGTGGGCTCTGTCATAGCGCGCAAGTAGTGCATGGAAGTTCGCGATGCGCCACTGGTTTGCAGCTTGTGCTGCGACTCTTTTACCAGCTGCATCGAACTTGCGGCTTTCTTTATCTGGGGGTGGTGCATCTCCAGATGTGTGAGAGTTGGCCCTCTTCCTAGCTGCTCCTACGACGACAGAGTCTGGTGGCAGCTGTGTAGTGATGAAAACCGGGTCTGTAGGAGGCGCCTTATACTTTTTTTCCACCCTTGGTGTGATTGCCCTACTTTTGACCGGCTCCTTAAAGATGTCTTTTGCGTGCCGGAGCATACCAGGGAGCATAGGCAGGCTTTGGTACGAGCTGTGGGTGGAGGAGAGTGTGTTGAATAAAAAATCATCCTCGACCTGTTCTGAGTGGAGGCTTACGTTGTGAAATTGTGCTGCTCTAGCCACCACTTGAGAATACGCGGTGTTGTCCTCTGGTGGAGATGGCTTCGTAGGGTATGCCTCTGGACTATTATCTGACACTGGGGCGTCGTATAGGTCCCATGCGTCCTGATCTTGGTCACCCTGGCTCATGGTGGTGTGAGCTGGGGAGAGTGATGGAGTTTGTGCTGGTGAGACGTTAATCACGGGCTGAGGAGAGGGTGGTGGGGTAACTCTTTTCACCACTTTTGGTTGTGGTGTCTGTTCAGTCTGGAACTCCAACCTTCTCTTTCTCCTAATAGGGGGAAGGGTGCTTATTTTTCCTGTCCCCTGCTGTATGAAGATACGCTTTTGCGTATGGTCCACATCAGTTGCTTGTAGCTTTTCCTCAAACCTATGCTTTTGCATTTGGGAGGTTAGCGAGTGCTCTTCTGTATAAGAGCCTGGAGCTGGGTCGCTTGCAGTTTGTTTCGGCATCGAAACCCTGTCTGCGTGTTTTTTCGGCTCCGAGGTGACTTTTTTCTTTTTCGGGGCCGAAACCTCTCGGCGTCGATCAGCTTCGGTGCCGCTGTCTCGGCGTCGAGCCGTGTCCACACCGGCATCTCGGTGTCGAGGCTTGTCTCCAGCACTTTCTCGGTCCCGAGAAGGCTGCGTGCCGGTGTCTCGACCGGAGTCGGACGACCTCGGCACTGTTAGGGCCTTTTTCGGTGCCGACGGTCGGTCACCGAATTTATGGGTGGAGCCATGGCCGGATGGCAGTGGCGTCCCCTGGGCCTTGTAAATGTGTCTCTGTGTGGTTTTCGATGTCTTACTCACGGTTTGTGTATCGTCGAATCCTTCGGAGTCTGAGTCTTGGATCGAGAAGGTACCTTCCTCTTCCTGTTCCTCGAACTCCTGTTGGGCTGTCGGTGCGGACGCCATCTGAAGTCTTCTGGCTCGACGGTCTCGGAGTGTTTTTCGGGACCGGAACGCACGACAGGCCTCGCAGGTGTCTTCGCTGTGCTCAGGTGACAGGCACAGGTTGCAGACCAAGTGTTGGTCTGTGTAGGGGTATTTATTGTGGTATTTGGGGCAGAAACGGAACGGGGTCCGTTCCATCGGCGTTCTTCAGCACGCGGTCGGGCCGACCAGGCCCCGACGGGGGATCGAAAAACTACCCTGACGGGCACCGGAGCTCTTCGATCTTCGATGCGGTGTGGAATCTAAGTACGCCGATCCCGAACGCAACAATACCGACGAAAATCTTCCGAAATTAGCTAATTTTCCGTTCCGAAACTCGGAGCGACAGGAACACGTCCGAACCCGATGGCGGAAAAAAAACAATCAAAGATGGAGTCGACGCCCATGCGCAATGGAGACAAAAGGAGGAGTCACTCGGTCCCGTGACTCGAAAGACTTCTTCGAAGAAAAACAACTTGTAACACTCCGGCCCAACACCAGATGGCGAGCTATTGCAGAACATGCGTATCTACAGCGACAGATGCCATCGAACATATTAATTACATGCACTGTATCACTGAAATACCTTTAAACTGTAGTAACTCCCTCTGTCTTATACTGTCACAAAACAGCACTACGTATTGTTCAACAGGAAGTTTTATCCAGGCATAGTGTATGGTGAAAATGAATTAGTTAAAAAAAGGTATGCATGCAGAACCACATGCTTCCAAGAAGCAGGAGGAGGGTGAGTGGATGTGAATCTACCGCACTGTATGCTACGAACAGAAGTTTACAGGGTAAATTTGCAGCTAATGTTGATGTATTTGAACATGTTCTACATAGACTAGATGCCTATTGAGGGCATCCATAAAAGCTTTGATTACTCGAATGTGAAAGAGAGGAGTGTTTCCAGCTGCTATATACACAGCTGTATGGTGTGTAGGCAAGGTCTGACGTCTGGAAAAGGAGAATGTAACAAATGGGACAGGCTTCAGGGGGCCCATGTGACTGTATATGCAACAGTGGACAAACCTCTTCCACCTTGCAGCATAGTTGGCCCACATGGTAGGCCTGAGGGACTGGTGCAGTATGTTCATGCATTCCTGAAAGAGATACGGGTACTAGACCGTAGGACTGCAGATGCCAGATCAATAGATTTCCTGGGTGCATGATCTGGCTTTGGCTCCTTGTGAGAAGGTTCAGCCTAGTGGGGAGATTCTCATGGGGGCTGATAGAGATTGAGAGTAGTGTCAAGTGCCAGGGCTGCCAGGACGTGTGGTAGCTACCAGGATAAGTGTTAGAGGTGTCTGCCACATCTTTTGTACCACATATAAAAACAGAGGGAAAGACAGAAAAACACAAAGATCCCTAACCACTTCATCCATAGTGCATTGCCCCTGGAGGTGAATTTTAGGCATTTTGTGTTTTTGGCAGTTGCGACGAGATGCGTGGAAACCCCAATGGCAAAAATATGGGAGTATAACGTGGGAGGTGGAGTTCTCACTTGTGGACATGTTGCTTGTTACATCCTGCTGAGAAGTTCTGCAAAAATCGCTGTCCACTCCAGGTATGTATTGTATGAGAAGATAAACTGAATTGGCCACGGCCAAATGCCCTGGGCTAGTTGAGACAACTGCAGTGTGTGTGTCAAGTCCTGTTTCTGTATGTAGCATGGCGCATTTGTGTTGTCTATACAAACAATTACTATTATGTGTTGGATAAGAAGGAGGAATGCCTTGAGGGCTAGCTGGATGACAAGCAACTCCAGGTGGCCGATGCGAACACCCTGTTGATGGGATGTCCACATCCCTTGAATGGTCAACTCCTGTAGCTGCACCCCTCCAACCAATGAGCTTGGCTTCCATTGTGATTGTCTTTTGTGGCACTGGGTCTAGAAAGGGGCAGCTGTGTGTTAGGTATGTCACATTCCACCACTGCAGAGAGCGATGTGTGGCACTAGATCAACACTAGGTCCTGCCAGTGACCCTGTGACCACTGTCCGTTATCCACTCCTGCAAGGGGCATATGTTCCACGAGGCAAGGGAGACTATAGCAGTGCAGAAGGCCATTATGCCAAGGAGGAGCACTACCAGACTACTGGGGTGGAAAAGAGGGAGCATTGTTTGAAAAGCTTACATTCTTGCGGGCTAGGGTATGTAAGCTTGCTGTGGTACAGAGTGGAGTATGCGTACCCCCCCCCAACCCCTTGAGGGGGTGGATTTGAAGGTTTTGCAAATGAGATTTTGTGTTTGGTGACTTGCATGTGCGTTAGGCAATGCTGTCCCGCTGTGCTCTTGATCAGCCAATCGTCTAATTAAGGGAAGACGTGAACACTGTTCCTTCTGAAGTGAGCTGCTACTACAACAAGACACTTTGCGATCACCTGGGGCTGTGGTTACCTTGAAGGGCAGCATTTTGAGTTGATAACGTCACTCACTATAAATGAGAGAAATTGGTGATCTACATGGTGGATGGGAATGTGGAATAGGCATCCTGCAGGTCCAGGACAGTCATGAAATTGCCTTGCTGAAGTAATGGATGACATGCTGGAGCATTATCACATTAAAGTATTCTACCAGGATGTATGTGTTGAGGGGTCTGAGGTCAAGAATTGGACTTAGTGACCAGTCCTTCTTGGTAATGAGGAAGTATAAGGAACACACTCCTTTGCCGAGCTATTGTTGCAGCACAGATTCTATGGCCCCCTTGCTCAGGAGTGTGCATCTCCTCCTGAAGCAGGGAGAGTTTGTCTGTGTTTGGTAGTGTTGCGTAAGTTCTTGAAATACCTCTCTGCAATGATGTTGAGGAGCCACTGGTCTGAAGTGATTGCTGTCCAGTGGGGCAGAAACCCCTGCAGGCCTTCTGGGTGAAGGGGGTGGGAGGCTGAGGGTAGTATTGTTGGAGTAAGGAAGTCACTGATTTTCAGGTGCAGCCTCTGTAGCTCCTGCACCTCTATTGTTGTTTTTATACCCTTTAATGTAATAGCCCAAGAGGATGTCTGTTGCTGTTGTTGCTTGGGGAAGAAGTGGATGCCTCAGGTCTGGTGGTTTTAGCCCCTCCATGGTATTGGGAGCAGCAAAAGGAATCAAGGATGTATTATGTCTTTAGTGCCCACATAGCCTTTGCACTCTGTGCCCTTTATCTTTTACAGCATTTGGTCAACTTATGGGCCGAATAGGTACTCTCTCCTTCAAAGGGCAAGCTGACCAGATTCTTCTGCACCACTGGTTTAAAGCCAGAAAGAAGTAGCAAGGCATGTTGGCGAAGGACATTAGAGTTAATTCCTCCGGCAGCGGTGTCTTCTGCATCGAGGGCACACCGAATGTTTGTTCTGGACATAATTTTACACTCAGCCACAAGCTCTTCCCCCCTCTTACTGTACTGGTCAGTGAGGTGGCGAAGCAACTCCTCCATTTCATCCAAGTGTGCCCTATCATACCAAGAGAGTAAACCGAGGGAAATGTTGATACACCAATGTGTGGCAGACTGGGCATTGACACGTTCCCTGCTGTATCTATCTTTTTACTCTCCCTATCAGGAGGGATGCATCACCCGGTGGTGTGTACTTCCATGGAGTCAGGTGGGAGTTGGCCCCTGACGTAAGTAGGATCAGAAGGGGATGGTTTGTATTTTTTTGATCAAGGTATCACTCAAGCCTTTACTGGCTCTTTAAAGGGTATGCTCAAGCCTGTCCTTGACATCTTTAAAATGGGTAGTAACTACATGGACCATTGGGTGGAGGAGATTGCTTCCATAAAAAAGTAGTCCTACTCCTGCTGCTTAGGCATTTCCACCTTGTAAAGGGCAGCTGGCCTCTGCTAGACCTCATGATACGAGATAGCATCATCCGGGGCAACGGCTTAGCAGGATAAAGGTCGGGGTCAGAATCACCAGGGAGATTGAGATCAGTCATCCCATCGGTCACCATGAGCATTCGGGCCCAATGGAATGTCATGGGGTCATGTGGGGACCCGAGGCTGTCTTCACCAAAACCAGAATGAGTGGATTCCAGTGGAGAATCAGGTGATGGGGTGGTGGTGGTGGCGGATATTGCGGGGGGTGGGGGGGCTGAGGGGGCGGCAGTAATTGGAAGCAAGGTGGAGAGGAAGCCATAGAAAGAGGAGAAAGGGAAGGTGGCGGGAGCCGTGGCAGAGGAGGCAGAGAAAGGGTGCCTCTGTTATGCGCTGAGGTTTCTTGGGCACTGGCTCTGGTGGTGGGTTAAGGGCTTCCTCAAAAGTCTGTTTCCTCCTGGGAGGAACAGGGTATTTTATCCTTGAGAGGAGGCTGAGCTAGGATCCCCTTAGTATCTGAATGGATCAGGATGTGCAGTAGCCTGACACTGAGCTCTTCTTGTAGATGCTGGAGAATGGGCTGCTCTTGTTCCTCGGAGGCGGTGGAAGCAGAAGCCTAGATGTCAGCTGTTTCAGCAGCAAAGATGGACATTAATCTACTGACACTGAACTGGGTTTTTGGCTCCAAATATCTTGACTCAGAGGCTGGCTTCAAGGGTGCTATTGACACTGAGGTCAACTGAAGCCGAATGGTGTGGCTTTGTCAGGGACTTTACTGCCGAAGCTGAAGCAGTGTATCGGTTCTGAGCATGGCTTTGTGGCAGTTGAGGACCGGAAGCCTCATGACAGGCTTGTGAGCTCAATGCTCAACCCCCTTGAGGTTGATGTTTGGCTTTTAAATGGTGTTAAGGGATGGGTGGTGGCAAGTGTGTGCTTACTGGGCCAACTTTAATGCAGGATGCCAAATAAGCTGATGTTCGTCTGCTTTGGAGACTGAGACGGAGCTCTCCTCCAGTGTGAAGGCGTAGGCCTCTGCCGGAGATCCCTGGCTGCAGATTACCTTGGATGTCATGGTCCCCAAAGAGGTCTGGGGTTTCGTCGGCTTGCTGGTGCACCACTGAAGCCAAGGCGATGCACTGAGCACGGCGTTATAGTTGGGCCAGGCACACCGAACATGAAGTCATCGTGGTGTTCCAGGGACAGACATAAGTTGCACACCTTGTAGGAAGTTGGCTCTGTATGTGCTATTTCAAAGTAAGGAATAGCATGCACAGAGTCCAAGGGTTCCCCTTAGAGGTAAAATAGTGGTAAAAATAGATAATACTAATGCTCTATTTTGTGGTAGTGTGGTCGAGTAGTAGGCTTATCCAAGGAGTAGTGTTAAGCATTTGTTGTACATACACATAGACAATAAATGAGGTACACACACTCAGAGACAAATACAGCCAATAGGTTTTGTTATAGAAAAATATCTTTTCTTAGTTTATTTTAAGAACCACAGGTTCAAATTTAACATGTAATATCTTGTTTGAAAGGTATTGCAGGTAAGTACATTAGGAACTTTGAATCATTTCAATTGCATGTATACTTTTCAAGTTATTGACAAATAGCTACTTTAAAAGTGGACACTTAGTGCAATTTTCACAGTTCCTGGGGGAGGTAAGTTTTTGTTAGTTTTACCAGGTAAGTAAGACACTTACAGGGTTCAGTTCTTGGTCCAAGGTAGCCCACCGTTGGGGGTTCAGAGCAACCCCAAAGTCACCACACCAGCAGCTCAGGGCCGGTCAGGTGCAGAGTTCAAAGTGGTGCCCAAAACGCATAGGCTAGAATGGAGAGAAGGGGGTGCCCCGGTTCCGGTCTGCTTGCAGGTAAGTACCCGCGTCTTCGGAGGGCAGACCAGGGGGTTTTTGTAGGGCACCGGGGGGGACACAAGCCCACACAGAAATTTCACCCTCAGCAGCGCGGGGGCGGCCGGGTGCAGTGTAGAAACAAGCGTCGGGTTTTCAATGTTAGTCTATGAGAGATCAACGGATCTCTTCAGCGCTGCAGGCAGGCAAGGGGGGGGCTTCCTCGGGGAAACCTCCACTTGGGCAAGGGAGAGGGACTCCTGGGGGTCACTTCTCCAGTGAAAGTCCGGTCCTTCAGGTCCTGGGGGCTGCGGGTGCAGGGTCTCTCCCAGGTGTCGGGACTTTGGATTCAAAGAGTCGCGGTCAGGGGAAGCCTCGGGATTCCCTCTGCAGGCGGCGCTGTGGGGGCTCAGGGGGGACAGGTTTTGGTACTCACAGTATCAGAGTAGTCCTGGGGTCCCTCCTGAGGTGTTGGATCGCCACCAGCCGAGTCGGGGTCGCCGGGTGCAGTGTTGCAAGTCGCACGCTTTTTGCGGGGAGCTTGCAGGGATCTTTAAAGCTGCTGGAAACAAAGTTGCAGCTTTTCTTGGAGCAGGTCCGCTGTCCTCGGGAGTTTCTTGTCTTTTCGAAGCAGGGGCAGTCCTCAGAGGATGTCGAGGTCGCTGGTCCCTTCGGAAGGCGTCGCTGGAGCAGGATCTTTGGAAGGCAGGAGACAGGCCGGTGAGTTTCTGGAGCCAAGGCAGTTGTTGTCTTCGGGTCTTCCTCTGCAGGGGTTTTCAGCTGGGCAGTCCTTCTTCTTGTTGTTGCAGGAATCTAATTTTCTAGGGTTCAGGGTAGCCCTTAAATACTAAATTTAAGGGCGTGTTTAGGTCTGGGGGGTTAGTAGCCAATGGCTACTAGCCCTGAGGGTGGGTACACCCTCTTTGGGCCTCCTCCCAAGGGGAGGGGGTCACAATCCTAACCCTATTGGGGGAATCCTCCATCTGCAAGATGGAGGATTTCTAAAAGTTAGTCACTTCAGCTCAGGACACCTTAGGGGCTGTCCTGACTGGCCAGTGACTCCTCCTTGTTGCTTTCTTTGTTCCCTCCAGCCTTGCCGCCAAAAGTGGGGGCCGTGGCCGGAGGGGGCGGGCAACTCCACTAAGCTGGAGTGCCCTGCTGGGCTGTGACAAAGGGGTGAGCCTTTGAGGCTCACCGCCAGGTGTCACAGCTCCTGCCTGGGGGAGGTGTTAGCATCTCCACCCAGTGCAGGCTTTGTTACTGGCCTCAGAGTGACAAAGGCACTCTCCCCATGGGGCCAGCAACATGTCTCTAGTGTGGCAGGCTGCTGGAACTAGTCAGCCTACACAGACAGTCGGTTAAGTTTCAGGGGGCACCTCTAAGGTGCCCTCTGGGGTGTATTTTGCAATTAAATGTACACTGGCATCAGTGTGCATTTATTGTGCTGAGAAGTTTGATACCAAACTTCCCAGTTTTCAGTGTAGCCTTTATGGTGCTGTGGAGTTCGTGTTTGACAAACTCCCAGACCATATACTCTTATGGCTACCCTGCACTTACAATGTCTAAGGTTTTGTTTAGACACTGTAGGGGTACCATGCTCATGCACTGGTACCCTCACCTATGGTATAGTGCACCCTGCCTTAGGGCTGTAAGGCCTGCTAGAGGGGTGACTGACCTATACTTGCATAGGCAGTGAGAGGCTGGCATGGCACCCTGAGGGGAGTGCCATGTCGACTTACTCATTTTGTTCTCACTAGCACACACAAGCGGGCAAGCAGTGTGTCTGTGCTGAGTGAGAGGTCTCCAGGGTGGCATAAGACATGCTGCAGCCCTTAGAGACCTTCCTTGGCATCAGGGCCCTTGGTACTAGAAGTACCAGTTACAAGGGACTTATCTGGATGCCAGGGTCTGCCAATTGTGGATACAATGGTACATTTTAGGTGAAAGAACACTGGTGCTGGGGCCTGGTTAGCAGGGTCCCAGCACACTTCTCAGTCAAGTCAGCATCAGTATCAGGCAAAAAGTGGGGGGTAACTGCAACAGGGAGCCATTTCTTTACACAAGCCCCCCCCAGCCCACAGGCCAGGAGACTCAGCCAAAGCTGGGAGAGTCTTCCTAGTCTGTCAGGCGAGGAAGAGTAGAGGAAATGGGCTGGTTTGTTGCAGGGCCTACTCTGCCTTACATCCTCCTGTTCAGGTCATTCCCTCTGGGGAACTGACCCACTTCCACAGTGATAGGACCTAGTCTGAACTGCCTCTTGTCTGTGCTTTTTATGTCTTTGCCCATTCTCTCTATTTTGGGGTTAGAGGTATCCACCTCTGCTAATCTTATCTTAGCCAGGGTCACCCCTAGCTTACCCAAAGAGGTTACCCAGAGCTGGAGTAACCCCACCATGACCAACAGGGTCAGGGGGCCTAACTTGTTATTTGGCATGGGGTCAGACCACCATGCCAAGGATAGTGCAGCCATAAAGGCTAACACCCAGCAGAGGCCACTGACAGCTGTCAGTGCCCAGAACCACACCTTTAGCTCTTCACCTACAAGGGAAGGGGCTAAGTTACAGGCTTCTTTGGGTTCAGGGTGCCTGTCTGCTGTATTAGAGTGGGGGGTTACCACATCTTGTAGTAAACACCCTTCTTCCACTCTTTCTTTTGTTAGCTGAGGAGCCACCCACTCAGGCTTAACAGTTGCCTGACTAGTCAGGACTTCTTGTGGGTCAGGTTGGACTTTATCAGAGCCACTTTTGGAGTTCTCCCCTACTGGAGCAGAATCTCCTTGGCTTGCTGGAACCTTGGCTAAAGGTTGTCCACCTTTCCTACTCTGTTTCCTTTTCTTTTTCTTCTGGGGCCTACTTGCATTTACTGCAGAGGCAGGCACTCCAGAATCCTTGGGAGAGGACTGGCCCTGGACCAGTTCTTCTCTTAGGCTCTGACTAACCTCTGGGAAGTCATTTCCAAGGAGACAATCAAGGGGGAGGTCTGTACTGACTACCACCCTTCTCCAGCTAAAAGTTCCACCCACTTCTATGGGCACAAAAGCCACAGGCCTATTAGTGACCCTGTCTGGGCTAACTCTTACTCTGGCCATCTCACCTGGGATGTACTGGTTTGAGAGCACCAGCCTGTCATGCACAATAGTGTGACTGGCACAAGTGTCTCTCAGGGCAGTGGCTGGGATTCCATTCACCTGTAGGTGGTGGAAGTGTCTACTTCCCTCTGGAATCTCCAACTCACCTGTTGGGCCCTTTTTCCAGTTGAAGGCTATGAAGACCTCCTCATCTGAGGAGTCATCCCCAATGGCTACACTGGTCACCCCTGGGATTTTGCTAGGGGGTTTGTTTTTGGGACAAGAAGTGTCCTTGGTGTGGTGCCCTGTCTGTTTACAGTTATGGCACCATGCCTTAGTGGCATCCCAGCTCTTACCCTGGTACCCACCTTTGTTTTGGGTTGTGTCTCTGGGCCCACCCACCTGGTCTGGTTTTTGGGGGCCTACAGGGGACTCTTTTTCTTTGTTTCTAGTGTCACCCACTTTCTCCTGGGGAGGCTTTGTAACCCCTTTCTTTTGGTCACCCCCAGCGGAAGTTTTGGTTACCCTAGTCTTGACCCAGTGGTCTGCCTTCTTTCCCAATTCTTGGGGAGAAATTGGACCTAGGTCTACCAGATACTGATGCAACTTTTCATTGAAGCAGTTACTTAAAATGTGTTCTTTCATAAACAAATTATAAAGCCCAACATAGTCATACACTTCAGTTCCAGTTACCCAACCATCCAGTGTTTTCACTGAGTAGTCAACATAATCAACCCAGGTCTGGCTCGAGGATTTTTGAGCCCCCCTGAATCTAATTCTATACTCCTCAGTGGAGAATCCAAAGCCCTCAATCAGGGTACCCTTCATGAGGTCATAAGATTCTGCATCTTTTCCAGAGAGTGTGAGGAGTCTATCCCTACACTTTCCTGTGAACATTTCCCAAAGGAGAGCACCCCAGTGAGATTTGTTCACTTTTCTGGTTACACAAGCCCTCTCAAAAGCTGTGAACCATTTGGTGATGTCATCACCATCTTCATATTTTGTTACAATCCCTTTGGGGATTTTCAACATGTCAGGAGAATCTCTGACCCTATTTATGTTGCTGCCACCATTGATGGGTCCTAGGCCCATCTCTTGTCTTTCCCTTTCTATGGCTAGGATCTGTTTTTCCAAAGCCAATCTTTTGGCCATCCTGGCTAACTGGATGTCCTCTTCACTGGAGTTACCTTCAGTGATTTCAGAGAGGCTGGACCCTCCTGTGAGGGAGCCAGCATTTCTGACTACTATTTTTGGAGTCAGGGTTTGAGAGACCCTGTTCTCCCTAAATAGGACTGGTAGGGGGGAATTTTCCTCCAAGTCACTATCTTCATCCTCTGTGTTGCCATCCTCAGAGGGGTTGGCCTTTGCAAACTCTGCCAACAGCTCCTGGAGCTGTAGTTTGGAAGGTCTGGGGCCCATTGTTATTTTCTTTATTTTACAGAGTGACCTTAGCTCCCTCATCTTAAGATGGAGGTAAGGTGTGGTGTCGAGTTCCACCACAGTCACATCTGTGCTAGACATTTTGCTTCTAAAAGTTGGAATACTTTTTAAGAATCTAAAACTGGTTCTAGAATCTAATTCAAACTTTTACAAACTTTTAAACTCTAAAAGAAATGCTAAACAGGATCTAACACAAGGCCCTAGCAGGTCTTTTAAGAATTTAGAAAACTTTTCAAATTGCAAAAATCAATTTCTAATGACAATTTTGGAATTTGTCGTGTGATCAGGTATTGGCTGAGTAGTCCAGCAAATGCAAAGTCTTGTACCCCACCGCTGATCCACCAATGTAGGAAGTTGGCTCTGTATGTGCTATTTCAAAGTAAGGAATAGCATGCACAGAGTCCAAGGGTTCCCCTTAGAGGTAAAATAGTGGTAAAAATAGATAATACTAATGCTCTATTTTGTGGTAGTGTGGTCGAGTAGTAGGCTTATCCAAGGAGTAGTGTTAAGCATTTGTTGTACATACACATAGACAATAAATGAGGTACACACACTCAGAGACAAATCCAGCCAATAGGTTTTGTTATAGAAAAATATATTTTCTTAGTTTATTTTAAGAACCACAGGTTCGAATTTAACATGTAATATCTTGTTTGAAAGGTATTGCAGGTAAGTACATTAGGAACTTTGAATCATTTCAATTGCATGTATACTTTTCAAGTTATTGACAAATAGCTACTTTAAAAGTGGACACAGTGCAATTTTCACAGTTCCTGGGGGAGGTAAGTTTTTGTTAGTTTTACCAGGTAAGTAAGACACTTACAGGGTTCAGTTCTTGGTCCAAGGTAGCCCACCGTTGGGGGTTCAGAGCAACCCCAAAGTCACCACACCAGCAGCTCAGGGCCGGTCAGGTGCAGAGTTCAAAGTGGTGCCCAAAACGCATAGGCTAGAATGGAGAGAAGGGGGTGCCCCGGTTCCGGTCTGCTTGCAGGTAAGTACCCGCGTCTTCGGAGGGCAGACCAGGGGGGTTTTGTAGGGCACCGGGGGGGACACAAGCCCACACAGAAATTTCACCCTCAGCAGCGCGGGGGCGGCCGGGTGCAGTGTAGAAACAAGCGTCGGGTTTTCAATGTTAGTCTATGAGAGATCAACGGATCTCTTCAGCGCTGCAGGCAGGCAAGGGGGGGGCTTCCTCGGGGAAACCTCCACTTGGGCAAGGGAGAGGGACTCCTGGGGGTCACTTCTCCAGTGAAAGTCCGGTCCTTCAGGTCCTGGGGGCTGCGGGTGCAGGGTCTCTTCCAGGCGTCGGGACTTAGGTTTCAGAGAGTCGCGGTCAGGGGAAGCCTCGGGATTCCCTCTGCAGGCGGCGCTGTGGGGGCTCAGGGGGGACAGGTTTTGGTACTCACAGTCGTAGAGTAGTCCGGGGGTCCTCCCTGAGGTGTTGGTTCTCCACCAGCCGAGTCGGGGTCGCCGGGTGCAGTGTTGCAAGTCTCACGCTTCTTGCGGGGAGTTGCAGGGTTCTTTAAAGCTGCTTCTTGAGACAAAGTTGCAGTCTTTTTGGAGCAGGTCCGCTGTCCTCGGGAGCTTCTTGTCGTCGTCGAAGCAGGGCAGTCCTCAGAGGATTCAGAGGTCGCTGGTCCCTTTGGAAGGCGTCGCTGGAGCAGAGTTCTTTGGAAGGCAGGAGACAGGCCGGTGAGTTTCTGGAGCCAAGGCAGTTGTTGTCTTCTGGTCTTCCTCTGCAGGGGTTTTCAGCTGGGCAGTCCTTCTTGTTGTTGTTGCAGGAATCTAATTTTCTAGGGTTCAGGGTAGCCCTTAAATACTAAATTTAAGGGCGTGTTTAGGTCTGGGGGGTTAGTAGCCAATGGCTACTAGCCCTGAGGGTGGGTACACCCTCTTTGGGCCTCCTCCCAAGGGGAGGGGGTCACAATCCTAACCCTATTGGGGGAATCCTCCATCTGCAAGATGGAGGATTTCTAAAAGTTAGTCACTTCAGCTCAGGACACCTTAGGGGCTGTCCTGACTGGCCAGTGACTCCTCCTTGTTGCTTTCTTTGTTCCCTCCAGCCTTGCTGCCAAAAGTGGGGGCCGTGGCCGGAGGGGGCGGGCAACTCCACTAAGCTGGAGTGCCCTGCTGGGCTGTGACAAAGGGGTGAGCCTTTGAGGCTCACCGCCAGGTGTCACAGCTCCTGCCTGGGGGAGGTGTTAGCATCTCCACCCAGTGCAGGCTTTGTTACTGGCCTCAGAGTGACAAAGGCACTCTCCCCATGGGGCCAGCAACATGTCTCTAGTGTGGCAGGCTGCTGGAACTAGTCAGCCTACACAGACAGTCGGTTAAGTTTCAGGGGGCACCTCTAAGGTGCCCTCTGGGGTGTATTTTGCAATTAAATGTACACTGGCATCAGTGTGCATTTATTGTGCTGAGAAGTTTGATACCAAACTTCCCAGTTTTCAGTGTAGCCTTTATGGTGCTGTGGAGTTCGTGTTTGACAAACTCCCAGACCATATACTCTTATGGCTACCCTGCACTTACAATGTCTAAGGTTTTGTTTAGACACTGTAGGGGTACCATGCTCATGCACTGGTACCCTCACCTATGGTATAGTGCACCCTGCCTTAGGGCTGTAAGGCCTGCTAGAGGGGTGACTGACCTATACTTGCATAGGCAGTGAGAGGCTGGCATGGCACCCTGAGGGGAGTGCCATGTCGACTTACTCATTTTGTTCTCACTAGCACACACAAGCGGGCAAGCAGTGTGTCTGTGCTGAGTGAGAGGTCTCCAGGGTGGCATAAGACATGCTGCAGCCCTTAGAGACCTTCCTTGGCATCAGGGCCCTTGGTACTAGAAGTACCAGTTACAAGGGACTTATCTGGATGCCAGGGTCTGCCAATTGTGGATACAATGGTACATTTTAGGTGAAAGAACACTGGTGCTGGGGCCTGGTTAGCAGGGTCCCAGCACACTTCTCAGTCAAGTCAGCATCAGTATCAGGCAAAAAGTGGGGGGTAACTGCAACAGGGAGCCATTTCTTTACACACCTGATGCAGGACTGCCCTTGTGTATTCAGCTTGACACTTTGGGCATTACGGACGAACCATTGTCCGGCGTTGAGGAGTCAATGGAGCCCCATAAAGACAAAGCCCCGTGCAGAGCGTTGAAAAGTCTCTGGTTGCAGAGTTGAGGAAAGGGTGCATGATGCTTCGAATCAAAAAGTGGACACTAACAATGTAAGCACCAACAAACCTGGTGGATCCAAACTAGGTTATTTACCACACCACGCAGCATCAACCCGGTGAAGGACACATCTGAACCAGTCAATGGAGAAAAAAACAATCTAACAATGGGGCTCATGCCCAGGGGCATTACCAGCAATAGGTGGAATCTACATACTTTGTGTCTTGAAAGTCATCTTAAAAGAAAAACAACTTGCACAGTTTTGAGCCAAACACCAGATGAACGGAGTATGCACAACATATGTATCCACAGCTACACATTTCACATTATTTACTGCAATTTACAATTGATTGCAGATTGTTATGCCTAATTTCATATTCTCCATCCATTATGGCCATCTAGAGCTGGGAGTTGATATTGTGAGTTGTTGTTCTTCAAAGTGAATGTTTTTGTTTCAAGGTTATTGTAGGAAGTTGTCTCTGTATGCACTATTTCAAAGTAAGGAATAGTATGCACAGAGTCCAAGGGTTCCCCTTAGAGGTAAGATAGTGGCAAAAAGAGAGAATACTAATGCTCTATTTTGTGGTAGTGTGGTCGAGCAGTAGGATTATCAAAGGAGTAGTGTTAAGCATTTGTTGTACATACACAAGCAATAAATGAGAAACACACACTCAAAGACAATTCCAGGCCAATAGGTTTTTGTATAGAAAATGAAAATGTCACTTACCCAGTGTACATCTGTTCGTGGCATCAGTCGCAGTAGATTCGCATGTTCTGCAATAGCTCGCCATCTGGTGTTGGGCCGGAGTGTTACAAGTTGTTTTTCTTCGAAGAAGTCTTTCGAGTCACGGGACCGAGTGACTCCTCCTTTTGTGTCCATTGCGCATGGGCGTCGACTCTATCCTCGATTGTTTTTCCCCGCAGAGGGTGAGGTAGGAGTTGTATTGTAGTAATAGTGCCCATGCAATGGAGTGACTAAGTATGCACCTATTTAAGGTTGAGATGATACATATAGAAATAATTGAAGGTAACTTCCAAACTGCTACAGGCTCCCGGGGAGGCGGGTGGGCACATGCGAATCTACTGCGACTGATGCCACGAACAGATGTACACTGGGTAAGTGACATTTTCAGTTCGATGGCATCTGTCGCTGTAGATACGCATGTTCTGCATAGACTAGTAAGCAGTTATTTCCCCAAAAGCGGTGGATCAGCCTGTAGGAGTGGAAGTAGTCTGAAATAATGTTCTTAATACAGCTTGACCTACTGTGGCTTGTTGTGCGGATAACACGTCTACACAGTAGTGCTTGGTGAATGTGTGAGGCGTAGACCATGTGGCTGCCTTACATATTTCTTGCATTGGGATGTTTCCTAGAAAGGCCATGGTAGCACCTTTCTTTCTGGTTGAGTGTGCCCTTGGTGTAATGGGCAGCTGTCGTTTAGCTTTAAGGTAGCAGATTTGGATGCATTTAACTATCCATCTGGCTATACCTTGTTTTGAAATTGGGTTTCCTGCATGGGGTTTTTGAAATGCAATAAAGAGTTGTTTAGTCTTTCTGATGTCTTTTGTTCTGTCAATGTAATACATCAATGCTCTTTTGACATCTAATGTATGTAGCGCCCTTTCAGCTACGGTATCTGGCTGTGGAAAGAACACTGGAAGTTCCACTGTTTGATTTAGATGGAACGGTGAAATAACCTTTGGCAAAAATTTAGGATTGGTCCTTAAGACGACTTTATTTTTGTGTAGTTGTATAAAAGGTTCCTGTATTGTAAACGCCTGAATCTCGCTTACTCTTCTTAGGGAAGTAATGGCGATGAGAAATGCCACCTTCCAGGTTAGGAACTGTATGTCGCAGGAGTGCATGGGTTCAAAAGGTGGACCCATAAGTCTAGTTAGGACAACATTTAGGTTCCATGAAGGAACAGGTAGGGTTCTTGGTGGTATAATTCTCCTAAGGCCCTCCATGAATGCTTTAATGACTGGTATCTTATATAGGGAAGTTGAATAGGTAGTCTGCAGGTATGCAGATATTGCTGCAAGGTGTATTTTAATGGAAGAGAAAGCCAGGTTAGATTTTTGTAAGTGAAGCAAGTAACCCACTACATGTTCTGGAGTTGTGTGTAATGGTTGTATTTGATTAATATGGCAGTAGCAAACAAACCTCTTCCATTTACTTGCATAACAGTGCCTGGTGGATGGCCTTCTGGCCTGTTTTATGACTTCCATACATTCTTGGGTAAGTTGTAAGTGCCCGAATTCTAGGATTTCAGGAGCCAGATTGCTAGATTCAGCGATGCTGGATCTGGGTGTCTGATCTTTTGGTTGTGCTGTGTCAACAGATCTGGCCTGTTGGGCAATTTGATGCAGGGTACCACTGATAGGTCTAGCAGCGTTGTGTACCAGGGTTGCCTTGCCCAAGTTGGTGCTATCAATATGAGTTTGAGTTTGCTTTGACTGAGTTTGTTTACCAGGTAAGGAAGGAGAGGGAGAGGAGGAAAAGCGTAAGCAAATATCCCTGACCAGTTCATCCATAGGGCATTGCCTTGGGATTGTCTGTGTGGGTATCTGGATGCGAAGTTTTGGCATTTTGCGTTCTCCCTTGTCGCAAACAAGTCTATCTGAGGTGTTCCCCAGAGTTTGAAATAAGTGTTCAGAATTTGGGGGTGAATTTCCCATTCGTGGACCTGTTGATGATCTCGAGAGAGATTGTCTGCGAGTTGATTTTGGATCCCTGGTATAAACTGTGCTATTAGGCGAATTTGGTTGTGAATTGCCCAATGCCAATTTTTTTGTGCTAGCAGGCTTAACTGCGTGGAGTGCGTCCCCCCCTGCTTGTTTAGATAATACATTGTTGTCATGTTGTCTGTTTTGACGAGAATGTATTTGTGAACTATTATTGGTTGGAAGGCTTTTAGTGCTTGAAAAACTGCTAGAAGTTCTAGGTGATTGATATGCAGTTTTGTTTGATGTACGTTCCATTGTCCTTGTATGCTGTGTTGATCGAGGTGTGCTCCCCACCCTGTCATGGAAGCATCTGTTGTTATTACGTATTGTGGCACTGGGTCTTGGAAAGGCCGCCCCTTGTTTAAATTTATGTTGTTCCACCACAGAAGCGAGAGGTAAGTTTGGCGGTCTATTAACACCAGATCTAGAAGGTGACCCTGTGCTTGAGACCACTGTGATGCTAGGCATTGTTGTAAGGGCCTCATGTGCAGTCTTGCGTTTGGGACAATGGCTATGCATGAAGACATCATGCCTAGGAGTTGTAATACCATCTTTGCCTGTATCTTTTGTGTTGGATACATGCGTTGTATGATGGTGTTGAAATTTAGAATTCTTTGTGGACTTGGAGTGGCTACTCCCTTTGATGTGTCTATTATGGCTCCTAGGTATTGTTGTACCTTGCGCGGCAGAATGTTGGATTTTGTAAAGTTGACGGTGAACCCGAGTTTGAAGAGGGTTTGTATGATCTGATTTGTGTGATTTGAGCACTGTATGAACGAATGGGCTTTGATTAGCCAGTCGTCCAAATATGGGAACACATGTATTTGCTGCCTTCTTATGTGTGCAGCGACTACCGCTAGACATTTGGTAAAGACTCTTGGTGCGGTTGTTAATCCGAAAGGCAGTACCTTGAATTGGTAATGTATTCCTTTGAATACAAACCTTAGGTATTTCCTGTGCGATGGGTGTATTGGTATATGGAAATAAGCATCCTTGAGGTCTAAAGTTGCCATGTAGTCGTGTAGTTTTAGCAATGGCAATACTTCTTGTAGTGTGACCATGTGGAAGTGGTCTGATTTGATGAAAGTGTTCACTACTCTGAGGTCTAGGATTGGTCTCAGTGTTTTGTCCTTCTTTGGTATCAGAAAGTACAGTGAGTAAACTCCTGTGTTTATTTGTGTGTTTGGCACTAATTCGATTGCATTCTTTTGCAATAGTGCCTGCACTTCTATCTCCAGGAGATTGGAATGGTGTGTTGTTAGATTTTGTGCTTTTGGTGGTATGTTTGGAGGGAATTGTAGAAATTCTATGCAATAACCATGTTGGATAATTGCTAGAACCCAAGTGTCTGTAGTGATTTTCTGCCAAGCTTTGTAATAATGACCTATTCTTCCCCCCACTGGTGTTGTGTGGAGGGGGTGAGTGACATGTGAGTCACTGTTTAGTAGTAGGGGTTTTGGGGCTCTGAAATCTTCCTCTATTTCTAGGGAATTGCCCTCCTCTATATTGTCCCCGAAAACCTCCTCTATACTGTCCCTGGTAACTGGACGGTGTTGCTTGTGAGGTGCTGGCTTGTGTGCTCTGACCCCGAAACCCCCCTCGAAAGGGCGTTTTACGGAATGTGCTGTAATTCCCTCTGCTCTGCGGGGAGTAGAGTGCGCCCATGGCTTTGGCAGTGTCCGTATCTTTTTTGAGTTTCTCAATCGCTGTGTCCACTTCTGGACCGAACAGTTCTTTTTCATTAAAAGGCATATTGAGAACTGCTTGTTGAATCTCTGGTTTAAATCCAGACGTTCGGAGCCATGCATGCCTTCTGATAGTTACAGATGTATTAATTGTCCGTGCAGCTGTATCTGCAGCGTCCATGGAGGAGCAGATCTGGTTGTTGGAGATGGCCTGTCCCTCCTCAACCACTTGTTTTGCCCTATTTTGTAAGTCCTTGGGCAGATGTTCAATGAGATGTTGCATCTCGTCCCAGTGGGCTCTGTCATAGCGCGCAAGTAGTGCCTGGGAGTTCGCGATGCGCCACTGGTTTGCAGCTTGTGCTGCGACTCTTTTACCAGCTGCATCGAACTTGCGGCTTTCTTTATCTGGGGGTGGTGCATCTCCAGATGTGTGAGAGTTGGCCCTTTTCCTAGCTGCTCCTACGACGACAGAGTCTGGTGGCAGCTGTGTAGTGATGAAAACCGGGTCCGTAGGAGGCGGCTTATACTTTTTTTCTACCCTTGGTGTGATTGCCCTACTTTTAACCGGCTCCTTAAAGATGTCTTTTGCGTGCCGGAGCATACCAGGGAGCATAGGCAGGCTTTGGTATGAGCTGTGGGTGGAGGAGAGTGTGTTGAATAAGAAATCATCCTCGACCTGTTCTGAGTGGAGGCTGACGTGGTGAAATTGTGCTGCTCTAGCCACCACTTGAGAGTACGCGGTGCTGTCTTCTGGTGGAGATGGCTTTGTACGGTATGCCTCCGGACTGTTATCTGACACTGGGGCGTCATATAGGTCCCATGCGTCCTGATCTTGGTCACCCTGGCTCATGGTGGTGTGAGCTGGGGAGTGTGATGGAGTTTGTGCTGGTGAAACGTTAATCACGGGCGGAGGAGAGGGTGGTGGTGTAACTCTTTTCACCACTTTTGGTTGTGGTGTTTGTTCCGTCTGGAACTCCAACCTTCTCTTTCTCCTAATGGGGGGAAGGGTGCTTATTTTTCCTGTCCCCTGCTGAATGAAGATACGCTTTTGCGTATGGTCTACATCAGTTGCTTGTAGCTCTTCCTCAAACCTATGCTTTTGCATTTGGGAGGTTAGCGAGTGCTCTTCTGTATAAGAGCCTGAAGCTGGGTCGCTTGCAGTCTGTTTCGGCATCGAAACTTTGTCTGCGTGTTTTTTCGGCTCCGAGGTGACTTTTTTCCTTTTCGGGGCCGAAACCTCTCGGCGTCGATCTGTTTCGGTGCTGCTGTCTCGGCGTCGAGCCGTGTCCACACCGGCATCTCGGTGTCGAGGCTTGTCTCCAGCACTTTCTCGGTCCCGAGAAGGCTGCGTGCCGGTGTCTCGACCGGAGTCGGACGATCTCGGCACTGTTTGGGCCTTTTTCGGTGCCGACGGTCGGTCACCGATTTTATGGGTCGAGCCATGGCCTGGTGGCAGTGGCGTCCCCTGGGCCTTGTAAATGTTCCTTTGAGTGGATTTCGACGTCTTACTCACGGTTTGTGTATCGTCGAATCCTTCGGAGTCTGAGTCTTGGATCGAGAAGGTACCTTCCTCTTCTTGTTCCTCGAACTCTCGTTGGGCTGTCGGTGCGGACGCCATCTGAAGTCTTCTGGCTCGACGGTCTCGGAGTGTTTTTCGGGACCGGAACGCACGACAGGCCTCGCAGGTGTCTTCGCTGTGCTCAGGTGACAGGCACAGGTTGCAGACCAAGTGTTGGTCTGTGTAGGGGTATTTATTGTGGCATTTGGGGCAGAAACGGAACGGGGTCCGTTCCATCGGCGTTCTTCAGCACGCGGTCGGGCCGACCAGGCCCCGACGGAGGATCGAAAAAAACTACCCCGAAGGGCACCGGAGCTCTCCGATCTTCGATGCGGTGTGGAATCTAAGTACGCCGATCCCGAACGCAACAATACCGACGAAAATCTTCCGAAATTAGCTAATTTTCCGTTCCGAAACTCGGAGCGACAGGAACACGTCCGAACCCGATGGCGGAAAAAAAACAATCGAGGATAGAGTCGACGCCCATGCGCAATGGACACAAAAGGAGGAGTCACTCGGTCCCGTGACTCGAAAGACTTCTTCGAAGAAAAACAACTTGTAACACTCCGGCCCAACACCAGATGGCGAGCTATTGCAGAACATGCGTATCTACAGCGACAGATGCCATCGAACATAACTTTTCTTAGTTTATTTTAAGAACCACAGGTTCAAATTTTACATGTAATACTTCAAATGAAAGGTATTGCAGGTAGGTACTTTAGGAACTTTGAATAATCAAAATAGCATACACAGTTTTCAAATAAATCACATATAGCTATTTTAAAACTAGACAGTGCAATTTTCAACAGTTCCTGAGTGGAGTAAGAGTTAGTTAGTTTTTGCAGGTAAGTAAACCACCTACGGGGTTCAGGTTTGGGTCCAAGGTAGCCCACCGTTAGGGGTTCAGAGCAACCCCAAAGTTACCACACCAGCAGCTCAGGGCCGGTCAGGTGCAGAGGTCAAAGTGGTGCCCAAAACACATAGGCTTCAATGGAGAAGGGGGTGTCCCGGTTCCAGTCTGCCAGCAGGTAAGTACCCGCGTCTTCGGAGGGCAGACCGGGGGGGTTTTGTATGGCACCGGGGGGGGGGGGGGGGGGGACACAAGTCCACACAAAAAGTACACCCTCAGTGGCACGGGGGCGGCCGGGTGCAGTGTGCAAACAAGCTTCGTGTTTGTAATAGGAATCAATGGGAGACCAAGGGGTGTCTTCAGCGATGCAGGCAGGCAAGGGGGGCAGGCTGCGGGTGCAGAGTCTTTACCAGGCGTCGGGATCTGGGAAGCAGGCAGTTGCGGTCAGGGGGAGCCTCGGGATTCCCTCTGCAGGCGTCGCTGTGGGGGCTCAGGGGTGGCAACTCTGGCTACTCACAGTCTCGCAGTCACCGGGGAGTCCTCCCTGAAGTGTTGTTTCTCCACAAGTCGAGCCGGGGGCGTCGGGTGCAGAGTAGCAAGTCTCACGCTTCCGGCGGGAAACGCAAGTTGTTTTAAAGTTGCTCCTTTGAAACAAAGTTGCAATCTTGGGTGAACAGAGCCGCTGTCCTCGGGAGTTTCTTGGTCCTTCTAGAGCAGAGCAGTCCTCTGAGGATTCAGAGGTCGCTGGTCCCTGGGGAAAGCGTCGCTGGAGCAGTGTCTTTAGAAGTGGGGAGACAGGCCGGTAGAGCTGGGACCAAAGCAGTTGGTGTCTCCGTCTTCTCTGCAGGGTCTTTCAGCTTAGCAGTCCTCTTCTTCTTAGGTTGCAGGAATCCGAGTTCCTAGGTTCAGGGGAGCCCCTAAATACAGAATTTAGGGGTGTGTTTAGGTCTGGGAGGGCAGTAGCCAATGGCTACTAGCCCGGAGGGTGGCTACACCCTCTTTGTGCCTCCTCCCAAGGGGAGGGGGTCACATTCCTATCCCTATTGGGGGAATCCTCCATCTGCAAGATGGAGGATTTCTAAAAGTCAGAGTCACCTCAGCTCAGGTTGCCTTAGGGGCTGTCCTGACTGGCCAGTGACGACTCCTTGTTTTTCTCATTATCTCCTCCGGCCTTGCCGCCAAAAGTGGGGCCGTGGCCGGAGGGGGCGGGCAACTCCACTAGCTGGAATGCCCTGGGGTGCTGTAACAAAGGGGGTGAGCCTTTGAGGCTCACTGCCAGGTGTTACAGTTCCTGCAAGGGGGAGGTGATAAGCATCTCCACCCAGTACAGGCTTTGTTACTAGCCACAGAGTGACAAAGGCACTCTCCCCATGTGGCCAGCAACATGTCTCGAGTGTGGCAGGCTGCTAAAACCAGTCAGTCTACACGGGTAGTTGGTTAAGGTTTCAGGGGGGCACCTCTAAGGTGCACTCTGGGGTGTATGTTACAATAAAATGTACACTGGCATCAGTGTGCATTTATTGTGCTGAGAAGTTTGATACCAAACTTCCCAGTTTTCAGTGTAGCCATTATGGTGCTGTGGAGTTCGTGTATGACAGACTCCCAGACCATATACTCTTATGGCTACCCTGCACTTACAATGTCTAAGGTTTTGCTTAGACACTGTAAGGGGGACAGTGCTCATGCACTGGTGCCCTCACCTATGGTATAGTGCACCCTGCCTTAGGGCTGTAAGGCCCGCTAGAGGGGTGACTTATCTATACTGCATAGGCAGTGTGAGGTTGGCATGGCACCCTGAGAGGAGTGCCATATCGACTTACTCGTTTTGTCCTCACCAGCACACACAAGCTGACAAGCAGTGTGTCTGTGCTGACTGAGGGGTCCCCAGGGTGGCATAAGACATGCTGCATCCCTTAGAGACCTTCCCTGGCATCAGGGCCCTTGGTACCAGGGGTACCAGTTACAAGGGACTTACCTGGATGCCAGGGTGTGCCAACTGTGGAAACAAAAGTACAGGTTAGGGAAAGAACACTGGTGCTGGGGCCTGGTTAGCAGGCCTCATCACACTTTCAAATCAAAACTTACCATCAGCAAAGGCAAAAAGTCAGGGGATAACCATTCTTTGTCTGGGTCTTCTTAGATTGTTGAAATCTGAGTTCTAGGGTTCAAGGGTGCCACATAAATACTTATTAGGGGCGTTACAGGGAGTGCCAGGCGACAGTCAATGGGCTGACCACCTTTAGGGTGACTACACCCTTCTTATGACAACTTCAGCTGGGAAGAGGGCATAACTCTAACCCAAGTGGCCTAATTCCTTCCAAACAAGATGGAGGAATTTTAGAATATAGGGTCTACTTCAACTCGTCCACCTTAGGGGTGGGACTGGCATGAAGTGGGCACACCTCCTAATTTAACTAATTTTCTCGCCTGTGCTGCAGTCCAAAAGTGGGGTCAGGATGGGGGGGTTGGTCATCTCCATCATCTGGAGAGACCTGGGTCGCAACAGGTGCAAGGTCTTTGAAGCTCCCTTCCCTGGACTGTCCATCCTTCCTGGCAGAGAAGGTCACACCTTTGCCCAGTGCAGGCTTTTGTCTCAGGCCCTCAAGAGTGCTGGCTCTTACCTTGGGGGGCCAGAATTGCATCTCTGGTGGCTGAACTGGTCAGAACCAGTCAGTCAAAAAACGAGTAGCAAGTAGGTTTTTAGGGCGCACCTCTAAGGTGCTCTTTGTGTGCATTTATTAATAAATCCATCACTGTGGTCAGTGAGGGTTTATTATTCTGAGATGAATGATACGAAACATCCCAGGATTCAGAGAAGCCATCATGTAGCTGGGGAACTCGTAATGACCAGTGTCCAGCACATGCATTTAAAATGGCTTCCCTGTGCACTTACTATGTCTCAGAATCGACAGACATAGCAAGGGCATATTTGCTCATACATATTTACCCTCACGTGCCGGAAGGCACCCTGCCTTAGAGGGGTGACTTACACCTGGCACATGCAGTGATAGGGGGCCTGGCACACCGGGTGCGTGACAAGTTGTGCTTTCAGTTTAGCCTGAACCAACACACAGTCTGCAATTGCAGCACTGTGTGGGTTAGGTGAGGGATCCCTGAGGGTGGCACAATTGGAGCTGCAGCCCTCAGAGACCTTCCTTAGTACTCCAGGCCGTAGGTACCTGGGGTACCATTTACTAGGGACCTACAGTGGTAGCTAACGACTTTTCCAACTGTGCAAAACAACTGTGCAGTTTTGGGGAAAGGGATCTGGCACTGGGGACCTGGCTAGCAGGGACTCAGTGCACTAACAGTCAGACACATCAGAAACCATGTAAAAAGTGTGGGCTAACCATGTGAAAAAGGCTGCTTTCCAACATAACCCACCACCCCAAATGAAAGAGAATGAAACAATAAACCTTCCCCTAGAGAGTCTTCATCTTCTAAGTATAAGAACCTGGAAAGGCCATGTGCATTGGCTTGGTCAGTCCTGCCCAGGTCTATGTTCCCCTGTAGGGAGATGGACCACCTTAACAGTTTGGATTTACAACTTTTTATCTGCATTAGCCATCTGAGAGGCCTGCGATCATTCTGAACAAGTGAGAGCCAAAAAAGTATGGCCTCAACTTCTTTAGGGACCAAACCACAGCAAAGGCTTCCCTCTCAATGGCACTCCAATGCTGCTCTCTGGAAAGTAACCTCCTGCTAATAAAAGCAACAGGTTGGCCATGGCCACAATCATTGATGTGGGACAGAATTGCGCCTATCCCTTGTTCAGAGTGTCTGCACTATGAACTGCCTGGCGTAATCTGGAGCTTTGAGAACAGGTGCTGAGCACATTGCTTCTTTGAGTGTGTCAAAAGCCTTTGGACAGCTCACTGTCCAGTTTACTTTCTTCAGCATTTTCCTGGCAGTCAGTACTGTGAGAAAGGCCACAATGGAGCCATACACCTTCACAAACCTCCTGTAATACCCAGTCATGCAAAGGATTGCCCTGACTTGAGCCTGGGTGATTAGAGCTACCCAGTCCATAATTGTCTAGATTTTGGCTTGCAGTGGTTAAACTTGGCCTCGACTTACGATCTGGCCCAAGTATACAACCTGGCCCTGCCCTATCTGGCATTTTCGTGCCTTGATAGTGAGGCCTGCCTTTTTCAGAGACTCAAGGACCTTTCCTAGTTGATCATGCCAGGTAGGGATAAAGACAGCAATATCATCTAGATATCTTGCACTTCTAACCCAGCCAGGATTTTGTTCACCAACCTTTGGAAGGTGGCAAGGGCATTCCTTAGTCCAAAGGGCATAACAGTTAACTGATAATGCCCATCAGGAGTGGAGAATGCAGATTTTTATTTTGCTCCAGGGATCAAAAGTACTGAGTATCTGACTGCACCTAAACAGTCAATTAGCTCATCAGCCCTAGAAATGGGGTGAGCATCGTTTTTTGTCACTGTATTGAGGCCCCTATGCTCCACACAAAACCTAATTTCTTTCTTTCCACCCTGGGAATGAGGCTTGGGGACGAAAACCACTGGGCTGGCCCAGGGATGCTGAGAGTCCTTAATGACTCCCAAATCCAGCATGTTGCTGACCTCAGCCTTGATGCTCTCTTTGACATGGTCATACTGTTATTTTTTTGACAGGTAAGCTGTACCCAGTGTGCACCAGGTATTGTGACCAGGGGTCAAGGAGAAGAGCTCAGTATACTGCTGATACTGCTGTAAGACTTGCTTACAGTCAGCCTGTTCATGGCCAGTGATGGTGTCTGAAAAGACCACTCCCTCTAATGAGCCATCTTTTGGATTGCTGGAGAGGAGATCAGGGAGAGGTTCACTCTGCATCCTGTCAATCATCAGTGACCATGAACATGGTCATCTCAGCTCTGTTATGATAGGGTTTCAGGTGGGTTACATGGATAACCCTTTTGGGACTCCTGCAAGAGCCAAAGTCCACCAGATAAGTGATTTTCCCTTTTCTTTCATGTATGGAGTAGAGTCCCCTCCATATGTACTGGAGGAGCCTAGGAGCCACAGGCTCCAAAACCCATACCTTCTGCCCTGGCTGGAACACCATTAGTGCAACTGTTTGGTCCTAACAGAGCTTCTGCAGCTCTTGGTTGGCCTCAAGATGTCTGAAAGCTTTCTTCATGTACTCAGCCATCCTGAAACAAAGGCCAAGCACATGATCCACAATGTCTTGCTTAGGCTCTTTGAGAGGTCTCTTCCATCACTCCTTCACAAGACAAAGGGGCCCTCTTACACAATGCCCAAACAGAAGCTCCAAGGGAGAAAACCTACTCCCTTTTGTGGCAATTCTCTATAAGCAAAAAGCAGGCATGGAAGTAAGATATCATATCTCCTTCTGACTTTTCCAGGGAGTCCACCAATCATCCATTTCAACGTTTTGTTTTTGAATCTCTCAACAAAGCCATTAGTTTGTGGGTGAAAGGGGTAGTGAACCTACAGGTCACACCACACTGAGACCACATGTGTCTTAAGGCCAGACATGAAGTTGTACCTCTGTCTGACACGTCTGCTTTGGAAACCCCACCCTGGTGAATACACCAATGAGGGCCCTAGCTATTGCCGGGGCAATAGTAGTCCTCAGAGGAATTGCTTCAGGTTACCAGGCTGCATGATCTACAACTAGTAAAAATCTGTTCTCTGATGTTGGTGGGTCAAGGGGACAAACAATGTCAATCCCTACCCTTCCTTTCAAAGGGAACCCCAACCACTGAAAGTGGAATTAAGGGGGCCTTTGCATGGCCACCTGTCTTGCTACTGGCGTGACAGGTGGCACAGCAGCTTCACCTTTTACGACTTATCTGGCCAGTAGACGTGGTTTACCAACCTACTCCATGTTTTTGCCTGGCACAATGCCCAGCTAGGGGGATATCATGGGCCAAAGTGAGGAGAAAGTCTCAACTGCTGAGGCACTGTCGTTCTCCTAGTAGCACCAGGTTTACGGTCTCTGGCCTCAGTCAATAAGAATCCCTCCTCCCAATAGGTTCTGTGGAAGCCACAGATATCTCCCTTTTCCTGATCAGCAGTTTGCTTTCTCAGACCTTTAAGAGTGGGCTAGGTCCTCAGTCCCTGGCACAGATCCTCCCTAAACGGTCCCCGTGGTCCAAGGAGCGCTGCTGTTTAAAGTCCAAGCTCCTGATGCTCAGTTCCGTCTTGGGCTCTAAGGTCTTCTCCTTGAGGAGAGAGAACCTGTTCTGGTGTGTGACTGGAAGCTGTCTTCCCAGACTTTTTGTCTTTCCTCTTGGTAGGTTGGGCCATTATTCCAGGCTTCAGCCTTACTTTTTCGCCCTGGGCCTTGCTTTGTGCTCTTGCTTTCACACAGACCCATTCAGGGATACCCAACATAGCTGCATGGGACATTCTTTCTACCTCAGCCCATGCAGAGGTCTCCAGAACATTTCCTAGCAGACATTGCACGGGAAGTGCAGGAGATACCACCACCTTCTGGTCAGTAAACTATCCCCAATCTAGAGATACCATCACCATGGGATGCACCTTAGCCTGATATCAGTGTTGAGGACTGTGTATGTTTCACCAGTCAGATACTGTTCTGAGGACACCAGTCGCTCAGTCACCATGGTGACACTGGCACCAGTGTCTCTCAGTGCTATAACTTGAATCCCATGTATATAAGGCTGTTGTCAGTATCTCTCCAGGTTATTGTGCCAGGGCAGCTACATCCATCCCACCCACTGAGACTAAAGTTGCCTCAGTAGGCTCACTGACAGGGCCTACTTGGAATCCCATCTGGAGACTTAGCAATGCATTTACTGCATGTGCACTAGAGGCATTTTATTTGTTAGGAATGTTAAGATATCCAGTTTGGTGTCCATTGGTTTTGCAGGTATGGCATCAAGCCTTGGAAGAGGCTGGGAAGAGTCTTGGGGCCCACCATCCTGTGCAGGTTTTTGGGGGCCGACAGAAGACTTTGTTTTTGTCTTTGTTTTGGGTGCCCTCTTTCACTTGGGGGCTTTTGGCTTCCTTTTTGTGGTCTCCCCCACCAGTGGAAGTTTTGGCACCCTTGTTTTGACCCAGTGGTCTGTCTTCTTCCCCAACTCTTGAGGAGAATGTGGACCTAGGTCTACCAGGTACTGATGGAGCTATTCCTGCAGACAAGTACTTAGAGCTCTTTCAGTACTTAATTATAAAGACCTTCATAATTGTGCACATTGTTACCTCTTAACCAGCCGCCTAGTGTTTTTACTGAGAAGGCCACAAAATCATCCTAGGACTGAGGAGGGTTTTTCGAGTCTCCCTGACTTTGATCCTGTTCTTCTCCAGAGTAAGCCCAAAGTCTTCAATCAGGGTAGCCTTTATGAGGTCATACGACCTTGTATCTGCCACATGTGGTGCCAGGAGTCTATCCCTGCACTTTCTTCAGAACAATTCCAACAGATGAGAGCCCCAATGCTGTTTATCAAGTTTTCTGGCTGCACAGGCCCTCACACAGGCTTTGAACCATTTGGTGATGATATCACCTTCCTCATATTAGGGGACAATTCCTCTGGGGATTTTAGGGTCACAATGTTTTACTCTGTCCCAAGTTATACAATTGCTGCCACCATCCATGGGTACTAACCCCATTTCTCTTCTCTCTTTCTCTATTGCTAGGATTCTCGAGCAAGTCTCCAAGCTAATCTCTCTAAAAGCATTGCCTCTTCAGAGACTGTCTCAGGACCTTGAGGAACCAGAGTTTTCCTCGCTATGAGGAGGTGTGCTAGACACTCGTGGTACAGTTTCCACTCAAGTATGGGGGGTCCAGTTCCCTGATCTGCGGGAACAGGGGCCTCATCTGCAGAATGGGGCTTCTCATGCTCTGCTAGCAGCTCGTGAAGGCTTGCACTGGTAGGGTTGAGACAGTTTTTATTTTATTGTATACCCTTTACAGAGGGTCCTTAACGGTCTATGAGACAACATGAGGTAAGGACCAAGGTCGAGCTCCACAACCCTAAGCTCTGAAATACTCAATATTTTACTAAAGTTGGGACCTTTTTGAATCTAGAAAAAATCCTGACAGGTTTTTGCAGTCCTAACTAAAGTAAGTTTCAAAAACGTTTACTGTTCAGCTACAGTGACCTAACAAGGGTCCTAACAGTACTTTTATCCAATTTGAAAAATGTAATTTAACTAAAGGCAATTTTTGCATTTACTCATGTAGTCACTTATTGACCAAGTGGCATCAGCAAATGGAAAGTCTCACACCCCAAAGCTGTTCCACCAATGTAGGAAGTCGGCTCTCTATATATTGCACTTAAATGAGGTACACTATGGAAAGAGTCCAGTGGATGCCCAATTGGTATTGCAGAGGCAAAAGAAGACAGAATTAATGCTCTATTTTGCGGTAGTGTAGGCAAACAGTTAGGCTTATCAGAGGGTAATGTTAAGCATATGCTGTACTCACAGATGCACATCTCAAAGAATACATTTGAGAAAATATTTGAAAAAAAAAAAAATCTTTTATATAGGTTTCAAACCCATGAGCTTCGTAATCAGGTAAGTAGTCTTAAGTATAAATACCTTGCAGTTTCAAAAATAGACAGTGTAATTTTCAGAGGTTTCTTAATATTATTTCATGGAGGAAACACTTTTCAGCAAACACAGGGACAACAACTTGCCAAGCCAATTTCCGGTAGTTAAGGTAAGTACTGGGCACTAATCAGAACCACATCAACAGGTCACACCAGGCGGCACTGGGGCTGCCGGATGCAGAGGTGCAGTAAGGCACTGGGTGCCTAATAGTTTCCTGAGGGTGTTTGACCCCATGACAAACAGGCTGCAGGCTCTGTCTGGAAGCCAGTAAGGGACAACAAACAGAAGGGCAGTAGACTTGGAAGGTTCGGGATGTAGGTACTCCTTCGGTCCTCTTCTCCTGTGCCCTGGGGCGACGGATGCAGGGTGGCTTTAGGCATCTGTTTTCACATCCAGGAGCACTCGCAGTCCGGGAGTCCTGAGTGTTGAGGCTGCAGGAGTCATGGGGGAGTAGAGCAGGGGTGAACTCAGGGTGGATTCAAGGTCTCCGGAGCCATGGGACATCATTGGCACCAGTGACCTACCTTAGCTGTGGTCAGGTGTCACGGGTGCAGTGGCTGCTGTAGCTATCAGAATTTCTCTCTCCACAAGCTTGTGGGAGAGGTCGCCTGCGTGTAGAGGCTGCAGGCAACTCGGGAGAGTCCAAGATGGGTGAGACCACACTCAACTTGGTCTCTGGGCAGCTGTGGACCCGTGTTGGCAGTCTGTTTGCTTCACCTTGGTTTGTGGAGATTGGGTACAGTGGTCACTTCTGGTGATGGGTTTCTGGGGTTCCAGCAGCTTTAGAGTCTTTTCTTTGGAGCTTTTTGTTGCAGCCAAGTCCACTACCCACATGAGACTTGAGACTTTATTGAAGGCTGGATGAGTTGGCTTCTTGTGCAGGATCCTTCAAAGTCAGCAGGCAGGCCAGAGTGGCTGGCTTCAGGTCAGCTGCTGCTTCTTTTCCTCTTCTGACGGTACAACTCTTCTTTGTCTGGATATTCTTAGGTTTTTGAAATCAGAGTTCTAGTGTTTACAGGTGCCACCTAAGTATTCAATATAGGAGCGTTACAGGGAGTGCCAGGCGGTAGCCAATGGGCTGACCACCTTTACGGTAACTACACCCTTCTTATAATCACTTCTTCTGGTGGTCATAGCCACCATCTGGAGAAACATGGGTTGCATTACAAAGGCGGCAAGGCCTTTGAAGCTTCCCGCCCTGGAATGTCGATCCTGCCTAGAAGAGGAGGTCACACCCCTGCCCAGTGCAGGCTTTTGTTTCAGGCCCTCGAGAGCGCTGGCTCTCACCTGGAAGGGGGTGGGGGCAGAAACGTGTCTGTGGTGGCTGGACTGGTCAAGACCAATCAGTCAACACTAGTAGCTGGTAGGTTTTCAGGGGCACCTCTAACGTGTCCTCTGTGTGCATTCATTAGTAATCCATCACTGGGGTCAATGAGCGTTTCTTATTCTGAGATGTTTGATCCCAACCATCCCAGGATTCAGAGAAGCCATCATGTAGCTGGGGAACCTGTAATGACCAGTGTCCAGCACATACATTTAAAATGGCTTCCCTGTGCTTACTATGTTTCAGAATCGAGAGAGACATTGCAGGGGCATATCTGGCCATGCATATATGCCCTCACGTGTACCTGGATGCACCCTGCCATAGGGGTGACTTACTCCTGGCACATGCAGTGATAGGGGACATGGCACACCGGGGTGTGTGACATGGCAGCAGTCTGTGGGTTAGGTGAGGGGTCCTTGATAATGGCACAATTGGTACTGCAGCCCTCAGAGACCTTCTTAGGTCAGAGACCAGGCCGTAGGTATCAGGGGTACCATTTACTAGAGACTTACAGTGGTAGCTAGAGAGTTTGCCAATTGTGCAAAACAACTAAGCAGTTCTGGGGAGAGATCTGGCACTGGGGACCTGGTTAGCAGGGACCCAGGGCACTAACAGTCTAAGTCACATCAAAAACCAGGCAAAACGTGGAGGCTAATCTTGTCAAAAAGCGTGCTTCCCTACATGTGTAGCCATGCATGTCAACACAGGAGGATTGAGGAGTTTTTTTCCTCTTACTGTGGTGTCCCTGTATAGTTGCACTGAGATTTGCCTGCCTTCAGTAACTAATTAATCTCCTCTCTTTGTACTGTTCTAGAAGATGTTGCAGCAACTCTTCAATGTCACCCCAAGTGGCACTGTTATAGCGCAATAGCAAACCAGTGAGTTGACTATGCACCAATGATTTGCATGGCCCATTATGACCGGTTTTTCCTGCCACATCTATATCTTTGCTTTCTTTAGCGGGAGGCGGTGCCTCCCCAGTACTCTGGGAGCCTGCCCTCTTCCTTGCAGTTGTTAAAACTATAGAGTCAGCTGTTGGGTGTCCCCTGATATAAAGTGGGTCAGGAGGGGAAGGCTTGTATTTCACTTCAATGCATCGTGTTAGTACTCTAGATTTGACTTGGTCTTTGAATATCTCTGTTGAGACTGTCAACAGTGACCCTATCATTTGTAAGTATTGAACAAAGCACTCTGTCTTGGAGAGTGTCTCTACTGATAAGTGATTTTCTTCCTCCGTAGAATGCATCTGTACTTTATGGTATTCAGCAGCAAGTTGAATTAAACTATGAAAGGAGAAAGTATTGTCAAGCGGTGATGTTTTAGCAGGGACTGACACCTCAATGCCTGGGTCTGCCAGCACTACATTGCATATGTCCCAAGGGTCTGGGCTTTGGGAAGGGGCTCGCTGTGAATCGGTTTCATGAATATAATGACTAGTGCACTCTGTATCTGCATGTCTAGTGGCACAGGTCTAGTAGACTTATTCTCCATACTCTTCTTCTTTGGAAGACAATGTGGTAGTTCATTGTGCAGCCTTTTCTGTTTGTGGGCCCTCTCAGGCAATGTTCAACCATTAGTTCTTGAGGGCTTTCAAAATCGATTCCCACCATATCCGTAGTTGTTGTGGTTTTACTTTTCTTGGAAGCCATGTACTTATCAGTTTTTCCTTCCAGTGCTCTACTAGAGTGTGGGATGTTGATGGCTTCTTGGAGTCGACACATTGCCCTGCTTCGATGGTTCCTTCGGAGTAGACGTATGGCTTGGCTCTCACAGGGTATGCTGTGTCAATGTTGTATGTTTGGTTGGCTCTGATGGCTTTGTCCTTGCCTTAGGCTGCACAAGCATCAATGGCTTTGTTAACACCCAGTGCTGCGGTGGCTCCGAGGGTTGTGTGTCCCCTCCATGCCTGTCCCTGTAGCCAGGAAAGTGATTGAAATCGAGTGCGGTCTCGTCCTGTCTTGACTTCAAGGCACACGCTTGGCGTCAGCCAGAACCCGAAAGCTGTGGTGCACTGAGGCGATGTTGGAAGGGCTGTGGGGGTAGTCTGTTGGTATGTGTGAGGGTCTGAGGGCCTTGGGTACTCACGGCCATTGGTGTTGTCTTTGTCCTGGGCCATGATGCAGTTTGCCCTTTCAGAAGTTCCACAGCTGACATCAACACATCACAGTCTTCCTCCTCATGGTGAGTAGAGTCATCAGAAGCGACAGTGCGGACTGCACAAGGTGCCCCTCCCCCCTTCTACTGGAATGCCCTCTTCTTCCTCATCACCAATCTCTAGCTGTTGCTCTACATCTGTAGAGATTTCAGCATTCACCGCCATTTCCATGGTATGAGCTAGGTCAGTCATGTCTGGAGCTAAAGGCTTTCTTATACTTGAACAGGCCGTAGGCAGCATAGGCCTGCTCGTTGTGCCCTGGAGACAAGCATAGGCTGCAAATATAATGCTGGTCAGAGTATGCGTATTTTGCCACACATGGAGAGCACTTCCTGAAAAGTTTGTTTTTTACCTTCCATCACCTAGAGCTGTTCATGGTGGAACTCGGAAGAGGACTTTTGTGTTGGCGTCAACCCGAACAGAATTATTGTTGAAAACTTGAATATGATGGCTGGTGATAAGGCAGCATTGGATTTTTTGAGTAGAAGCTGCTACAAATCTGTTGCACTTCCACGGGCCATGAATCCATCGAAAATGCAGAGCTCAGGCGCAATCCGTCTGAACCCGATGACTGAAATAATCAATCCAACATTGGAGCCACTGAACATGCACATTCTCTCTAAGAGGAGACTCAATGTTACTTCAGCAATTAAAGACCTCTTTGAGAAAAATAAGTTCCTAGAGTCCAAACCCAGCACTAGATGGCAGGAGTGTGCATAGTTTGGGTATCTGCAGCCAACACATGCTACGAGTATAGCATTTTCCATTTATACCATGTGTATAGCTATAGATACACATGCTTAGTATAAAGTGAACAGCAGTATTTTCTCAGTTGTGGTGGCTAGCATGTAGATGATACAAATTTGTGAAATAATGCCATTAGTACTGCCTGGCCAACTAAAGCTTGTTGGCAGGAAAATATATGCACACAGAGCTTAGTAAAAGCTGTGCAGTGATGACCATGTTTCTGTTTTACAAATGTCAGCTACAGGAATGCTGCAAAGGAAGGTAATAGAGTACAGTGTGCCCAAGTGGTAGCATGAAGTACTCTTTTAGCTTTGCGGTAACTAGTCTATACATCTGAAAATCCCTGTGGCTATGCCAACTTTGGAAAGGATAGGTCCATTGTGAGGTTTGATAAAAGAGAAACCGGTAGTCTGATTTGCAGATGAGTTTGGTCTCATTTAGGGAATACGTAAGGGACCCTATAACATCTAAAGAGTACAATGCCCTTTTGAGTCAGGCTATGGGAAGAAAACCGGTAGTCCAATAGTTTGATTAAAATGGAAGGGTTATAGTGCCTTAGGAAGAAACTTAGGGATGGTTCTGAGAATGCCCATAACCTTGTGGACCCGCATAATGGATTCTTGGATGTTAAGGCCATGTAGCTCACTAAGGGAGGTAACTGGCACTAGGAAGGCTACTTTCCATAAAGCGAATTGAAGGGGACATGAGTGCAAAGGTGTAAATGGCTGCCCCATATGTCTGGTAAGGAAAAGATTGATGTTTACTTTTTTTTTCTCTCCAAGAGGTGAGATGGGTGGTGGGGGTTGCTGATGGGGGTATTACCATTTTTAGCACCTCCATAAAATCTTTAACTTGCATGCCGAATGGAGAGGTGAGTTCTATATGAAGTAACTGGAGGTAAATGAAGGCGGATACATGTGAAAGCTAACCCTTACTTCTGTAGGTGGAGAAGATAAGTAACTATCTTGTCCAGTAGGGTTTGTGGGGTCAGATTTGTTGGTGATGTAGGTATAGACAAATCTCTTTCACTTTGCTGCATAACAAGCATAAGTTGTACAGAGCCTAGCCTCCTCAAGGATAATGAAAATGTCACTTACCCAGTGTACATCTGTTCGTGGCATCAGTCGCTGAAGATTCACATGTTGTGCATAGCCCGCCATCTGGTGTTGGGTCGGAGTGTTACAAGTTGTTTTCCTTCTAAGAAGTCTTTCGAGTCACGGGACCGAGGGACTCCTCCTCTTTGTCTCCATTGCGCATGGGCGTCGACTCCATCTTCGATTGTTTTCCCCGCAGAGGGTGAGGTAGGAGTTGTTTGTTAGTAATAGTGCCCATGCAATGGAGTGAATAAGTATGTACCTATTTAAGATTTAATATATTTACAAATGTACAAAGTTGAAGCTAACTTCCAAACGGCTACAGGCTCCCGGGGAGGTGGGTGGGCACATGTGAATCTTCAGCGACTGATGCCACGAACAGATGTACACTGGGTAAGTGACATTTTCAGTTCGATGGCATCTGTCGCTGTAGATACACATGTTGTGCATAGACTAGTAAGCAGTTATCTCCCCAAAAGCGGTGGCTCAGCCTGTAGGAGTGGAAGTAGTCTGAAATAAGGTTCTTAGTACGGCTTGACCTACTGTGGCTTGTTGTGCTGATAGCACGTCTACACAGTAGTGCTTGGTAAATGTGTGAGGCGTAGACCATGTGGCTGCCTTACATATTTCGTGCATTGGAATATTACCTAGGAAGGCCATGGTAGCGCCTTTCTTTCTGGTTGAGTGTGCCCTTGGTGTAATGGGCAGTTGTCTTTTTGCTTTAAGGTAGCAGATTTGGATGCACTTAACTATCCATCTGGCTATACCCTGTTTCGATATTGGGTTTCCTGCGTGAGGTTTTTGAAATGCAATAAACAGTTGTTTAGTTTTTCTGATGTTTTTAGTTCTGTCGATGTAGTACATTAGTGCTCTTTTGACGTCTAATGTATGTAGTGCCCTTTCAGCCATGGAATCTGGCTGTGGGAAGAACACTGGTAGCTCTACCGTTTGATTTAGGTGGAACGGTGAAATAACCTTTGGCAAAAATTTAGGATTGGTCCTTAGGACTACTTTATTTTTGTGTAGTTGGATAAAAGGTTCTTGTATTGTAAACGCCTGAATTTCACTTACTGTTCTTAGAGATGTGATGGCGATGAGAAATGCAACTTTCCAGGTTAGGAATTGTATTTCGCAAGAGTGCATAGGTTCAAAGGGTGGACCCATGAGTCTTGTTAAGACGATGTTGAGGTTCCATGAAGGAACAGGTGGTGTTCTTGGTGGTATAATTCTTTTGAGGCCTTCCATAAACGCTTTAATGACAGGTATCCTAAATAGTGAAGTTGAATGGGTAATCTGCAGGTATGCAGATATTGCTGCGAGGTGTATCTTAATGGAAGAGAAGGCCAGGTTCGATTTTTGTAAGTGTAGTAAGTAACCCAAACATCCTTTGGAGATGCGTGTAATGGTTGAATTTGATTATGATGGCAGTAGCAAACAAACCTTTTCCATTTGCTTGCATAGCAGTGTCTAGTGGATGGTCTTCTAGCTTGCTTTATGACTTCCATACATTCTTGTGTGAGGTTTAAGTGTCCGAATTCTAGGATTTCAGGAGCCAGATTGCTAGATTCAGCGATGCTGGGTTTGGATGCCTGATCTGTTGTTTGTGTTGTGTTAACAGATCTGGCCTGTTGGGCAACTTGACATGGGGTACTACTGATAGGTCTAGCAGTGTTGTGTACCATGGTTGCCTTGCCCATGTTGGTGCTATCAGTATGAGTTTGAGTTTGTTTTGACTCAATTTGTTTACTAGATATGGAAGGGGAGGGAGAGGGGGAAAAGCGTACACAAATATCCCTGACCAGTTCATCCATAGGGCATTGCCTTGAGACTGCCTGTGTGGGTATCTGGATGCGAAGTTTTGGCATTTTGCGTTCTCCTTTGTTGCAAATAAGTCTATTTGAGGTGTTCCCCAACGTTTGAAGTAAGTGTTTAGAATTTGGGGGTGAATTTCCCATTCGTGGACCTGTTGGTGATCTCGAGAGAGATTGTCTGCAAGTTGATTCTGGATCCCTGGAATAAACTGTGCTATTAGGCGAATGTGGTTGTGAATTGCCCATTGCCATATTTTTTTGTGCCAGAAGGCACAGCTGTGTCGAGTGTGTTCCCCCCTGTTTGTTTAGATAATACATTGTTGTCATGTTTTCCGTTTTGACAAGAATGTATTTGTGAGTTATGATTGGTTGAAATGCTTTTAATGCTTGGAAAACTGCTAGTAGTTCGAGGTGATTTATATGCAGCTTTCTTTGATGTACGTCCCATGGTCCTTGTATGCTGTGTTGATTGAGGTGTGCTCCCCACCCTGTCATGGAAGCATCTGTTGTTATCACGTATTGTGGCACTGGGTCTTGGAAAGGCCGCCCTTTGTTTAAATTTATATTGTTCCACCATAGAAGCGAGAGGTATGTTAGGCGGTCTATCAACACCAGATCTAGAAGCTGACCCTGTGCTTGTGACCATTGTGATGCTAGGCACTGTTGTAAGGGCCGCATGTGCAACCTTGCGTTTGGGACAATGGCTATGCATGAGGACATCATGCCTAGGAGTTGTAATATCATCTTCGCCTGTATTCTTTGTGTTGGATACATGCGTTGTATAATCTTTTGGAAATTTTGAACCCTTTGTGGACTTGGAGTGGCTATTCCCCTCGTTGTGTCTATTGTCGCTCCTAGGTATTGTTGTACTTTGCACGGCAGAATGTGTGATTTCGCATAGTTGATGGTGAAACCGAGTTTGTAGAGGGTTTGTATGACCTGATCTGTGTGGTGTGAGCACCTTGTCAGTGAGTCGGTCTTGATTAGCCAGTCGTCTAGATACGGGAATACGTGTATTTGCTGCCTTCTGATGTGTGCAGCCACTACTGCTAGGCATTTTGTGAAGACTCTTGGTGCAGTTGTTAAACCGAACGGCAATACTTTGAATTGGTAATGTATTCCTTTGAATACGAACCTTAGGTATTTTCTGTGCGACGGATGTATTGGTATGTGGAAATACGCGTCTTTGAGATCTAAGGTTGTCATGTAATCTTGTTGCTTTAGCAATGGTAACACTTCCTGTAGCGTGACCATGTGAAAGTGTTCTGATTTGATGTATGTGTTTAGTGTTCTGAGGTCTAGGATTGGTCTCAGTGTTTTGTCCTTCTTTGGTATTAGAAAGTACAGTGAGTAAACCCCTGTATTTGTTTGTGTATCTGGTACCAGTTCTATTGTGTTCTTTTGCAGTAATGCTTGAACTTCTATTTCTAGGAGGTCCGAATGTTGTTTTGATATATTCTGTGGTTTTGGTGGTATGTTTGGAGGGATTTGTAGAAATTCTATGCAATAACCATGTTGGATAATTGCTAAGACCCAAGTGTCTGTTGTTATTTTCTCCCACGCTTGGTAATACTGACTTATTCTTCCCCCCACTGGTGTTGTGTGGAGGGGATGAGTGACGTGTGAGTCACTGTTTGGTTGTAGGTGTTTTGGGGCTTGTAAATTTTCCCCTGCCTCTAGGGAATTGTCCTCCTCTGTATTGGCCCCGAAAGCCTCCCCTTTGGTACTGTCCCTGGTAGGTGGACGGTGTTGAATGTGAGGTACTGGCTTGTGTGGCTTGACCCCGAAACCCCCCTCTAAAGGTTGTCTTGCGGAAGGTGTTGAAAGTGCCTCTGCTTTGCGGGGAGTAAAGCGCGCCCATGGCTTTTGCAGTGTCAGTGTCCTTTTTTAGCTTCTCAATTGCCGTGTCCACTTCAGGTCCGAACAATTGTTGCTCATTGAATGGCATAGTGAGCACCGCCTGCTGTATCTCTGGTTTAAAACCAGATGTTCGTAGCCACGCGTGCCTTCGTATGGTTACTGCCGTGTTAATTGTTCTTGCTGCTGTGTCCGCTGCGTCCATAGCGGAGCGTATCTGGTTATTGGAGATGTTTTGGCCCTCCTCAACCACTTGTTTCGCCCTGTTTTGTAGTTCTGTGGGTAGATGCTCAATGAGGTGTTGCATCTCGTCCCAGTGGGCTCTGTCATATCGCGCTAGGAGCGCTTGAGAGTTAGCGATGCGCCACTGGTTTGCAGCCTGTGCTGCGACCCTTTTACCGGCTGCATCGAACTTGCGGCTCTCCTTATCCGGGGGTGGTGCATCGCCCGATGTGTGAGAGTTTGCTCTCTTGCGAGCTGCCCCTACCACAACCGAATCTGGTGGCAGTTGTGAGGTGATGAAAGCTGGGTCTGTGGGAGGTGCTTTATATTTCTTTTCCACCCTCGGTGTTATTGCCCTACTCTTGACAGGCTCTTTGAATATGTCCTTTGCATGCCTTAGCATTCCTGGGAGCATAGGCAGGCTTTGGTAGGTGCTATGTGTGGAAGAGAGGGTGTTGAAGAGGAAGTCATCCTCGACAGGCTCCGAGTGTAGAGACACGTTATGGAACTCACCTGCTCTAGCCACCACTTGTGAATATGCTGTGCTGTCTTCTGGTGGTGAGGGCTTTGTAGGATACGCCTCTGGACTGTTGTCTGACACTGGGGCGTCGTATAAGTCCCAAGCATCTTGGTCCTGGTCACCTTGGCTTAAGGTGGTGTGAGCCGGTGAATGTGACTGAGTCTGTGCCGGTGAAAAGTGAGCTACAGGTGGAGGAGAGTGTGGCGGAGTTACCTTCTTCACCAGTTTGGTTTGTGGTGCTTGTTCTTGTTGGAATTCAAGTCTCCTCTTCCTCCTAACAGGGGGAAGGGTGCTTATTTTCCCTGTCCCACTCTGTATAAAAATCCGTTTTTGAGTGTGGTCCACCTCGGTGGATTGTAATTCCTCCTCGAATCTATGCTTTCGCATTTGAGAGGACAGTGATTGTTCCTCTGAATAGGAACCGGTAGTTGGCTCGGTTGCGGGTCGTTTTGGCACCGAAACTATGTCCACGCTCTTTTTCGGCTCCGAGGCGACTTTTCTCTTTTTTGGAGTCGAACCCTCTCGGCGTCGATCCTCCTCGGTGCCGCTGTCTCTGCGTCGAGCAGCTTCGGCTCCGCAATCTCGGCGTCGATCTTTGCCGGCAGCACTATCTCGGTCCCGAGATGGCTGGGTGCCTGTGTCTCGACCAGAGTCGGACGATCTCGGCACTATTTCGGCCTTCTTCGGTGCCGATGGTCGGTCACCGATTTTATGGGTTGAGCCATGGCCTGATGGCAGTGGCGTCCCCTGGGCCTTGTCAGTTTTCTTATGTGCTATCTTCGACGTCTTACTCACTGTTTCATGGTCGTCGAATTAGTCCGAGTCCGATTCATGGATCGAGAAGGCTTCTATTTCTTGTTCCTCGAATTCTCGGTGTCCTGTCGGCGTGGACGCCATTTGCAGTCTTCTGGCTCGTCGGTCACGGAGCGTTTTTCGGGACCGGAACGCACGACAGGCCTCGCAAGTTTCTTCCCTATGCTCGGGCGACAGGCACAGGTTACAGACCGAATGTTGGTCTGTATATGGGTATTTGTTGTGGCATTTAGGACAGAATCGGAACGGGGTCCGTTCCATCAGCGTCGATGTCACACGCGGTCGGGCCGACCAGGCCCCATACGGGGGATCGAAAACTACCCCGAAGGGCAACGGAGATGTTATCGTTTGGATTCGATGTCGATGATATCTAACCCGATCCCGAACGCAACAATACCGACGTAATTTTCCGATTTTGAGCTAACTTTCCGTTCCGAAACCCGGAGCGAAAGGAACACGTCCGAACCCGATGGCGGAAAGAAAACAATCGAAGATGGAGTCGACGCCCATGCGCAATGGAGACAAAGAGGAGTCGTCCCTCGGTCCCGTGACTCGAAAGACTTCTTCGAAGAAAAACAACTTGTAACACTCCGACCCAACACCAGATGGCGGGCTATGCACAACATGTGTATCTACAGCGACAGATGCCATCGAACACATGTTTACTTGTGGTACGTCTAAGGATCCAAACACAAGGACCTCAGTGCCAAATAGTAAGCTTAAGCTATGCTTAGCTGCGGTGTCCGATCTGTCTCTCTAAGAGAGTCGATCAGGTCTGAGAGGAAGCTTCTCATGGAGGCTAATAGACCGTTCTAGTAGGATGGAGTAACAAGATTGTCTGGCCAGGCTGAAGATCACTAGAACGAGAGTGAGACATTTGCTTGAGCTTCCGGATGACGGATGGAAGCAGTGGGATTGGTGGAAAAGCATAGGAAAATATTTCTGACCAGTTCATCCTTAGTGCATTCCTTATGGACTGTGAGTATCTGGTGGCAAAGCATGGGTGATCTGCATTTCCAGCTGTAGCAAATAAGTATTTTCAGTGCGCTCCACAGTTGGAATTGTGTGTGAAGGAATTAGGAGATGGAGTTACCATTTGTGGACTAGTTAATGTGTACTGCTCAGTAGGTCTGTAAAGGTGTTTGCTAATCCAGGCAACTGCTTTACCATTAGGCAAACTTTGTGGTGAAGGGCTCAATGCCAGAATGTCTGTGCAGTGCGATGTCCTTGCTTCTGTATGCAATACATGCCTGTCAGGCTCTCGGGTTGAAGACTACTTTCACCTGAATGATTTGGAGAAACATCTTCAGAGGAAGCTGTATAGCTAGCAGCGATAGGAAATCGATGGCGACCCGGATATTGAAAGGGCCACTGCCTCTGATTTGCTGCAGGTGACAGCCTTTATCCTAGGGAAGAGGCATCAGAGGTAATGGTGACATGCAGGATTGGTCAGTAAGGGGCCTGCCTTGAACCATGTTTGTGGGTGTTGACCTTTGACCTGAACCAACACCAGAACTTCTAACTGACCCTGAACCATTGGACTGCCAAACACTCTTGCAAGGGCCTCATTTGCCACCTTACATGTGGAATACTGCGAAACAGGATGCCATCATTCCTACCACACGAGTGAGTGTGTGCATAGGAATAAAATGATGTTATTAAAAAAGATGCAGCAGCAGTTGTAGGTTCATCACACTTTGTTATTTGGGATACATCATGGCAGTGACAATTGAATATGAAACTTAGGAAAGGCTGCAACAGGGATTGTAGTAGATGGGATTGTGTGATGTTTATAGTAAATTAAAGCACATAGCGGAGAGAGAAACTGTTGCCTGTATGTGCATTACTGCAAAGTATTTTGCTGCCGGTCTTCATTAATAAATTGTTGAGGTATGGGAACATTTGAATTCCTTGGCAGCAAAGGTGTGCCGTGACTACTGTCAGACTGTCTTGTGAGCATCCCTGAGACTGTGGTGACCCATAAAGATAGTACAGTGAATCGGCTATGTCATGCACTTATCATGAAGTGCAGATACTTGCAATTGTGTGGATGGAAAGGTGGAAATAGGCATCTTTGAGACTGAGAACCATCTTGAAGTCTCACTGCTGAATGAGGGGGATGACATTACTGCATGATAAGCGGTGGTGTCAAATGTGAGAAGGGTTTAGAAAGGAAAGGAGCTATGTCTGGCTCATTGCTGGGCTTTATACTGTAGTCCTCCCAAGGGATGCCCCCTTCCCTGGGTGCTAAGGTAAAAAAGTAAGGGCCCTCGGAGTGTAGGGGCTAGAGGGGTCTGAATCTGCGTGAGAAGACTGAAGTGGACTATGTGGAGTGAGGCCATGGAGGTGGGCGAGGGCATGACAGTAGCAGATGGATGCCTGGTGGGCTTGTGGCAATGTCCCTAAACCTTTAGGGCCCTGAAGGTGTCTGAAGCTCAAAGAGTGATAGCTAATTCAATGCTATCCTCAGTTTTTAGGAAAGTATATGCTCAGGAACAGAAGTTTGGCAAGAACATTTCCTATAGAGGAGTAGATGAATAGCCTCTGTCTCCTATTGGAGAAATAGAAGAAGCGGAAGACTCAATGACTAAACTCCAGACCAATGGTTTTTATATTGCAAAAATATATTTTCTTAGTTCATTTTTAGAACCACAAGATTCAAGTTGCAGGTAAGTACCTTAAAGGTTTCGTATGTCACACAGGTATCAATAGTACTTTGACTGAAATAGGTAAGTAATACAGTTTTTCAATTACTGGTAAAAAGGTATTTAAAAAATGGACACAATTTTCAACCAGGCTCGTTGGGGGGGCAGGGGGGGGGGGGGGGGGGAACAGGGGGGAAGAAATGTTAGATCTGTGTACAGATAAGTACAACACTTACAGACTCAGACTCTGGGTTTTAGAAAGTTCACCGGTTGGGGTTCAAGTTAACCCCAAACACTCCCCACCAGCAACACGGGGCTGGGTGCAGAGGTCAAACTTGAGCAAATTTAACATGGGCTCCTACCCGCGAATCGGAGAGCAGACCAGGGGGAATTAGAAGTGCACTGAAGGGGCTACAAGTAGGCACCAAACACACACCCTCAGAAGCACAGGGGCGGCTAGTGGAGGGTGCAAACAGGACATCGGGTTTTCAATGTAAGTCTATGAGGAGACCCCAGGGGTCACTCAGAGGCGGAAGGCAGAGTCCAGGGGGGTATCTCGGGCACAACAACGGTCAAACAGGGAGGAGGGGCACCTGCTGAACGATGAGCAACCGGGGGTCTGTTTCTGTAAGGCCTGGGGGCTGCGGATGCAGTGTGCCTTTAGGCGTCGGATAACATCGTCTGGGGCTTCGCGGTCTGGGGGATCCTCAGGATTCCCTCTGCAGGCGGCATCGTGGAGGGGTGGAGAGGTCAACCCAAGGTGGGCACTTGCTCACTATCGCCTGGGGACCGGCTCTTGCTGGGTGGACCACCTGGACACAGGCGTCCGGTGCACAGGGGTCAAGACTCGCGCATCCGGAGTGAGGTAAGAGTCCTTAGTTGTAGGTTTCTTCAGACAGAGCCGCTCTCCTCTGGAGATCTTGGTCCTTTTGGGTGCAGGGCAGTCCTCTGGAGTTGGCAGAGGTCGATGGGCCCGCTGGACACGTCCTGGTCTTTTTGCAAGTTCTTTGAAGCAGGAGCCAGGCCGGTAGGGCTGGGGCCAAATCAATTGTCGTCGTCTTCCTTCTTCTCTGTTTTCCCTAATTTTCCCGCTGGACTCGCCGCCAAAAGTGGGGTTTTGTCCGGGGGGTGGGAATCTCCACTAGCTGGAGTGCCCTGGGGCACTGTAATTCGAGGCTTGAGCCTTTGAGCCTCACCGCCATGTGTTACAGTTCCTGCAGGGAGAGGTGTGAAGCACCTCCACCCAGGGCAGGCTTTGTTTCTGACCACAGAGTGCACAAAGGGCACTCACCCCATGTGGTCACAAACATGCCTGAAAGAGGCAGGCTGGCACAGACCGCTCAGTCCTACACTAGACTAGCGCTAACATACAGGGGGCATCTCTAAGATGCCTTCTGTGTGCATTTTTCAAATAAATCCCAGACTGGCATCAGTGTGGGTTTATTGTGCTGAGAAGTTTGATACCAAACGTCCCAGTATTCAGTAAAGCCATTATGGTGCTGTGGAGTTCATAATGACTAACTCCCATGCCATATACTCAATATAGCTACACTGCACTTACAATGTCTAAGAATGGACTTAGACACTCTAGCGGTCTAACTGTAATGTATTTGACCGGTAAACGGGTCTCAAGTTGTCTGATGCTAGGCAAATAGTTTACAGAGTCACCTTTTCTTCATTCTCACTACCACTGAACCTTCAAATATGTGAGCTCAGCATGTCTGCAGTACAAAACATCTCTTTTGATTAAGTAGACTAAAGTTTGCTTCATGTATCACAAGAATCTAGCCCACATATAAGGGACACATGACACAAGACTTGTTTTTAGTTTACTAACAGCTTTGCCATCCAGGCAGGAGTGTTTTCTCAGTTTGTTTAAATACTCACTTTTAATAAATATATTACTAAACCAGGATGTGGTAGCATATTGTCGTCTACAAAGTAAATTTCCAAGAAATGTCCAAAAAATCTTTCCACTAACTTTATTGATAAAACTATATAGGGTATTAACAGTCTGTGAAAGTTGGATTTCAGAAAACATATCCTTTACACATCAACACGTAAAGTATTCTGATTTGTTTTCATCTCCATCATTCTAGTGGCCCTGTTACCTTTTTCCGTTTTTGTTAACTTAAGATGCTTTAAAAAAAAAAGTGACACACTGCACATCTAAAGAGAAAGTACGAGCAGCAGATGGCAAGGTCCTGTGCAGAAAAGTACAACCGGGTACGCATTCCCTGATTCTGTGACTGAAAATGATCCCACTTACATACTTGGTAACAAAAATAAAAAACATTTTTAAACAATCTAACCAGCTAGGCCAGCAGACAGAGGAGAGAAACTAGTAACCAAAGCGGGCTTCCTAACTGCTTAAACAGGTGGTCCAAAAGAAGGGGTGAACCATTCCCTATGTCTGGAGACTGAGCCTCATCAAGGGAATGCTTTCTTAAGTGCAATTCGCTGGGCAAGCTGTAGCAAAAAATATTTAAAAATTGTTTTACCTGAGAGGGAAAAAATATTAAAGTGGTAAAATACTTTTCAAAGGCTGCTGCAAGCCACAAACCTTAATGTACCAGACCATGCAGGAATTAGTAAAGACAAATGAAGGGTAGATGGTTTGATCTGAAAAACGTTATAAATTGCAGACTGAAGAAATATTTGCTGTGAAGTTAGAAAACAAAATAAGATCTATATATTTGAAAAGTTAAAAATTGTCCCATGAAGGGAAAAACATTGGGACAAAACAAGCACTGAAGAAAGACATGGACAATTGGAACCAAGGCAACTTCACATGGCATTTAGGAAAGGCTCTCTTTGAGCAAGCTCCCAGAAAGATTACTGATCACAATTTGAATCTCATGATTGAGAGTATACCAGTTAGTTCATTTGGAATTTTCTAACATTTTACATAGGGTCCCTAAGGACATTACCAGTCAATTCCCTTGTGATAATTTTGTCCATTGAAGAACTGGAGCTCCTCAAAGGTCTCAGAACTTGGATAATTGCTGTTGAGGTCAGGGTGGATCCCAAGGAAAAGATACAGGGCTGTTGTACCTACGACAAAAAAAAAAAAAAAAAAAAAAAAAAAAAAATCAAACATCAGGATAGGTGAGTTCCTAAAGGGTAGAACAACACACAAAATGTGCCTTCAATCCCACATCTAAACAGTAATGATTTGGAAAACAATTAGGCAAATCTGGCACACAATTATAATTCCTATTTTAAGACTTCTAAAATGGAAACTTTCAAAATGGACTAATACATTAAAAGCTTAATGCAAAATTACATGCGGAGTATCTGAAAATAAATACAATTTTAAAAAACAATTAACAAAACATGAAGCTGAGGAATCTGAATGAAATATAGAATCCTAATATTTAGATAGGGTAACTCTAACCTGAGCTCATTTGGGTGTATGAATTCTGAAGAACAACCTTTTTGAAATTGATCCACTGGTGTGTTTTAACAATTGGATGTTGGTCACTGTTACTTTTTAAAGCGGCGTATGGCGGCTACTGAAGTGGGATAAAGGTGAGGAAAGGCTGAGCAGGTAAAAAGACAGAACATAACAACAGATGAAGTCCAGAAGGGGTACACCCTGAACCATCATTCCTCAACTGTCTGGCAGACGTTTGCAAGAATCAAATACAGTGTCTAGTCTCTTCTACATTATCTGGAGATGGTAACAAACAGATTGGTAAGCACAGCACCTTAACTCCCATTTTCGCATTGCTGCCAAGTGGCCCATGTCATGTGTCACATTCAGCCGGACCTGCCTTTGTAGCCTGCTAACACTTTTCATTCTAGATCCAGCTGTTTCACATTTTTCAATTTAAAAATGGACCTAAATGTCAGAGCATGCAGATTACGACTGTTGCAAAAAAATGAGCCCCGACTAGAAATCTCACAAGACCTGGGGCCCTTTACAGCTATGACTTCTTTTTACCCATAACTTAACCACATCACCTTTTTGGAAAGTGGGTTATTGGTAAGGGCAGGTACCTACATGTAGCAAAAGGCCACAAACCCCCACTAGGTCAAGTCAAGCGCTCAGTAAATTAATTCTTGCTCAACCCCTGGAGGCTTGGCCACACGAGTAGTTAGGCTTACCTTGTGAGGCAGGTGTGTAAAGCACTTAATATCAACATAACAGTAGATATGTAAAACAAAATATACAATAAAAATCCAAATCCAAATGTATGGGACCAGAGATATGAATGTTTAGAGATTAATAGTAATATTAGTGCTTAGAAGCAAGTAGCGCTCAAAGCACTATAAAAGGTTGCACTGGACATGGACAAAGTCCACAGTTCAGTCTACCCACGATGTAATACTGTTACACTTACTTTCAGAAGTGTATCTTGATTCAGGAAAATGGTCCACACGACCAGCCAAGGGTTCAGAGGCTCGGCTTGCCTCCTGAGGTCTGGGACGACAACTCCCACAATGAATCTCTTCAACTTATGGATTTTTTTGTTTTTGTTTTACAACAGTTGTTCCAAGCTCTCCAAACTTCTGGATCTTCTTCCAGGGGTCCTTTTTGGGTCCCTGAAGTGTCCACAAACATGAGCCAATGTACCAGAAGCTCTGAGTTGCTCCTGGGGATGTGGGACTACAATTCCCAGGATGCACCTGGTCAGAATCCTCAAACGGCCACTGGGTGCTGGGCTTTTCTTGCAGGACTTGATGCAGGGGTCTCTAGTCAGCTCCTCTGTACCAGTAGCTCTAGTCCACTCCTGCAGTTGTAGAAGCAAGGCAAAGTCATTTTCTTAGTGAAGCCCAAAGTGTGCAGCTGGTGCAGTCCTTGAGGTTGCAGATCAGAGGTTCAGCGGGGCACCCCTTCTCCAGTATCTTCTTTCAGCAGGGATCTGAATTGTGGGGAAGCTCTGCCATATTTATCCTTGCTCCTAGAGGTGGAAAGCAGGGGGTGTTCCCTTCTAATGGGGTGCAGGCCAACACCCTATAGGGTGACCACTTCCTGGGAAGTGGTGCAAAAATCAATCACAGAATGCACATTCCATAAAAATCCAACATGGAAGAAATGTCTTCTAGAAGGTTGTAACTGGCTGAACCCACCCCCCTGGTGTGGTCAAGTTTCCCTGCCACACCTCCTCCAGTCCCTCTTTTAATCTCATCAGTGGGGCTCCAAGCTGTCTGAAGGTGCAAGAAATGGGGGGAGGTCCAATGTCTGTCCCAAGTGGCTTCCCTCCTTTTAAGACCAGTTTGGCTACTCTTCCGCCATCCTGCTCTGCCATCTGCTGTAGCAGTCATCCACCCCCTAGTGCTTTCTTTGTGTCAGCCCAGGCTACTTCACACCTCAGTAAGGCAGCCTGGCTCAGACTGCCAGACGCTGGCCAATCAGCAAAAGGCGTTACAAGGCTGAATGTGGTAACTTTCAGAAAGAGTTCAAAAACTCTTTCCCTGTGCAATTCATATTAAATTCAGCATTGGCAAGTTGTTGGATTTATTATAACATTTAATTTTGTCCTAACCTTACTGTATTCAGCTCATCTCTGTTTAAAATAAGTCTATTATTTTAAAACAATGTTAGCCTATGGAGCCCATTGACTACAATAGGGAAAAACTAATTTGGCCGTTTTTCCTCACCAAGGTTTCTAAAACATATTTTATAAAGTTCCTGCTTAGATTTACACTGCACCCACCCTGGGGGCACCTAGGGCAGACCTCAGGGGTGACTGATATGCAAAAACAAGGTAGTTTGGGACTTTGGAAGTACTCTCAATTCCAAAGTCGAATTTGGGGTTAATTTTAACTTAAAAGCAGCCAGCAAGGCAGGCCTTCCTTTACAATGACACCAGGGACCACAGTAGTGCGCTCAGGAGTGCCCTATCTACCTTGGAGTCCCTAAACCTACATGCCCTACCATATACTAGGGACATATAGGCAAGTTGTCAGAGCCAATTACAGTTAGGCCTAAATTTGTATTTAACATTTTAAACAGAGCACTGGATCTGAGACTGGTTAGCAGGGCCCTGGCACAGTCAGTCAGAAAACACCACTATCTGCTAAACATAGGGGCAAAAAGAGAGGGGGCTACTTCAATAAACACAGTTTCCCCTCAAACGTCCTCTCACATTACAGTCTCCAGGATGAACAAAGATTACATTTTGGGGTGCATTACCAGTTTTCTGAGGTCCGATAATGAGAAGCTTAGGAAAACGGTCGCAGGTCTTCTCTTTTGACCAAATATCCTTGTGTCGTTTGTCTTCACATGGATCCTATAATTCCAAAGAGAACAGGTTAGCATCATCAATATGTTAGTTAAATCCTTGACCATTAGTGGACTCATTTTTTAAATCCCTAGAGTCTATTTCTTCAACTATCCTTCTTTCAACTGAACTTACCAAAAGCTCTAAAAACATAACTAATATATCAACTATAAAAGACTTATGATCAAGAACTTTAAATCTATAACAAGATTTGCAAAACTGAGAATTAGTACTGGAGGAAAAGATCAGTAAAGGGGTGAAGGAAACACGAAGAAACATTGAAAAAAGAATGAACAAAGACAGTAGGACAAGAGTGATAAGGGCGGAAAGCTATAGCTTGAGAAAGTATGGCCCTGGCTTCCTATGGGACCATGGCCAGCACCTGCGCAACCAAATCCCACAGTGTATGAGGGTAACGGGCCTAAACTGTTTTTGAATTTGAAGCTAGAAAAAGGACAACTCTGCCCCTAGATAGTGAAGGAAAGCCTTCAATGCAAGGGGAACAGCTAGGAGTTCTAAGCAACTGATGTGAAGGCCCCAGTGTTTTGACTCCCTGTGGCCTTGGACAGTTAGATTTTGCAAATGTGCTCCCCAACCTGAAAGGGAGGCATCCGTTGTGATGTCCTCATAGGGAACTGGGCCACAAAAAAGCCACCCCCCTGCAACCGGTTTTTAGTGTTCCACCACTGCAGTGAGTGGAAAGCGTAGCAGCTGACCAACACTAGATCTTCCCAATTACCCTCCGTGCGCTGGGCTTTCCTGCAACAGACGCATATGTAGTCCTGTATGAGGCACTATTGCAATGCAGGAGGCCATCAAGCCTAGGAGTTACGTAAATGTCCTGGATGGGACCTGATGGTCTGGTTGAATGAGTGAAGGAGTGCCTGAAAAGACCATCTGTCCAGGGTTGGGGTAGGCTAACCCACATTCCGAGTTGAGGACTGTTCCTAGATGGGGCTAAATTTGCCAGTGTTGGTGGTGGGACTTTGTGACACTGATGGTGAACCCCAACTCGTGGAGAAGATGTTTAGTGGTCTGAATGTATTGATGGCATAGCTAGTAGGTGCCAATCTTGATGAGTCAGTCGTCCAGATAAGGTGAGATGTGAATGCCCTGCTGACGCAGGTGTGTGGCTACCACTGCGAGGCACTTTGTGAACAATCTGGGAGCTGTAGTGACCCCGAATGGGAGTACCTTGAACAGATATTGCTTGCTACTGACTGCAAACTTGAGGTAGCGCAGATATGAGGGATATGTGGAAGTACACATGTTGAGAGCGGTCATAAAGTCGCCCTGCTGCAGAAGACATATGATATCCCGATGGGTGACCGTGTGAAAATAATCTGAGAAGATGTATTTGTTGAGGGGTCTTAGGTCTACAGTGGGCTTGCTCGAACCATCCTTTTTGTAAATTATGAAGTACAGGGAGTACACCCTTGAGCCTTGGTGATGAGGTGGTACCAGCTCAATAGCTCCTTTGTGAAGGAGCAAATTCACCTGTGAGCATGTTTACATGCTCTGGTGTACGTTTTGTGTTTGCAGGGTGGTATAGTGGTGGGGTTGAAGTTAGCTAAAGACAGTAACTGTGCTGTATGATGTCCAGCACCCACTGGCCGGTGGTGATGTTATGCCACTTAGGGAAGAACCCTCGCAAACTGCCCAACAGGTGTTAAGTGATCAGGAGGGGTAAGTAAGAGTTTGGTGGCTGTGGCGGGGGATTCATTTGGGGAAGGAACCCTACCTCTACCTCGAGCTATTACCCTATATGTGCCTCTTGATAAACCTCCGTCTGAGGTAGATTGTACGACGTGGAGGCTTCAGGGGAGATTTGTTTCGAAACTTTATGGAAGGGAGTGTGGCAAAAGGAACCTCTAAAAGTAGCTGTCTGAAATGCACCTATTGCCTTGGATGTTGCGGTATCGTTTTTTCATCTTTGAGGATTTGGTCCACCTAGGGCCCGAAAAGATGTTACCTATCAAAACGAAAGGCCAGTAAGTTCTGCTGAACTTCCGGTTTGAACACTGACATGTGAAGCCAGATATGATGTCTGAGAAGGAGGCTTGAGTTGATGTGTCCCAAGCAGCAATGTCAGCAGCGTCAAGAGCACATTGTAGGGTAGTGTTGGAGATTAATTTCCCTTCAGAAACAAACTTCTGTCCTACAAACTTCTGCCCTCTTTTCTTGTGTACTGTTTGTAGTTACTCCAAGTCATCCCGAGTAACGGCCCAAAAAACTTACAGAATTGGCAATACGACAGTGATTAGCGGACTGTGCCACTACTCTTTCTCCAGGTGCGTTTAGTCTTTTACTTTCTTTGTCTAGCAGGTGGAAGTGTCTCTGGTTGCTTGGGAGTTTGCCCTCTTTCACATTGTGTGAATCACAAGTCTAGTGGAAGCGGACCTTGAATACAAGAAGGATTTGAGGGACAAACATTTTACTTTTTATCAACTCCGAGATTAATTACTCAAGCATGGACAGGGTCCTGGAAAATGTCTGTTGTGTGACGCAACATATCTTTTAGCATAGGGAGGTATTGTGTAGTGTTGAGGAGAGGGTCTCAAACAGGAACCCCTCTCCTATTGAGTCTGAATGGAGGAGCACGTTATGCTAGGTTGCTGCTATGGCGAGGAGTTACTGATATGTGGAGGAAATCCCTGGTTATGGGGGAGTTGGGGCTTGATCAAAAGATAAAGCTCAGGCTCGGTGTATGGTGGTGATTCTGTCATTAATGTCCCAGGGGTCTGGCTGCAAGGCAGCTGAAGTAGGGTCTCTTTTCTCTGTCTCCAGTGTGTGGAAGTGGCAAGCCTTTGTGGGGTGTAGTAAAGAGGGTACCCACGAGAGGAGTGAGGGGAAGGAGAGTCCTGTGTTGGTGATGCAGGAGCTGGTAGTGGACTGGTGGCCTTGTCCGTCCTTTTTCTTTGTTTAGTAGCTGGGGCTATATCCAGGATCTCTTGGAAAGATAATTGCCTTTTTGGTGGATGTACAGCCGTTCCAGGTGGGCGGGAGATAATCCAACCTATCTGAGATGGGTAGCCAAATGTCTCTGTCAAGCATCAATCTCCGGAGCAGACTGTGGAGGTACTAGACTTTGGCGCCAAAGGCTTCGGGAACAACACTGTTTTCAGATCCGATGATTTCGTCTCTGATGGTTTACTCTATGCTGAGCCGATCACAGGCAGTGCTGAGCTGGCTGACGGGGTGTTTTTCCGCACCAAGCAGGAGCTCGGAATTGCGACCAAAGTCTATGGTCGGTGACAGGCTGGAAACAGGGGAGGCCCAGTGGAATACCGCTGGTGTACCAGGGTGGCTGTGGTCCTTTTGTGCAGACCTGCTCAGCCTGCGATCTGCAGGTTGGCGCTGGTGCTGTCCTATGGGGAGTTCAACTCGCTGTCACTACAGACACCTCGGTGTGATTTTCTTCAAACTCTTCAGTGTCAAATAGGTCCACTGGTTCTTCACCGCTCCTTCACAACATCTTGAGCATCGGGCCTGATGTTCACAGAAGCTCTTCTTCAATCTGAAGGAGCAGCAAATGTCACAAGCAAGCTTATTATGATCAGGTGAAAGGCAAAGGTTATAGTCCCGATGATCAGTCTGTGGATATTTTCAATGGCACAGAGAATAATACCTAAAAAGCGTTTGTTCCATCGCCCTCGAGATATGGTACGGAACCAATCAGAAGTCCTGGGAAAAGAAAACATGGAGGGCAAGGCACCACGAGGGACTGAGATCAATCGGAGAATCACCTGGGCGCAGGTGGAGTCGTCTACCACAATGGAAGGAAAAAGGTATACATGATCAAAAACAATATTCATGGTTAGAAGTTACCTGTGGGAACCAAAAAGAGTACCAACAAAAGGTCTCAAACCAGAGCACCCGTCTAAACCAGACGGCGGAAAGAAAACAATCTAGCAATGGAGTCGATGCCCATGAGCATTACAAGCAATAGGAAGGAGAACCTTGGGACTCAAAAGACTTGTTTGAAGAAAAAACTTGCACGCATCAAGGGCCAACACTAGATGGCAGGAGTGTACAGAGTATGTGTATCTAAAGTCACATATGCCATCGAACATAATGATTTTCATGCTTCTTCGACTATAGAAAACTTTGCATAACCTGGATGTTTCAAGAGAACTGAGAACATCAACTAATTTGGACACCGCCCTCAACAGCAGTAACGTAGATAGTTTCAGATTCATCATAATGTTACAAAATTAATGAGAATTCAATTCCTTTGAAACTTCATGCTCATTCAACAGGAACAAATGTAGCATTAATGTCATTTAAGAAAGGTTTGGCATTTACTGATATTTGCGAGGGCACTAAAGCACACAACTCTGTATTTTAATAAGCATTACCTCTTAGATGCATTATCTAAAGGGCATGCTTTTTTAAACACCGCCATGCACGTCATTCTACCTATTTGCTTTTCATCCGTAAGCATATGTGCACACTCTCCCTATTCTGGAGTTCGTTCACTTCAGAATAAAATTCCTAACCACCATGCAGGGATGGCAGAAGAGAAGGAGGGCTCATTAAAGAAAAATTGCCTTCATAGTGATTCTGGTACTCTTAGCCTTGGACTCTCAACACCTGTCCACATATCCAGCCTCCCTAGTCATGCTTTAGTTTTACATGTTAGAAAACATGGCATTGGATAATTGACTAAACAGGCGTAAGCGGCAACACATTTCTGCACTAATGTTTAGCTGATGTGAAATCCCACTGAACTTTTAAAATGGTTTTTATTTGGTCCGTACTTACGCTATATGTGACTCCATACCAATAGTAAAAGAGGGAAAGCAAGGACTAAGAAATTTGAAATTATTATGATTGCACACCTGCCACAATGGATCCTTCTCCTCAGGGAATATCTGGAAGTATTTCTGTGCCAACTGCAAAGGTGGCAATGTCTGCAACTTCAGATTTGTCCAAGAATTCAGAAAGCGGACCAAGTGCTTAAATGTGTAGAGGCCCAGACGATCATTCCCATAATTTGACAGGTGGGTCATAAAGATGCTTATCTGGGAATAAAGAGAGAATCAAGTTAATCTCAGTTGACCAATAGCTGCAGCCATGTCACGGACAGTGAATTAGCTGGAAAGGCAGACTCACAAATACTCATCATAGTCTGAAACAGGTTGATTTAACCTTAGTCCCCAACTACAAAAACATGTGTGGCTTAATTTACAAACTTATGTTCAAGAGTTTCACTGAATCACCTTTACAAATGACTAACAGGAGCCATCTGAACTTTGTCAAACACAATCGGCAAATACACTGTGCTACACCATCCACTATTTCTAAGTGTAAACATTTTACAGCGCAGCCACGCATGCCATCGCAAATACAGTTTAAGAACCAGCTTCTGTTTAATTACTGTTTAAAGGGGGTTTGTATGTTGCCATCATGTTGTTTCTTGGCTATTTCAAACACCACACCGGCACAAATGATACAGAACTGCAAAACATCAGCTATACAAGTCCAGAAAAGGAGAAAAAAAAAAAAAAAAATCAAAGCAGCTGAAACAAGAGCTTGCATTAGGGTGTAGTCTGTACAAAGTGAGGTGTTCATTAAAGTCCAAGAAGAAAGAAAAATGCAACACACCTGAACTACTTTTCCAATTGCCCTACCTGTTGTAGCATGTGGTGCCCCTACCAAAGTCTCCTGCTTTACCCTGGTTGTTACCAAGTCTTACTGCCTTTAAAGAGTCAATACATTTCATTTAAGGCCTACAATTTCTGTTTCTGCTTTCTCAGGCTAATCATTTGTAGTTTGGTATTCCATACCTTCCCAAATATAGGACAAGTTCCCAGAAGGCATCCTGACACACAAGAAGTCCACAAACCTGGTCACGCGTGTCCCAGGTGAGATGGTAGGGTATATCCGAGGAACAATGTTTGACTCCTGTGTCACATGAAGTAATGTCGCCATAAGTAGTAGTACTTTATACCCCAAACATCAATCTGACTGCCTGAAAAAACAATAGTTTCCCAAATTCTTGTTTTTTTTCTTTTTGCAGCTCAACTGAAACCCAGGTTGCCCACACAAGTTTTTTAAAAAAAAAATACCTTTTTTGATAAAAAATATATCACCTTTTTCTCCTTAAAACAATCATTAGTTTTGTCCCCATATGCCAACTTATCATTTTCATTAAGTTCTCAAATATGCTGTAGCCACATTAGGCAAGAATATGGAAGAATACGACTTGCATCCCCATGGACCACAACCAGGTGCAAGCGATGCCCACAGAGTGCTAGTCGTAGCCACGTATTGCCAGGGATGGCCATAACAGAGGCCAAGGGAAGATATCAGTGAAGGCCATCACTATTCCTGAGATATCTACAATAATGACAAGGATGAAGACGATAAAAAAGCAGCGTCATCCAATACCTGGGCCATGATTGTGGCAGATATAACTATCATGATGCCTTCACTATGCCAATTAAGATGCCACTTGTGCCAGGTCCTTCATAATGCCCTTAATGCCCACAAAATGTTAAGGATAGCTATTGTCTGTTGCAATAATACCTGCAATGCTCACAATCTGCCATGGGGAGACGGGTTCTGCTCATGCCTTCACAATTCTTACAATGGTCACAGTATGCTAAGGAGGGTTTTCATAATGCCTAGAACACCAATAATACACTGAGAAAGAAGGCCAATATAATGGATAGAATGTCTCAACAAGTGAGAGGGGACATCTAATACATGGGCCAACAAAATGCACAGAATGCCCCCTGAATAACTGCCAGTGTGACTTTCACTTCAAAATGCTTCTCATTCCCCTCCATTTCTGTTTCTCTTCATCTATATTTTCCCCAGCTACTCTCCTGAATTTCTACTCATTTATCACATCTGCCTTGATTTCCCTTTTTACTGTTACCAAACTACTGTTTCTACTCCTCATCTTCCTTTTTCGTCTTATCACAATTTTCCTATACTCTTTACTTTCCCCTTTTCTTCCTCTTTTCATTCTCATCTGTCTACCCACTTAACTGGCTCACTACTTTCCCAATCTTGTCTAGATCTTCCATTATAGCATTGTTATCTGCCTTTACCCTTTCTGGTAATCTTGATTTCTTTTTCGGCCCCACATAACTTTTTGTTTCTCCTTCCTGCTTTTAGTCATTCTTTTGTTTTGGCTTTTAGACTTGTTGTTAGTCTTCCATTCTTAATCTTTGTTTCCCTCCCCATGCTAATTCCTACTTTTTTCTTGTTTCACTTCTTTATTTATTTATCTACCACTATAGCCATACTTCTCTTTCCTTGTTATTGTCTTCCTAGCATCCTGTTTCTTTTTTTATTATTCAAATGTTCTTTCTCTCTTTAGATCTTCTTTGCTATTTCTTTATTTTTATTTCCCTCCTCTTACTCTTTTTTTCTAGTTTCACTCTTCTGTTCACCTCAGACTTTGTTTCCATTATCTTGAGTCCAGGTCATCTTTTTCATCAGTGTTTCTTACCTCCCATCTGCGTCTTTCTTTACTTTTAACTCCTATCATTATACTGTCAGATTTTCTTCTTACTGTCTTTCCTTCGTCTTATCCGGTTCCTTTTGTCTCCTGAATCTATTTCCTTGTTACACTCATAGCTTTCTTCTCACTACACTCCCTTTTCTTATCCCTTCTCTGTTAATCCTTCCTTCCTTCCTTCATTCAATCAGTCCATCACTCTTTTTATATTTCCTTCCATTTTTCTTTATAGCCATTGTTCCCTCCATATTTGATTTTATAATTATTTCCTTCCTTTATCCCATCGTTCCTTCCACAATACTTCCATGGTTTCCATCTTTCATTTCATCATTACATCTTTACTTTCTCCTCTTTCCGTTCTTTCATCCATTAAAAAAAAAACACATCTTTCCTTCCTCTTATTAATCCCGTTTTCCTTTAATCTCCCATTTTTCATTCCACGTCACTTTCATCTCCTTCCTAATGCACAATTTTTTTTTTGTTGCCACTATTTTATTTTCCCTTTTCACAAAATTTGGCTTTTCTGGCAATGCTCAACTCCTCCGACCCGCTGCTCTATCAGTGTTCTCTTAGAGAGCTGTTTATTATCTGCTGCCTGGTGACCTATGAGTCACAGAGCAAAGCTGAGAGGGGCTAATAATAACAAACAATTTGTGGTCCAGCTGAATGTCCTTCTCTAGCCGTTGTAGCGGGGCCTTCGCAAGACCCTTACGCAACTTAGCTTTCAAACCATTCCCTTTGAGCGAGACACTGATGGCTTGAACAAGCTATGATGATAGTCAAAGAGGATCGGAGTACAACTTTCAGTCGGAGACCCAGTAACCAGTGCCCTGGCCAACGGGAACACCGGCCATCTAACTTTTTTCTAGTCCGGTCCCTGCCACAGCAAGGACTGAAAGAAATGTTTGACGCTGTGGTGTGTTGGACAGCACACTAGTACAGAGAATCTAGAAGAAAAAAAATCGAAAGTTAGATTTAAATTCGAAATATTTACTGAGGTTCCTTGAAGAGTAAGCTTTCAGCCATCAAGGTACTGATACACAAAATGCCTTTTCATGAGGTGAACCACAATTTTCCATTTGAAGGAAAAAAAAAAAAGATTTGTGGCACTGATTTTGGTCACAGGAATAAAGCTGTGTTGTAATGATAGCTGTCAATTTTAAAAGTCAAGAATATGACGTATTCCTGCACAAAAGTTAATATGAGTAGATGCATCTTTATAATCTCCAGGGGATGAGGAAAGATTTCATGTAGAGCCGGGGTTTTGAAATTGTTATCTTGCTTGAGGACCACAGCTGCTACATGCCAACATTGAAGAAAGTATATAAGACAGATTTCGGTCAAACAAATGCAGCATCATTTTCCTCATTCAATTGCATTAAAGTGAAGGAACTATTAAGCAGTAAAAAACATTAAGACATTGTTTAATTTAAAATCGGGAGTGCCCCATCTAAATCGATAATATTGCACTCTCAGTAACTACCTTAAAGACAAAAATGGTAGCAGTTGATGCCTCTGTTCCTCTGTGATCCTCGAACTTCCTTCAAAACAATTTTTCATATAAGGGCCCTTGCTTTTTAAGCCAGAAAGTCCCATTACGGAGGACTGATTTATGTAGGAGAGATGTTCAAAGGAGTAATACAGAACCTGAAACTGTGACCATCTTATAGTTCTAGCAAACATAGGACTTCCGTTTTGCTCTTTAAAGCTGGGGGTGTCGCTACACTGTGCTGGTCTTCCGCAAGGTTGAGGGAAAGAGATACTATTTGTCAGGGGCTTACCAAAAGAGATTAATTATTGACTGCATATGCCTCTGGCACTGGTCTGGTGCTTCTGCCTTTGGTGGAAATTAGGTTGTTGCTGATGAAAGTGCTCTTTTTGCAATTCAGGCGTTTGAACCCACTGTGCCCTAGGGTTTTTGGGCTGCACCCTATTAGAACGCTTCATTTTCTCGGGACCGACTGTCTTAAGTATGTCTGACTGTCTTCATTTTACTCATTTCATCATCAGTACTTGAAACACAAACTGAAGATTTTGAAAACAGGAGATCAAACACTTTAATTGGTGGGTGTTTTCAGCTAAATCCTAGCTATGACGGTGAGACCATGAGGAAAAAAACACAGCAGTATCCTTTAGTAACAGTCTGCCACATACTGGGCTTCACTGATGGCCTAATCAGAGGCCACCAATATCCAGATTTCGTGAAACACTTTATATCACAGTAAGAACATACAAAACTGTAAGTAAGTCCCATAGTGATCTGTGCGGTTAGCTTAGTAAGGATGCAAGTTGGAACTTCCAAAAATAGTGACAGATATTCTGTATCACCTTCTTCCAATTAAAGGCACCCATTTTGCTTTCTTTAGCTGGAGGAGCTGTAATTATGAAATAAAGAAAAGCATATGACCAACTACGGAGTCAATCGCCTGATGTGGAGAAGGATTGCTCTCCTGTCCACGAGATCTGTATTTCTTTGCATACCCAAGAGGAAAATATACCGTTTCACTGAAGCAGGGGAGAAGAAAACTGACACAATTACTTGCAGCAAACCCAGTGTCAGTAAATCTCATGACTTAAATGGTGTCTTAGGAACAAAGGTTTAAAAAAGAGTAGAGGTTCTGGAGCATGCAGGTGTCTATGATAAAGTGCCTGTTGCTCCCAGAAGGACACTTCATTGAAAGTTCCAATTGTTTTGGTGCTCTTCAGATGCTTTACACTCGTTCCTTTGTGTACCCCTGACTCAGAGGTACAGCCACCCAAGGCTGAGCTAAAGATTTAACACACAAGACTTACTGGTTCGAATGAGGTTTGTAAGTATTACACAGAGAGGTCTCACAACTACACCACATAATACATATCATCAAAAACCCTTAAAGGTCCCCACTCAATCTCTATGTGTGAAGGTGGAGCTGGTGCAGGTGCAGGACCCTGCCCTGGTGCAACAGAATTTCCTCCTGAAGAGGCGGCCTGACCAGAGGACAGATGCTCATTCTAAGGAGTTCTGCCTACCAGACCCTGTGTGCGCACTCCGGAGCCACTATTGATGACTTGGGCCCAGTCATTTCCAAACTTATTGAGAACTCCGGGCAGGAGCGGTATCGGCACAAAAGCGTTCATGAGGCCCAGACCCCATTCAAGTCTGAGTGAGCGCTGCTTTGGATACTCCAGCCTGCAGAAGTGCTGACGTTGCATGTTCATAAACTTACTAACCCCTTTGGGATTTGTAGGTTTCGTTTGTCAAACCTTGAGCTCCAACGTGGGCAGCTGTGGCTCTGAGCAGTCAGCCTTACACAAAGGAATGTGTGTAATGCATTTAAACAGCATCAAATCAAGAGATGAAATACACAAGCCACTTAAGAAATCTGACACCAATTTATAAAAACAAACTATTTTAATGTATTTTTAGACACCAAAACAAAAGACCCACCGAAGGGTTCCTGAGATACTGATTTGACAAGGTATAATAGATATATACTTTTTCCCTTAACCACAAACAAGCCTTGACAAATTTAACAAATGTCATACTTAGGAACTTTAAAAAAAAAAAAATCATAAGTATTAATGTGGTTACGTTAAGTCACTTTAAACAGCCAACTCCTGCAGGGAGCAAGTCAGTTAGTTGCTTATCTCCTTGCTATAGATTCCTAATGAAGTGGTCCTGATGCAAGGGATACAGGATGATGAAGATGCTCAAGGACCCTATGGATGCAATGTGGTCATGAGGGAGGGGAAGAGCCTTCTACAGCTACTTCTTGGTCCACAAACATTTGGTGCAAATGTCCAGGCAACAGGGGGTTAACACCCCTCAACCTCCTTTTGGTCCAGGCAGAAGTCCAGTCGTCACTGGGCTACCAGTCACCCAGTATCGCGGTCACCAGCTGAAACTTTCCTGAGCAGTTTTGCAGCTTGAAAATTTTTCTGGATTCACATGCTGTTCATTATTCTACCATCTAGTGTCTGGGTCCGGAAACCTCATTAGTCCTCTTTATTTTCCATCTGTGTCTTGTCTGTAGTAATGTGGTGCAATGCATATCCTCCTGTGACATTAGACATGCGTCCCAGAAGCCTCTGTGAGTGGTTGCCATCTTCAGATTTCATTTTCCCTTTGATGAATCCTTTGTACTCACGCGCCTTCAGCTCTATCTCTCTCAAAATTGTAACATCTTTCCTCCTTGTCTCACCTTATTTCCTAGGAAGGTGGAGGGTCGTGTGTATATCCAGAAACTTTTTCAAGCTGCAAAACTACTCCTACTGGTAAGTAACCATTTCCTTTTGCAGCATGAATCCGTTTCTGGATTCACATGTTGAGCACTGATTTTGTAGCATTATTCTGGGACACTGTTGACAGTCTTGTTAAAATGAGGTTGAGTTGCAAATAGATGCTTCAGTGCTCTGTCCCACTTGTGCCTCCTTGTTTATCTGGATGCCCACACAATAGTGTTTTGTGAAGGTGTGGACAGATGACTGTGGCTGCCATAAGCATGTCATTTATGGGCACGTTTGCCAGGAAGGCCCAGATGGATCCCTTCTTCCTTGCCAAGTGTGCTCTAGGTTTAGCCTCCAGGCGGTTTCATGCCTTATGGTAACACAACTGGATTGTTTTAACTATCTAATTTGCAATGATCCCTTTTGTTACTGGTGAGCTCTTGTTAATGTTTGGAAATGATAAGAAGAACTGACTTCCCTTTCGGATCTCCCTTGTCATCACAGTCATGTGCACGTCTAGTGTTGCAGCATTCTCTGAGCTTGTGTTTCTAGCAGTTGGAAAAATCCTGCTAACTTGATAGCTTGGTTCATGTGAAATTGCAATATGATCTTTAGGAGAAAAATGTGGGTTGGTCCTCATTGATATCCTATCCTTATGTATTTGCAGATATAGTTCTTGAGTGGTTAGTGTCTGAAGCTCGCTCACCTTGCGCAATAATGGGATTGTGATTAGAAAGGTGGTCTTTCCAGATCAGGAATCGCTGTTCTGTCTTGTGCAGTGGTTCAGACATTGCTTTAATAAGTTGTGTTAGCACCAAATTGAGGTTCAGCATTGGCACTGACCTGGGCGGAACTACTCCTTGCTCCTTCCAGGGACTTCTTGATAACTGGTGTTGTGAAGAAAGTCCTTCCCATTTGGCCTCATCTGTAGGCCACTATCGCCACAAAGAGCACATTGAATGAAATGTATGTCAGTTTGCTGTGCATCAGGTAGATCACATACCTGATCACTGTGGTGTTCACCGTTCTGCTGAGGAACCGAACCTGGTCTTTGCACCATAGTACATGCATTTTGTCACGTAGCATCTTCTTGTACTCTGCCTTCTTGCTTCCTTTAGAACATCCATTGAACATTTTGGGAGATTCAAGTGCCCAAATTCTATGTCCTGAGGAGCCAGGTAGCTACACTCAGGCTGCCCAACGTCTGGTGAAGACCTTTCCTCCTTGCACGGAGAGGAGATAGTGTTTTCGTGATAACATCTTTAAATTTCCTCTCAGAATCACCACATCTGAGAACCATGCTTGTCTTGCCCAATCTGAAGAAATTAGGATAATTGTTCATCTGGAACTGTTTGCACTTGTTTAACACTAGGGGTATGAGGGGAATTGGTGTAAACGTGTAGGCAATTCCTGACCAGTCTGTCAACAGGACATTCCCTTGGAAGAGGCAGTGTGGGTGCCTGG